>NC_064626.1:262763280-263074041 GCF_023864275.1 Schistocerca cancellata | reverse complement strand
CCACCCCATCTTCACCCCCCAGGACTGGGAGCACGTCTACCGAGTCTCGAAGAAGTGGATGAAGGAACAGTGGCGCTCCCGCAGGAAAAAGCCTGCCCCAGAAGATAATGCAGCCACCGCCTACTTCACCAATCGGAAGAAGTAGCGCTATGCCAGTCCGAAAGTGAGGTCACCACATCACCAAAGCATATAAAGGAGGAACAGCAGACATCCTGTTAACCTTCCGCCATACTCGGACTATATGTTCAGTCTGTTCGTTAGTGCTGTGCAGTGCGAGGAAAACAGTGCATTGTTTGTTGTAATCCGGAAACGGAGCGACTGAGCTGCCGTCCAAAAGGTAATGATCGTTGGCTTTCGGGACAAGGATCGAAACATTTCCGAAACAGCTAAGTTTGTAAATTATTCGCATCTCTTTAAAGTGTACCATGCCTGTCAAAATGGTGCTATCCAAAACTTTGGTGCACCACGGGCTATAGGTGATCAGGGTGAACGGGTGCTTCGGAGATATATTCGAGCGAATAAATGGGCACCTGTTGAACAATTGACTGCCCAGATGAACTGTTGGTACACCTCGTGACGTCATTTGCGTCAATAGATCGTTGATGTGTAAGGACCTCCGCGGCAGACTACCGGTTCATGCACTCACGCTGACTGCTGTTCCTCAGCGACGAAAGCTCCAATTTTCACGCCAATAACGCAACTGCACCTATACTGAGTGGTGACAAGTGACCTTTTAAGGTGAATGACATTCCCTCCTCCATCGAATCGAACAGGTGGCCGTCGGCGTGTATGGCTTGAAACGTCAGACAGTAAACACTCTGCAACAATCATTAGAAGGTTCCAAGCCGGAGGAGAGAGGTTATGTGGCCTAGGAATGTTTTCGTGGTATTCCCTGTGTGATCTCGTCATTGTAGAAGGCATAATGGATCACGACAAATACGCATCTACCATTGGGGGCCTTGTCCACTCCTACAAGCAATAATTTTAAGCAGCATGATGGCATCTACCAGCTACTCCAGTCCAATGGCTGCCGGTGTTGTGTAAAGTAGCACCTCCTCACATCAGAAGACAAAAATCATCTTGGTCATCTGTGGTTAAGAATACTGAATAACTCGTCACTCCCAATTCACGAAGGTGTGAGACATCTAGAATCACCCAGGTTGAAGTCCCGTAAATCGGCATGTAAAATGGCCATGGAATTGTTAAGCAACCATTTCGACCCCAAAGACAGCTGGCAGAAGGAGTGGACATATTCTACTCCAAAGGACATCTTGAAAGTTAAAGATCCAAAAGTAAGGCTCAATGGTTTCAGCTTGCCTAGATACACTTGGAGCAGGCTTAACCGCTTCCGATATGGTGTGGGAAGAAGTGTTTCGATTCTTGCTAAATGGGGTTGGGTGGACACCCCATACGGTGACTGTGCTGAAGTTCCAGAAACAATGAAGCATATAGCAGTGGACTGCCCCCTCCGTGCCTTCCCTGGAAATCTAATGGATTCGAAACTGGTTACTTCCAAAGTGGTGGATTGGATCAATGGCTTAGATATAAAGTTCTAAACTGTACTTTAATGTGTCTATGGTACTGCATTTTGTGTGTTTTTGTGATTTTTATGTATCATACGCTAAATAATAATAATCTACCAGCAGGACAATGCAACAATTCAGGCAGCTTGTAGTGTACGTGCGTGGTTCGAAGAGCATTAAGATGAATTTACCGTACTCCACTGGCCATCACACTCCCTAACTTAAATCCAATCGAGAATTTGTCGGACCACGAGGATCAGACTGGTCGTGAGGTGGATATTGAACTGAGAATATAGTACAGCTGGTGATGGCACTGGTATCAGCATGGCTCCACATCCCTGTCGATGCCTTCCAGAACACCACTGACACATTTCCTCTACGCCTCGCCGCGTTCTGCGCTGCGAAAGGTGGTTACTCAAGCTTTTGAGAGGTGGTCACATTAATGTGCGTGTACAGTGTAGTACACCTTTTCCACGTATGCGCGTATAACCTAGTGGTAGTCTTTAGAACTGTGTTAAGATCAGAATCTCCATTTACCTTTCACAGATGTTCAGTGTGCTCTCGACCAGATGCACGATAATCTAACACGTCCTGTAGTTATACGAGCACATCCGGAATTACTCGATTCAGAACCATTGTTGGAACGGGAGACATAGACAGAGTCTTTCACAAGCCCGACAAGAAACAAATAAGGTACCTTGATATCAGGCACCTAGAAGGCCAGTGGTGTAATGTGAGATCCAGACAGTTCCTTGTAGTACGAAAGCCTACAACCAAAATATTTTACTGGTACCAATACGGTCAAAACCATACAAAATCGATAGATCCGACTGCTTTAAACCAAAAAGTGCTAATTTCAGATATTTTTCGTGTCACGTCTGATCTGTCAGCATTTTCAAAAAGTTTCATTGAATGTGTTTGATTTTTGGAGTGACGTTCAATGATAGATTTAAGATAAAAAAAAAGGGTTTTAGGCATCTCTAGGTAGTGCAAAGGTGGTGCACGATTTGAAAAAAGAAATGAAACAAAAAGATCAGTATAAAATTTCTGAAAATTTGTTTTACTAGCAGATTTGCGGCAATTATAGCGCAAAAATCATATGTTAGAAGAAAGTATGCGTATCTTCAATTTTCAGACCGTTAACAAAATGTTGAACAATTTTACCGATCGGCAACAAAGCATTACGTCAGCAAACTGTTGGATATGATAAAAATGTTGCCGGGATGCAGAAAAAAATACTATCTGAGAAGTTTAGTGCAGCACCCTCAATAATCAAAAATCATTACGAGATCCTATTGAGGCCTATGAATGTCCATGTTGCAAGCCAACACACAAACTGCAACCGTCAAATACTGATGTGACTAACAAAGAATTTATTGGAAACCATCGTACTGAAGTATTCTTTAAATAAATTGACCAAAAATCAAGTTGGATGGAGTTCAAAAAACACGCTTTATCCAAAGAAGAAATGTGGAGGTTTGTAATCACTCTTGGACTCATCAGCGTTCTTGTCCTTATCAAAATCACTCTCCAGATCACTCACAATTGTTCCAATGTCTTCTTCTGTAAAAGAAAAATACCGATTCAAATGCACTCATTTCTTTATAAAAATCTTACACTTAAATTGATTTCTGTTATCCGTTTGCGGATGTTGACCCTTCGTCTAAAATAACGCCGCTTATTACTGGTAACTGGCTACTGGAGAACCACGAAATATCGTAGCGTCCCTCTTGTCACACCAAGTGAAATCTGTGGGGCTTATTCGACATACACTCCTGGAAATGGAAAAAAGAACACATTGACACCGGTGTGTCAGACCCACCATACTTGCTCCGGACACTGCGAGAGGGCTGTACAAGCAATGATCACACGCACGGCACAGCGGACACACCAGGAACCGCGGTGTTGGCCGTCGAATGGCGCTAGCTGCGCAGCATTTGTGCACCGCCGCCGTTAGTGTCAGCCAGTTTGCCGTGGCATACGGAGCTCCATCGCAGTCTTTAACACTGGTAGCATGCCGCGACAGCGTGGACGTGAACCGTATGTGCAGTTGACGGACTTTGAGCGAGGGCGTATAGTGGGCATGCGGGAGGCCGGGTGGACGTACCGCCGAATTGCTCAACACGTGGGGCGTGAGGTCTCCACAGTACATCGATGTTGTCGCCAGTGGTCGGCGGAAGGTGCACGTGCCCGTCGACCTGGGACCGGACCGCAGCGACGCACGGATGCACGCCAAGACCGTAGGATCCTACGCAGTGCCGTAGGGGACCGCACCGCCACTTCCCAGCAAATTAGGGACACTGTTGCTCCTGGGGTATCGGCGAGGACCATTCGCAACCGTCTCCATGAAGCTGGGCTACGGTCCCGCACACCGTTAGGCCGTCTTCCGCTCACGCCCCAACATCGTGCAGCCCGCCTCCAGTGGTGTCGCGACAGGCGTGAATGGAGGGACGAATGGAGACGTGTCGTCTTCAGCGATGAGAGTCGCTTCTGCCTTGGTGCCAATGATGGTCGTATGCGTGTTTGGCGCCGTGCAGGTGAGCGCCACAATCAGGACTGCATACGACCGAGGCACACAGGGCCAACACCCGGCATCAGGGTGTGGGGAGCGATCTCCTACACTGGCCGTACACCACTGGTGATCATCGAGGGGACACTGAATAGTGCACGGTACATCCAAACCGTCATCGAACCCATCGTTCTACCATTCCTAGACCGGCAAGGGAACTTGCTGTTCCAACAGGACAATGCACGTCCGCATGCATCCCGTGCCACCCAACGTGCTCTAGAAGGTGTAAGTCAACTACCCTGGCCAGCAAGATCTCCGGATCTGTCCCCCATTGAGCATGTTTGGGACTGGATGAAGCGTCGTCTCACGCGGTCTGCACGTCCAGCACGAACGCTGGTCCAACTGAGGCGCCAGGTGGAAATGGCATGGCAAGCCGTTCCACAGGACTACATCCAGCATCTCTACGATCGTCTCCATGGGAGAATAGCAGCCTGCATTGCTGCGAAAGGTGGATATACACTATACTAGTGCCGACATTGTGCATGCTCTGTTGCCTGTGTCTATGTGCCTGTGGTTCTGTCAGTGTGATCATGTGATGTATCTGACCCCAGGAATGTGTCAATAAAGTTTCCCCTTCCTGGGACAATGAATTCACGGTGTTCTTATTTCAATTTCCAGGAGTGTATTTGCGAAACATATTTTTTTTGTCTGTGAATTCCCAAGGGACTGAACTGCTGAGATCATCGGTCCCTAGAGTTACAAATCACTTAAACTAACTTGTGCTAAGAACAACACGCTCACCCAAGTCCGAGGGAGGACTCGAACTTCCGGCGTGAGGGAGCGCACAATCCGTGACGTGGTGCCTTAAACCGCCGGGTCACTCTGCGGGTCGCGAAACATATTTTGTTTTCAATATATCCTATTCCCATTATGCCTTACACGTCGATAGACTGCTGGCGTCAAATTAGATAAATCCGGATTTGGAGCTGTTTATGTAAAAAGATTTCATCTAACCGAATCGATATCATTAATTGCTTTTGTTGCATAATCTGGACGTGAACTCTTCTAAGACGTTCAATACATTTCCAGCATCAGGAGAACATATGCAAAATCAGTGAAAATAGCCTTTGGGCAGCGTGTAGAATTATTTTAGCGTTGTCAGTGGTCTTTTTACGAAAAGTGAGGGGCTGTAACACGGCTGCTCTACAGGTGAAAAGCAGGTAATGATTTTGTTAGAGCAATCCAATTGTTTCATACAGACACGAAACTCCAATATAACGGCGGGAATTACCAACATTAACATCCATCCAAATCTTTAAGGAACCTTTTACAAATCAGTAATTTCAAACTTCGTAATTGAAATGTCCCTGTCGAATATGGGTCGATACCCGACCTCGTTAATTAATGTGACAAATATGATCAACAATCGGAGCACCTGCCTCCTCTTGTTCTTGACAACTTTGATCTTCATTAATTGTTTGATTAACAGCGCCATATTCAACCCAATGTTCACAATAAATGTCGTGATTGATATCGATGGTTTCGCTCGCGATAATCTGCGTGATATCCTTCTGTGAATAAAATATTAATCAAAATTTCCACCAGACTATCTGAACGTTATATACTTTCATTTTTTTTTTTTTTTTTTTTTTTTGTGAAATCCGCAGGTCCAACTTCGCGCGTTCGTGAGATGTGAATTGAGGGAAAAGAGCGTTTAGTAAATATCAGCTCTCAACATAGGAGAGTAACAAGCGCTTTCCGTTTTTTGATGTAAAGATGACCTCAAAAATGTCTGAAAAAAATTTAGTAATAATGTGACAGAAACTATGTATGTATTAAAAATGGACCCTGATGGAGCTGTGACCTTTCTAACCGCCAGAGCCCGCCTAATTGCATTCAGGATCATCTACTCTTGGGGTTTTTTACGGTTTTGGCAGTAAAATGATGATACATGGTTATGGGCTGTCCTACCAACATGGCGAAATAACAGTGGTTCTTCACAAAAACATGAATACGTTTAGTGTCAGCGAAAGTACTGTGTATTAAAATCTAACACATGCACGAGGAAGAGCAGGAATAAAGACGTAAAGAACAAGGAAAGCTGATCTTTGAAGACACTTTAGGATAAAGCGAAAAGCATTTTGTCTTAATAAGACTTCCGTCGTAACTGCAAAAGACGGTATTTAACCTATGAAAATCGTAACTCTTAAAGCGTTTTAAATAAAACAAATGTTATTAACATTCTACACCTTTATTCGTCGTGTCTACAAATCTATTTCTCATCGCTGCCACCCCGGCGACGAACATATTTCTACCAACGAGAGACCAGTTTGTTGATATTGTCACTGCAGCGCTTCGTCAGTATCTAAGTGAATTTCTCGAAAGTGTTACTTAAGTTTTGGAAAACAGATGTTTCGTCATATTGAAGGAGAGGATGTTCCACGTGTGGACGAACTCCTCGAATTCGTACTTTCGGTTTTTTTGTCGCGCAGTCCGTCTTGTCAAGCAAGGACATAATTACGTTACACACCGTCGTGTTGCACGCTACAGTTCGGAAAACACGAGCAGCAGACTGTTGCAACTTGCATCAGCGAAGCGGGAAACTTGATGGAAAAATATGCATGAGATTTAATATTTCCACCGATATTGAAATCAAAATGAAAACTTCTAAGGTAATACTCTTCAGTGCGCCCTCGTAATTCTTTGTTTCAACCCGTCATTGTTTTTTAGCTTTATTACTGTGTCACCGACCTTCTAGTGTTTCCAATTAGCTCAACTTTTTTATGTTTATGTGTTACCATATTGCTAATCCTGGTCTTTTGGTTTAGCATTTTAGTAGATTAAATTTAGCATCAAAATGCAGAAACGTGAATTTCAGAGTCCGACCATATCATTAACGATAAGAATAGCAACTTGATAAGTAACAGGGAAGCACTGTAGAAAGATCGAGAGAATACTTCACATAACGCTTGAGTCACCCAGATTCATATGAGATGTGACCTATAAACACCGCGGCGGAAAGAAGAGATGAAGATGAGTGGGAACTGTCTGAAGAAGACGTGGAGATTGCAGTCAAAAGATTCATAAACAACAAGGCCCTAGGGGGGGACAAAAAACAGGAAAATTAATCAAAGAAGGAGGTGAGACCTTGCAGTTATAGATATATAAATAAATCCAGTTGGTATGGAAGAATTAGAATCTTCCAGAAGAATGTAAATTGGCCGTAATATGCCAGGAGGGAAGCAAAATGGAATGTCGTAGTTACAGAGGCATCAGATTGCTGAATGCAAAGTGCAAGGTACTGTCCTCAGAAAACTACAACCATTCATAAAGAAAAATATACAGGAATACCAAGCCGGCTTACGATCAAAACGATAAAAATCTGTAAGACAATTGGTTGGAAAACGACAGGAATATGATAAAGATACTTATAGATTGTTGGTCTATTATTAACGTGCATACGACAGCATCCACAGCAATAGCCTGAAAATTCACAGCGTGACTGTAAAATCCCCACGAAGATAGCATGATCGTGCAAACTTCAATGAAAGGGCCAAGGGCTGCGGTGCGTTTCAGAGGGATTACGTCAGAAACTTTCGAGATTGAGACTTGTCTCAGACAAGGAGATGTCTTCATGTGTGTTTTGTTCGATGTCAACTTACAGGAAGTAATAAGGGACTGTAGGCAAGAGGAACTGATTGCAGTACAAATGGATAGTAATTTCAATTGTCACGCATGTTCATATGACATAGTACTGCTAAATGAGTCAAACCATGAGCTGGAAGAAATGTACCAAATAATGAACAACTACGCCCGGAAAGTTGAGCTAAAGATGAATCAAGACAAAGTGTAGTGCAGGCAATTAGTGAGAAAAGAACTGTAAAAATGTCTTGAGATAGATGGCATGCGGTCCAAGAGATTTCGCCAATTCCGATACTTGATTTTCCAGCAACAACAGCATAGAAATAAACATCACGGAAATAATAGCAGCGAGAACGAAATGCTTGTATTCCATCAGGGAGACACTAGGGGCAAAATCAATATCAGAGATATCAAATATATCTAAGATGAGAATATATAACACAGCGATATACCCATCAGTCAGGTACAGTTCAGAAATCTGGAGCATGATTAGACGAGAAAAAGAAAAACTATTAATATTTGAAAATAGGTTAATGACGATGGTATGGGGACCGAATTTAGATAAAACGGAACAGAGAATGGAGAACAATAAGGGAAACTAGCTTTTGATGCAGCAGCCAGCATACTTCAAAAGCCGAGTAGCAAAAGTATCCAGTGGGCAGGCCATGCAGTCTGTGTGCAAGAGAAAAGACAGATGAAGGAAGCACTTGACGGGAAACCAAATACCAGACACAACACAGGACGACCAAGGCAACGCTGCATGGACGACGTGACGAAACACCAGGCTACCTTCGTGTCTGAAGAGACTTGGAGGAAGGGAGACGAAACAGGAAGGACTGTAGTCAGTTTGTGGAAGCCGAGCGTGGTCTGCGAGCCTGTGACCGTAGGATGAGCACTGATCAGTCAGAATATTATGATCACCGACCTACCTATATGCACCCGTCTAGGCGATAACAGCCTCACCTGGCGAAAAATGACTGCTAGTCAGACGCAGGCACGGTGCATGCAGGAATAGAGACGTGCTGTCCGCGTGTAGAAGGGGGCAGGCACGCGATATATCGGAATTGACGGGAGACAGATTTTAATAGCCAGGAGGCTCGGCACGAGAATTTCGGAAAGTGCATGACTGGTCAGGTGAAGAAGGAGTGCTGTGGTAAGCGTCTTCAACAAATAAGGTGAAGCCATGAGCAGACCTCGTGTGGTTGGGCGGCCAACCCTAATTACAGATGTCGGACATCGTAGGCTAGTCAGACTGGTAGAGCAGGACAGAGGGCAAACTGTGGCGGTACTAAAATCAGACTTTGCGTTGGGCAGAGTGTAGGTGTGTATGAACACGCAGTGCAGTGAACACACCTACCGATGGGCATCCGCAGCCGATGACCAATGCACGTGACAATGTTAACACCACGACACCGTCAACTGCGACTAAAATGGCACTGGACATTGCGTGATTTGATGAATCCCGACACTTTCATCCTCATGCCGATAAGGTGGCGCGAATCCGTCGTCTTCTATGGGAACATTTCCTTGACACCTGTACTAGGAGACGGAGACAAGCTGTCGATGGCTCCATTATCCTCTGGGGAACATTCACACGGGCATCTATGGGTCAAGTGGAGCTCGTGCCAGGCACCATGACCACCATGGACTACCGTACAATGGTTGAGAACCACGTACACCCCTTCATGACGATCATGTTTCTCGACGGCATCGACATTTTTCAACAAGATTATGCGCCATGACAAAGGGCCAGGAGTGTGATGGAGTGGTTCGAGCAACACGGTCGGTTGATTGGTTGATTTAGGAAGGAGACCATCGGATTAGGGAAGGCTGGGGAAGGAATTTTGTCGTGCCCTTTCAAAGAAGCCATCCCGGCATTTGCCTGGAGGCATTTAGGGAAATCCCGGAAAACCTGAATCAGGATGGCCGGAGCAACGCGGTGGCGAATTCCAATCGATGTGTTGGCCCCGAACTCGCCATATCTGAACACGATCGAATACATCTGGGAAATGATCGAACGTGGCTCCAGAGCTCATCGGCCCACTGCACGGAATTTACGAGAATTAGGTTACTTGTGTGTGTAAATGTGGTGCCAACTCCCTCTGTCCACTTGCGAAGGTATCATTGCTTCCATGCCACGACATGTCGCCATTGTTATCCGCACCATAGGTGGACATAGAGGCTACTGGGTAGGTGATCATAATGTTCTGGAAGATCAGTGTGTTTACGTATGCACTTCTAGCAGTAATGACAAATTTGTTCTACATTTCATCCCAAATGTACAGAACCATATTATTCAGTGTTTACACTCGAACAAGTATGTACGAGCAGTAAACTACGATATCACTCTAATGTTACTGACGACAAAGCTGTCCATATTAACGAACAAGTGACTGCACAAATTTATTGGTATGTAAATGGATCCAGGACATTCACTTGCGGAATTAGTAACCGTCGTCCTTCACAGTAACTCAGATAGTTCGCCTTCAAGTAAAGCGAACGAATTCATCACTGTTGAATCATTTGCAATTTGAGAATCGCTTGTTCTGTTTAGATATAATCTCTTCTCACATAAATAACTATGGCTGTCGTTTTTAGACTTACGCTGTATTGTGGATGTATTTTGTTGCAACCGTTGACGCATTATGCAGGTATTTCCGAGCTTTCGCTAATTTACTCACCTGTTGCTCTGTGATGAACGCCCGTCCTCGTGTAACCGCACCTAGGAAAAGAGAGAGCAGCCGATGTAGTCAGCATTCAGAACATATACAACAAAATTGTCATCTATTCGGGGAATGCAGATTAATTAGCGTAAAATAATTGCGTGTGGGAGAAACGGTGACACAGCATCTTCAGTTCTTAGCTACAGCTTTCGACGAACACTGGAAATGTTAGCGGAATTTCAGGATTTTAAATGGCATTCATTATGGCGTAACTAATTTTGAACCGCTATCCACGTTGTTCAAAGCAGCACTCAATTTACCGGTAGAGCCGTAACAGAAATTCTGAACAAAGTAAAAGAAACCAAAGGCCGTAATAATATTATCAACACATTCGACTGGTACGTATGAAAATGAGACGTCGTGGAGTACGGTTGCAGTATATTTTTACATTACTAACACAGTGCCTGTGGATGTTCATGTCATATTCATCTCGTTCCATGAGAAGGATACGTTTTAACGGCTGGGACACTAAAGAAGAAATAACCTTGCCGTTATTCAAGAGGATAGATTGCACAAAAAAGGTCATTAGATACGTTTGGTGTGTGTCACAGGAATGTTGCCTGAGGGACATGCTCAGATAAATAAAGGATGACTACTAAATAATTACAGAATATTTGAGTGCGATACATTTACTTCTACGCCGTTAGCAGAAGAAAATAGTTTTATTGCATTCAAAAATATCTCATTATCTGGAGATAATTAAATGAAACACAAGGCAACAATAGAAAACATACGTGAATGACATGTATAAGTACACTAAGCAAGTAAAATAATCGGTACGTTTTCTACACTGTCAAGCATTGCGTCTTACTTTTTATTTACATAATCGAGTAACACCGACGATTCTCCATTATCGAGGTGTTGGTTCAAATGGCTCTGAGCACTATGGGACTTAACATCCGAAATCATCAGTCCCCTAGAATTAGAACTACTTAAACTCAACAAACCCAAGGACATCACACACTTCCATGCCCAAGGCAGGATTCGAACCTGCGACCGTAGCAGCAGCGCGGCTCCGGACTGAAGCACCTAGAACGGCTATCGGCGTGAAATGAGTAGCTACGTGACATAGATAGTAATAGCACATGTAATGTTATTCAGTGACAATTGAACGTTTATTTAGTGACTGACATTACTGAAATAAAATCCGAACATTGAGCGTAGTAGGACAAAGAAGAGACTACAAATGTTAGCCGTAAAGTAACTACGTCTGGTTCGATTAATTATGTGATTCAAAACCAACGGAAACCAATTATCATAACACCCTAGAAATGCCCGCACTTTTGTTTTGAAAACGCTAAATGTTCCTGCTGAGGTTCACTACTTAAAGCTCATGTGAACTGTTTGGAATGGCAAAACCACCGGTCATCTTGCAGCAGGTAAGGCTTTAGTGATTGTTCAGAGACACAGGAGGGGCTCACCACAGGCCAGCAGAATGTCGATCAAGAGGTGACACTCAATGTGTGAATCGCTGCCTTAAAATCACGACTTAGTTTAGTGTCATCTGCGAGGCTGTTGTCTGCAGAGCGTCATCTGCTCAGATGTAGTTTCGCAGGCAGTTGTGTACCAGAGGATTATAGCAGTTGGTTAGGGTGTCGAAAGTCCGACTAGGTGTGCCGTAGTCAGGAAAGACACGTAGGTTTATAGTTGTAGGTAGAGACATCGAGACTGGATCAGTGATATATGAAAGACTGCATAATCACAGGTGAATCGGTCTTATATTGGCTTAATTCTTCTCATCACAAATTAACTACAAGGAAATATAACTGGTAGTACAATCACAGAATTATCGTAAAAAGAGAGTAGTGTGGATGCAATGCTACGGTGTGGGAAAACATTTCGAGCTTCACTCCCGTTTTGGTAGTCAGAAGTTAGCCTTTAATACACAGAATGACAGGCTATAAAAAAGAAGAACAAATCCACGGGTTGTTGTAGCACACACCACAGAAATGTACTCACAGTGAGCCTTCGCAGACGTCTTACACCTGAGGGCGTTCTAGCCTAGTATGGAGATTTATGTAAAAAAAAAAAGATTGGTATATTCGAAGTATGTTGTTTTCAGAAATTCCATCATAAACCTCTGATTGTAGAGAGATCAGCCGTGGCCAGGTTGTGATTTCGCTTATTACAACTTTTTGGCAGTCGAAATGGTTCAAATGGCTCTGAGCACTATAGGACTTAACTGCTGTGGTCATCAGTCCCCTAGAACCTAGAACTACTTAAACCTAACTAACCTAAGGACATCACACACATCCATGCCAGAGGCAGGATTCGAACCTGCGACCATTGCGGTCACGCGGTTCCCAACTGTAGCGCTTAGAACCGCACGGCCACGCTTGGCAGTCATTTCCAACCACTCAGTCTTCTAGTGTCACTCGTCTCCTGAATAGCTGCTTGGTCAGATGATCGCTCTCAGGATTACATGAATTTTGCGTAGTATAGAATGTATCCACATGGCAAAAAATCATGAGGTGGAAATGATGGAGCTTTCTACCGTGTTCTCTTGTTTGGACTCATCTACATTTACGTGATTACGCTGCACCTTGTACTTAAAAATTTGGCAGAGGATTCAGAGATCAACTGTGAGATTGTATCTCCCTTCCCGAACAGCACATGAAAACAATGGAAACAAAATCACTCCCTGCGTACTCTGATTTCCCTAATTACGATCGTTATATCTCCCTATGGAGGTGGGTGTCAACAAGGTGGTTTGGCATTCGAAGCAGAAATTTTGTGCTTGAATTTTGCTGAGAAGATCTCGTCGCAACGTTGCTTCAGTGATTACCACCCTAAATCGGTGTGGCACTCTCTTCCCTATTTCGTACTAACAGAAAACGAGCTGTTTCACCTTTGAGGTTGTCAGATGTCCTACATACCATAAGGTATTCCTCTCATCATGATTCTTTTACAGGTCTAGCAGCTCCTTAACCTTGAATTCTTTGATAAATAAATATAATCGCCAGCGGAACGTATTTGAAATATTTAAGAGGGTTTGGTTACAATACCATATGTTTTCAGCGTCACATGTGCTTTTCTGAAGGTCGGGCAGAGGTCGAACATGATGAATATCTGGTCGATCTTAAGGAAGCATCCTGAAAAGTATCAAAATTACAAGGCATGACCGATTTCTGAGGGTTCGTATGCCCGCTGACAGGGTAAATATTAACAAAGAGAATGACAAATGTTACAGGGCGAAGTAAGCCCGAGAAACGTTGGTACAAGATTGGTCCCAAAGACCCTAATTGAGTAACAAAAAACGCTCGAAAGAACATCATGTGAACACAGAACAACAAAGGTTTCTCAGAACGCCATATCGGGTGATGAAACATCGCTTGGGAAAGCTTCAGTGTATGCTATTGACAGTTGCGGACTTACATATAAGCCCACTCGGCACGGGCTTAGGAATGACACCTTAAGAGAGGCGGAAATTTTTGCTCTGTTCTCATTTTAACCTTTTGCGTTTTAAAATAACTGCGCTTGCAAACGACAAAATTTTTTAATATTGTTAAACAACTTGCTAGTTTAAATAAGCCTTAAGAATGAAATTCGACAACATAAGCTAGGAAATATACATCGTTTACTTGGTGACTGTCAGGACGGCAATCTACATTACAATGTTTGAAACGTTCCAGTAGTTTCTTAAATACTGTAATATGTGTGGGCCTCAGTACGTAAAATCAGACTCAACTTAAATTACTTGTAAAAATTACGGGGAAGTATCAAGTCAACCCTCCATTACTGTAATTAATGTGAAACCTCTGTGGTCTTCAATATCTAATCTTTGATTTAATGTTACTCGTTTAAGAAAGTATGTTGATACTGGGAATGTTTTACATTATTAAACACATGTTTCTACGAAAAGAACATAAGCAGAATATCTAATAATGTATGAAGTACACTTCACAACAGTTTAAAAATTTTGATTATTTATTGACATAGTTACTTTTTTGGCGGAAAAAGAAGGAAAAACAACTTTCGTTTGTCTCATTTATTGTGCTGCAGGCTGCACGATATCAAAGTTCCCACTTTGCGCTATCGAATATTACGTGCCATTGCAAATTTTATTTTAAACTTCGTAACTAAGCTTTTTTCCTTCGAGGAAAGGTTATTTTTATTTGATGTTGGAACAAAAGGTGCATTTGCGTGTAGACATAACAGCAATGTTCACACAAATAACGACACACAACATCAAATGCCAACAAGACTACTTAAACTTGGTAGTCTGTCATCTCTGATCACACAGACCGTTAAAATGTTGTAAGAATTAGTGGGATAAGAGTCGATCCAGCACATCTCACTGCAAGAAATTGCAAAAATTATTTGCTTTTTTAAATTAGAAAGACAGTGTCAAGAATATTCACAGCATATTTGCATCCCAGTTAAAGTTCCGGCGACGCGGTAAACAGAAGCCTAAAAAGGGACTGTTCAGTTTTCTTTACAAGACGAATTCCAGCCGGCAGGTGTGCTTCTACTGTTCACTGACAACAGAAAAACAGGCGACAATGAAATAAAACTATTCTGCATTGTCGTTCTTTCATAGCACAGTTAACGCCGAGTAATCAGAATTGGTCGGTTCATCGTTCCGTGTTTAAGGGAAAAATCTTTGTGCTCATGTGCGGTGTAGTACGATTGGAACTGAATACAGTCTTTCTTTCATTCCTTTTACAATTTTTTTTCTTTTGTTTGGACTGTTGGTTGACAATTTTTTAAGTGCCTTAACATGAATAACAGTGAAAAAAGCAAACGTGCAGAATTAAGTGGGGCGGCATTTCGGAAATTATCGAAGGAAAGGCGAGAAGGAGAAGCCGATGTTCTAAAAACGCTTGGCAGAGTAGATAAATCTTTCGCAAAAAATTTTGCTGGTTCGACTTCGAGTAGTATGGGTGTTATTTCTGGTACTGCAGCTGTTGTAAAAGAAGTAAATACAAACGAAACAAAAGTTAAAAATGAAGAAAAGCAAATTGTTCCTGAATTCGATTTTCACGAAAAACTAAGTGTCACGTCAGACAGTACGAAAAGAAACAACCTCGCTAATGATTATCCTGAAGAACGGTGTGTCAATGAATCAACAATTGACATTCTCTTACAACGTGGCATTAATCAAAATTGTAACGGTAGTTTTTCTAATTCAAGAAGATCAATAGGCGATAAAACCAAATACTTGAGCAAAATTGTGTTTTACCGTAAACTTATAAATGGTGAATCAACTTTCAAGTACATTCCAGTAGCACCGGTGCTGTTTTTTGTGCACCATGTAAATTGTTTGGAGGTAAGGCGGCGATTGCTACTAATGGTATTGCATATTGGAAAAATATTTGTAATATTTTATGTCATCATGAGAATTCACTTGAACACAAAAATTCTGAGTTATCACTCTTAACAAGAGAAAAATCACTAGCAACAATAGATAACCATTTCCAGTCATATGTTGAGACAGAAAAAAGTACTGGCGCAGTACACTGAAAAGAGTGTTTGCAGTAGTGAAAAGATACCAAGTTGTGGACTTCCCCTGCTTGGACACGTTGAAAGATTCTATTCATTACATAATGGTAAATTTATGATGTCTCTTGAATTTAGAGCCGAGTTTGATCCTTTTCTCGCAGAGCACAGTAAACGAAATGGAAAACCAGGGCAGGTACCTACGAGTTACCTTCTTCAACAATCTGTGATGAAATAATAGAGCTTCTTTCTCAACGAATAAAAAGAATTGTCATAAGTGAAATAAAACATGCCAAATATTTCTATATGATAGTAGATGTTTCACATATTGATTAATTATGTTTCATATTAAGATATGTGATCGAGAATGATGAACCTGTTGAACGTTTCATTCTGTTCTTACCAAACCCGGCACACACGTCCGAAAACTTAGCTGAGGCCATACTGAAAACCCTGTCTACAAATTCCATTGATATTACTGACTGCAGAGGCCAGTCGTATGACAACGCAAGCTATGTGCCAGGAACCTAAACTGGATTGCAGGCACGCATTAAAGAACGAAATCCGAAAGCGTATTACGCGCTTTGAGCAGCACATTCTTATAATTTAGTCAGCACTAGTGCTGCAAGCTGTTGTCGGGAAGCATGTTCATTTTTCATTGTAGAGCAAAACCTTTACAATTTTTTTCTCAGCATCTATACAGCGCTGCGATAAACTTCATTCTTTCCAGAAACCAGGAAGCACAATAAGTCGATACGAGAACTGGAAGGGCCTACACATATTGCCAATAATACGTTTGAAAAACCACTTGTGGGAAATGAGGCTTCAGCTCTATTGAATCAACTTAGCAGACTAAAACAGTATTCATGACTACAGTTTGGAAGAACATACTCCAGAGATTTAATAGTCTAAATCTGAAAATGCAAAGTGTAAATATTGATACCAAAATACTGCATGAATGATATAAATCACTTGTAGGATTTATTGCATCATTTCATGTCATGTTCGACTGTTATGAAAATAAATCTGTGGAGATTGTGACTGATATAGTCTATGAATGCGCAGGTATAAAAGATCACGAAAACTCAAACTTCCCTCCCTAGTGAATGTGTACATTTTGGGGAACTTTTGAAATCTTCTGAGATTAGTGATATACCAGTCGAAATGAGTAAATTTTTACGAAACGAAAGGTTACAGTGTTTCCGAATGTTGACATTGCTCTTAGAATATTTCTGTGTATGGCCCTTACAAATTGGTCAGCAGAACGCTCGTTTTCAGCTCTTAAAAGACTGAAATCGTACCTACGTTCTACTTTGTCTGAGGAAAGATTAAACGTCTTGTCCATTCTTTACTTCGAAGCCAACCTCCTGACTGACAAACGTTTTCTGCTGTCAAACCCAGGCGCAAACTTAACTGCCGGGTAAATTTGTTTATTTATTCATATTAGTTTTAAAAATTTAAGATTATAATGTGATTTTTATTATAACTTAGAGCACATTCATTGGATTTACAAACTGAGTATTAACTGTGTGGTATTGATAGCTCTGATGCTACGGCGTAGGTGCAAGTTCATAGGTTGGCACTAAGACACCGACACCGACGACAGCGTCCTCTAGCAGGTGCTTTCAGCACTACGAGCGCCGCTGCAGATTCTACCCATTTGATCAAGAGTAGACGGCCACGACACTTCACTTCCTATAGAAACTTTGCTCTACTTACGACGGGTCTAAGGCTTCACACCTACGTACAAAGTTATGTATGCCTCTATATATATTCATTCTAGTATGTATTCAGTTGCTATTGTGATAGAGTAAAACCATTTTTAAGAGCAGTCCCGATTTATTTTCACCTTTTCCTGCTCCTACTCACTTCCTGCATTCAGCCAACCTTTCGGTTTTCAGGAGCAGACCCACGCGCCGCCTTCCAGGCAGGATACAAAAAACTGTGTATTTTACAAAACCTCGCATACGTGTAGAATTGACCGAAGGCGCCTGACAATACTGAACGATACTCGAATGGCCCAGGCTGCTCGTCACAGTACGGTCAGGTCATTCTGATACTCCAATATATTATTACTAATGCGTATTCTTGGTGTTTGCTGAAATGTATAGTTGTTGCGGCAGTATACGTTGTCGGAGAGTAGGCTTAGATGAAAAAGTGTTAATAAATAATGTAGTTCAGTTCTGTCGAAAAATTCGCAAAAGCTTTGCTAATAGCGTTAGAAACAGCTATGGTGAGAGCAGTAGCTGCAGTACAAAACAGTTCAGCCACTACATGGATTAAAGGTATTGTGTACACTTATTTTGCAGCGGCTAGCTACACAGATCCTAATGCCTTACACGTTAACTATTACTACACGTTAGCTATTACTGTAAAACAAATTTGATTTTGACACACCAGTCTTTAAATTTATGTAATAGCCAATCCAGTTCTGTGTTTGTTCGTCTGTATTTAGTTACTGGTTCATGCACCGAAATCTCTACTCCGTTTTCATTTCTTACACTTTCCTATAGATTCACGTATTAATACTGAACGTGATTTATTTTTACCTGCTACACATTCAAGTTATTAGATCGTAAAACGACAGTTTAATTTTAATTTTGAACGAATCTCTGTTAAAGTACGTATTAATTTCTAATGCATGACACGTTCGCTACAATTTTTAGATCGTAACACAACTTATTTATGTTCATTTTGAACGGTTTCGTGAAAGGAACATATTAAAAATGAGTGTATAACAAAAATCCGTTGTCTCCTACACGCTCTGTTGAATTTTTAGGTCACAAAGAAAAGTTATTTTCCTTGCATTTGCTTCTGTTCTCTTTCGACAGAAGAATATGTTAACACATGCATTTTTAAGTTTGTTTTGCCCGCTGCAGTACACCAAGCACAGTTCTGGAACCATATCACCTTTTGACTGAGAGCGACTTTACCGCTGACTCGTTCTTCAGGACAACGAATAGCAGAGTATGGAAACGACTCACTGTGCTCCCACCCAAAACGGCAATTGTGAAGTGGTCGGTTAATAGTTATTGTTTAAAACGTGTTTGTTTTGGTGGGGGGGGGGGGGGTGGCGCACATAATATGGTGTGCCTAGGGGTGCAAATATTTTAACCCACCACTGGTTTTGAAGACTCTGGACAGGCAAGAATGGAAATAGCAAAACTATATAAGTCAAAACTGTAGTCTATAATAAAAAAGTAAAAAAAATGGTTCAAATGGCTCCGAGCACTATGGGACTTAACATCTATGGTCATCAGTCCCCTAGAACTTAGAACTACTTAAACCTAACTAACCTAAGGACAGCACACAACACCCAGTCATGACGAGGCAGAGAAAATCCCTGACCCCGCCGGGAATCTAACCCTGGAACCCGGGCGTGGGAAGCGAGAACGCTACCGCACGACCACGAGCTGCGGACAACAAATAAAAGGTCAACCTGTTAATCATAAGTACTAGTCTGAAGTCGTAACCAAGGTGAGAGTCAGAATACGTACGTACCTTACAAATTTAAGAAAATGTAGCTTATAGGTCCAGTATCTCTTCATACACTACTGCCACCCATACACGAAAAGGAAGGCTCCAAAAATTGGGATATGCTATGATTCGGCTATCAAAATTTAAGAGAAGCTTATGGCTCAAACTCTCTCCATAAACTACTTGTCCGAACATGTGAACCCAGAAAGTTGCAAAAATTCTGGTACGCAGTCATTCGGCTGACACCTTGTCATTGGCGCACCATAACTGCTTGCCCCTGCCGAAGCATTTTTCCTTTCAGATATTTGTCCTCTTTTTGCGGATGGAGATTCATGGAAAAACTAGCAAAGCCGTCGTGCAGCAACGGCTGTGTGTCACGCAATAAAAAAGCAAAAAAAGAAAAACAATTAAGAATATGTAAAAGCACGAAGTCCGCTACTATATTATGAAAGGAGGCAGCGAGACTAGGTTAGCCTCCGATTATAACTGACGACGGCACACTCCTACCCTTACCACCTTGCCACCAGCAGTACGCTAACGTCTTCTTGCGTTAAGCTGACTTCACTGTAGATTGTTCTCTCGACTCGTTGTGTTGCGTCACGTGTGAGTCGATTTCAACAGAGCCCACGACTCGTGTATGTTTGGTGAGATGTAGCGTGCCAGACGACAACAGCGCTGGCTAGTGGCGAAGGCAGACTACAGAAGTGCCGTGCCGTGCCGCGCCTTGCAGTGGATCTCCCCCGTGGCCGGCTTCATTAGAGCGGGGGCGGTTGCTTTGTGCCCGGAGCTAAGTCGCGTCCAGCTCGAGCGCCAACGTCAGCCCCTGCCGGGCATTGTGCAGCTCGTTAGCCCGCACCCGTGGGGAGCGCGCCGTGTGCTGTGCTCGCGACACGGGGGCCGCACCAGGGCACCAGCCGCCGCTCTCCTGCCTCACGCGGCAGCACCTGCATAATTCACTCCCGTACTGCGGTCTCCTCCTTCTGTAGTCGTGGCGCGTGCTCCGTTCTGACAGCTTGCTGGCGTAAAGGAAGCAGCGATTTGTCCTGAAACGTCGCACTGATTTGTTGGTGATGTTCTGACCAGAATGCAGAGTGGTTCCAGCGTCAAACTGGGTTACATAGATCTGGAAATGTATTCTAGGTTGAAAATAATGTTCCCTGCCCATTGTACGTCTGTCTTCCGATAGTTGGTGTAGTATCTTGCCCACGCTTCTAATATAGGGTGCCTAGGGACCTGTTTCTCAGATCGATAAACAACTTTTTATTTAATTTATTGAGATTTGATTCCCCCTGGAGGAGGCGGGCTGGCAGCAGCTTAGTACGCCGTTCTTCAGCCTAAAGAATTTTTTTTAAAAACATGAAGATAATAAATAATAAAAGCAGGCGATAAAATCTGTGACTTAAATGTTAAAATGGCAGAAAATTGTGGAACTTAAAGCATAAAACAAAGGGTTGGCGATGCCAATAAAATACACAGGAAGCAGACAGGTAAAATAATAGACAGACAGTTAAAAAACACGGCGACAGTCTGGTTTCTGTTCGCAAGAGATATAAAAAGCATACCCAGCGACAGCATGATTTCTGTTCGCAAGACTTTGGAAAAGACGCACGATACTGAGCACTCACTTGAACACTGCACTAAAAAGTTGGCACAAATATGACACATCACAGTGGAGTGCAGATGGGGGAACCTGGACAGATGACAGGAAGAAAAGGGTAAAGGAAAGGAAAAATAAAGTGGGGGGAGGGGGTGAAGGAGCCGATGGAAGACGAGGGCTCATAAGAGGGGGGGGGGGGGCGGCTGGGCAGACGCAAGAGGGAGTGAGAAAAGGCAGAGAAGGGGTATGCAAAAGGACTCAGGCAGGGGGGGGGGGGGGAGAATGGAGGCAGATAGAGGGTAGACAGGGAAAAACAGGATGGAAGGGGGGGGGGAGAGGGAGCCCAGGGAAAGGACAAAGAAAAGGAGGGTGATGTGAAGATCATTTATCCCAGAGGGATAAATGGAGGGAGAGAGGGCATTAGCTGGGAGGGGGACTAGACAAAAATTCAAGCAAATTATACTAATGTAGTTTATTACAGTAAGTTAAATTGATAATACTTTACTTTGCATATTGACAAAGGTGTTTCGCAAGCAAATGGCGACATGTAAATTATCAGTGTTCTTCATTATATACAACTTCAATGCAATCAAAACAAAATAGTCATAAGTCACTGCTGTAGCGTTTGTATGACGGCTCGTTGTCCACTCCGCCCGCTGCTGGACGGTGCGGCTCTTGTATTCTCTTCGTGTAGATGCCGCTCCAGTCGTTGTGTCGTCCTAGACAGCGCACTATTGGTTGACGTCGTCTCACAGCCCTCTCTGCTCTTCCATTTATCATCGTCGTAACTGACATTACAACAGTGCAGGCGTCAGTAAATGAAAACACGGTATGTGGTCGAGTGATCGTCTTATTTTGCTTGCGGCTCTGGAAAATGGTACGATATGTAATCTTGTTGATTTTGGGTATCGAGGTGATACAGTTGTACATATTTGTGGTATAATGACAGATATAAGTAGAAAATCTTCTTCTTAGAGCATGGATGCATGAAAATGAAAGAACAGTCTTTTAATCGCTTGAAAAAAGAAGCTCCAAAGGAATCTAATCTTCTGAAACTGGAAAGAAATGCCTTTGCAACTGAGAGATCTACATGTGACAGATGCACCATGCGGTGAAAGGCCCAAGAAATATGACAACGATAGTGAAATCACCGAGCACTTAAGTGTATCATTGTTTCCTTCACCACCAAAGATGACAAGGAGACGAACATTCCCACAACCTCCACACGTCGTTGGATGAAGAAGAAGGCTATCGTTCATTTCGACCCGCCATCGTCAATGAATTAAGCCATCGTGATACGAATACGCGACTTTACTCGTGCGACTGAAAGCTTTTCCAATATTGGCAGCTCGCCGTAATGTCATGATGACAGATTAATGTGCTGTGTTTCTTAGCTCCCGGTTTCCAAATATTTGTATCTGGGCGAAAGACAACAGTGAGAATGACATATTCCTAAATGATGCATCGAGCAAGCAAATGCGCATGGCGGCGTATCCAACCCTGTGCCGAGAATCATGGTCATCATACAGAGAGAGTCTGAAATACTTAAGAAGTCTGTAAGAACGCTCGTTTCTGTGTTATTCCACTTGCGTGTATTTTTCTTCGTTAAATACAATTTCTGTTACAATTAGTGAGCTGTTACATATTCCTGTTTGCTTTTCATGTTATTTTTTGTTTCAATACAATAAGATCAAACTTTCCGTTAGTGACTTCTGGCCCACCCTGTACATGTTCATTCCCTAACGAGATACGTTTCTCCCAAGGGTGGATCAGTTACTAGAGACCTCGGATGTAAGCTTTTTGGTTGTAGGTTCTTTGGCTGCTCACGGAAGACAACACTTCAAGAAACACTTAATCACTGTGAAAATGCCTGCTACGAAGTGGGATCTTCATCTTACGTAAGAGAGAGAGAATCATTGAGTGCCATAGGTGGATACTACCCGAAGTGAGACAAAATTTGATAGCCGAAAGAGGCACCATGCCTCCTTGTTTCCAGAGCATGCACCATGCGGTGAAAGGCCCAAGAAATATGACAACGATAGTGAAATCACCGAGCACTTATGTGTATCATTGTTTCCTTCACCACCAAAGGTGACAAGGAGACGAACATTCCCACAACCTCCACATGTTGTGGAGGAACAAAAACAATCCTTGGCCAGGTACCGACGATGATTGAAAGACAGGATATTTGGGTAGCATACTCAAGTGAAGGTTGCCCTTACAACCAGGTTGTGATAGCCGTTCGCAGTAACCTGCTCCCAGTGAAATTTGCTTCCAGAAAAAGGCGAGGAAATGTCGGCTAATAGCTCTATACGAAGCCACAACTTCGCCCGGTAGGTGGAAGAGCTGAGGGCTGTTCCGTCGTGTACTGAATAAGAGGACTCGAGACACAATGCCATCATATTTACAATTCAAAGGAATAATTATTTATTCTGTTTTCTGTCCGTGACACTCACAAAAGTGTTACGAAGGCAAGATGAAAAGTAATGCCTCAAAAACTTTTTGTGTGAAAGCTGTTAAAACTTTTCAAATAAAACAGACGTTATTAACATTCTACATCTTTGCTCATTATGTCTACATATTTGCAACCGTTTGCCGGTAGAGGGCTCCAAGTTATAGGGAGTAACATGGCGGTGTGTAGCGTAACTACGTCGGTGTTTCAGAAACAGTGTGCTGCAATCGAGTTTCGCCAGGGGTTCGTCGATACATGGAGCACACTATTCTTCAGCATGAGAATGCCAGACGACACACTAACGCAGAGACGTCTGTAATAATCCGATGCCGTCAGTTCAGTGTCATGAATCAAATGACGTAAACTGTATAAAGCTCCTCCTGCCATTTCTAGCAGTATGTGCTCGACCTCTGTATCTGACTACCAACATGAAAGCTATTATCTGCGTAATTATAGTTGTGCATTGTCAATATTGTCAACTGGAAGGTATACGAGCGTAACAAAATTGCGTATGGACTAATACGAACCTTAGAAGGACAGAGTGTGTGCCATTAAAAGCTGAACGTAGTAACAAACCAAATATTTAATGTGACAATGCCGTACAGTTTTTCATTTTACGGCAGACAGTCCATCATAGGAGAAAGAAAAACGGGATTTAAACGTTAAAACAACTATAACCAGAGCAGTATGGTTACGAAGAAGGCATATCGTAGAACTGAAGCGAAGAATGAAAATTGGTACCAACACCATGATTTGAAGCAAGGTCTCTAGCAGATTACGCGGATGCGCTAAGCACTGAGCCACCGTTACTCTGTGGCTTGGCACAACAGCAGGGACTGCCCTAGCACTGCTCCCTCCTCAAACAAAATTCTCGTTCACGCCTTAGCCCATATCTTGTTCTGCCTAATACCTCCCCCAACTACTTGTAATTTCCACATATCCCTGCTGCTGCCACTACCTGGCAGTCTTTAAGACTGTCAGCATCACCTTCCTCGATGACAATCAAAACATCTTGTCTTTGCCAGTGACATATTCACATATTTACATTGCTTGCTTTCTTCTTTTGTCTCGGTCTAATATTGACTGACTCATCAGTAGTCCATGTTGGTCACTCATCTAATTAAGCAGGACAGGTACTGACGTTGTTGCAACTTGTCTGCTGCTGCCTCTACTAGATCCAATAGAATCTGCCATTTTGTTTTCGCCCTCTTGCAGCATACTACGGTAACGCGATGCAAGGATTTCAAAGTACACAGGACCGCAACTGAGCTAGCAAGAGTTTTCGCTGCTTTAATGATCTGTACCGGCTGGACCCACCGGGAGACAGGTGACACCTTACGGAGTGAGATACATAAATAATCCTGGCGCGTAACTCATTGAACTGTGTGAATAGAGTGGCCCTGGTAAATGAATCGCAAGTGTTGCTCGTACAAAAAACCTTTAAAGGCTAAATAATTAAAAAGAAGGTTTCGCTTAACTACTTAAGTCATGACCCTGTTTAACCCCAATTTATTACAATCATTGCTCATAAGCACATAAGCAATAATTACACATTAACGTGAGCAATAAATTACGAAGCCAGAGGAACTACCAATTATGGACATTGAAACGCACTTAAATTAGAAACAGACTGGCTAGTAAAAGTTCATACAGAACAGGTGGGACAGTTGTAAACATCCTCTCAATAGGTCAGTTTTTTAAAAATACAGGCTGTTTTCAAGTAGTCATACAAAAGTAACGTTTAATTGTGAAGAAGGTAAATGACTTACAGAAGTGACTGATGCAGCACCGAACGCAATATATATTCAGGTTTATTTTCAAATGTTCAATGTGGCTACCTTTTGTAACACAACAAACCCCAAATCTGTAACCCTTTTCCTGCCAGATCGTATGAAGCAAGTCTTGATGCTTCGTGCAGACTTTTTGTGTCGTCTGTTGTCGCACCTCGTCGACGTTTCCCGGAAGCGCCAGAACGAACAATCTTTCTTTAATGTAAGTGCAAACACTGAAGTCCCTTACCGTAAGGCCAGGTGATCGTAGGGGTCAGGATATTGCTCCACCACATCCAGTCCAAGCCGTACACCCTTTCGGAGATACGCAATAACTTCAAGATGATAATATGATGGCGAGACATCCTGCTGGAAAATAAATTGTGTGCCCATAACCTGTTGTTACTGAGGCATTAGATAATTATCAGACACGTCCAAGTATTATATTCCTGTTATAGTTGTTTCGGCAAGAATAAAGGACAGCAAATCTTGTTACAGCTTACAGCACGAACCCAAGTTCATCGAAGCGAGAGTCGGTGAAACGATTATACCAAATAACAACAATATGTCTTTAAGGTGGTGGCTTGCGACATTTAGTCCTGAATTTTCTGTAAACTATAGTAGGAGATTTGGATTCATGAAACCATAAACAACTCACGCACGCTCTGCATCATTATACAACTTCCTGATGACTGTTGAAATAAATCATTCGTCCATGCGAACTAGAGGGAACGTCGGGAATTAAGAGTGCTACGCGGAATTAGATCTTAAAGGTATACTGCATTTAGTGTTGTATCAAACATTTATGTAAGTTATTTAGCCTTTTCACAATTATAAGTTACTTTTCTATAACTAATTTATAAACACCCTATACATAACTGTGGTTAGCTGTGTAATGATTAGCATAATCATGCCAGAAAGACGTACAAGAATGATAAGCATGCTCGGTCATTGAGAAATTCTCGAATTCCTCACCTGCATTCAAGTCACGTTTCTTAGTCAAATTTAGACGCTAGGGACTGAAAAATTCCTACTTGCATTGTTTCCTGGTTGTTCTGTGCTTCTAGATAAACTCACAAAAAGTCTTTGCAGTGAGTACTGCATACAAAAGAGTATTTCAATAGAAGCTAGTCGTCAGCCGCGATGTGACTGGGTGACTCTCAGAAGTACAAGAGCGCCTGTGAGGTCAGAACGCCATTACGCCATTTTCTCCACGTCTCCAATCCCTAACCATCTACTTACGCATTTTAAGCCAGAGTGCCCAAAAAAATTCTTCCGTCTCGGCTCTGCACAAACCTGCACAAAAGAATACTCCACCAACTTGAAGGCACCGCTAAACATTGGACAATGACATTACTTTTTAACAGTGATCGATCACCCTACCTAGCAAATGTTTTATAAGTTATCCCATAAAACTTCGGGAGTGTAGCGGCATAAAGTTCATTTCTTCTTCAGACATTTAGACTGCGTACCATCCAACCACCTTCAGAACGATCCGTGTGACTGACGCTCCAGCACTTTCTCCGTCCTTTTAAAACCGTGCACCGCGCCACTGCGCATGTGCCCACAGATAAACAACGCGCCAGAGACGTTGATCGTCGCCACAGTGGGTACAATATGTGCATGTAGTTAGATTTATGGCTGCACGGTAAATCGACTCTCACAAATCGATGTATCACTGCGTTTTGCAGCTTTTCGACGTCTTTGTGAATTTACTGCAGAAAGTGCCTGATTCCATGATTTGTCCTAGCTAAAGCCGCTATTTCGATTAATTAAATTCGACGCCAACCGAATTTTAACTGATTCTTTCATTACTGAGCCCCATAAAGATGAAGCCGAGACTAAAATTTCGGTATTATCGTACACCATAGAGTGCCAATACAGTGCTCGGCCCCGCCGATTTATTAGATAGTAAGCGCCGGATATGCCTACGGTGCTTTATGCATCTCTCATAGACCGTGCGTATCGCCTTTGTGGTATATGAATGGTGACACTCAAAGGGGATCTAGTAAACTCCAAGTTTCCGAAGCACCAGATAATCTTTAACAGAATCCAGGAGTCCTGCTGCCTTAAGAATATGGCGAAAAATAACATTCACTTGGTGTTTACTGGGGACTGGGGACTGACGATACGCTTCCCTTGTACCAGAAAAGCCATGGATTTAAAACTTTCGCTTTCTTCAATGATTTCCTTATGCCCACTGTTCTTTTCATTCGTGGTGCCTCACGTATGTGCTGTGGAGAATATACCCCCCCTCCCCGCCCACGGCTTCAAAAACTCTTCTCAAATGTAGAAGCTCTTCCTCTGTGTATCAGAGTTCTGAGATCATCATCGTCTGCGAAGAGTGGTGGCAGCTATTTGCACTTAAATACAAATCCATATGGGTCGACTTACGATGTAGTGAATGTCCCAAAGTGACATGATCTCTGCATCGTACCAAATCGTTCAAAAATGGAAGGTATCCATATTTTTCAGTTTCCATTGTGAACTGTATATTATTGATTTGTGGATGGAATTCAAGAGATTTAAGAATTCTTTTAATGTATCTTCTCCATCGGGCCATACTACTACTGTTTCGCCGGCCGCGGTGGTCTCGTGGTTCTAGGCGCTTAGTCTGGAACTGCGCGAATGCTACGGTCGCAGGTTCGAATCCTGCCTCGGGCATGGATGTGTGTGATGTCCTTAGGTTAGTTAGGTTTAAGTAGTTCTAAGTTCTAGGGGACTGATGACCACAGATGTTAAGTCCCATAGTGCTCAGAGCCATTTGAACCATTTTATTAATACTGTTTCAGCATATATCTCCAAAATACTGTAGACTTCAAGTCAGTAGATTCCAGCGCCTTTTACTCAAAGTCCTCTATAAGGAAGTCGGCCACCAAGGGCGGCAAAGAACTACCCATGGCGACACCTTCAGCCTGTTCATAAAATTCATTATTTATTAAAGAAATATCTCGAGGTCAAGACATATTTAAACAAATCTGAAATAGCTTTACAAAAGTTTTGCCAATGAGAAATAATGATTCTAAAATAGAGACCGTTGTGAACAACGACGCCACATCTAAACTGATTAGTATAACAAAACGGTTCAGTTTGAGTGATTTTAGTTTGCCAATGAAGTCCGAAGAGTTACGGATGTGATGAAAGCATTGTACCACAAGAGGCCCAAATAACGACGCTTAGTAATTGGCACAGTCAAAGGTTGGTGAGCCAATGTTACTCACTGTGTGAATCAAAGGCATATCTTTCTTACGGACCTTAAAAAGCCCATAAAGCCTCGTAAGAACCGCGCCATTTGGTTTCAATCTTCGCACAACTTCTGGTGGAAAGGAGGAGGCATTCAGAAGCGAAGCAATCCTTCTTACCATCTTGTTCATGGGATCTTCACTGATTTTCCGGTATGTGCTATCACCCAATAATCTTTTCATTCTGTCATGATAGTCGCCAAGTGTGAATTGCGAAGTTTAATTCGGTTTCTGCAAGCAGAAGAGAATAGCACAGCAGAAATTCATAAGACAATGAGCCGAGTGTACGGTGACAACTTCATGACTGATGGCGTTGTGTGTGAATGGTGCCGAAAGTTTAAAGATGACCGAAATGACATCCATGATGAAGGGGCGAAGGGCGTAACTCTGTCGTTACAGTCGACCTTGTTGAACGAATTGACAGAATGGTTAGAGAAACTCGAAGGTTCACCATAACTGCTTTGTCTATGGAATTTAAGGAAGTTTCAAGATCTGTCATACACTCTATCGTTTTTGTGTTGATACATGACCACGCTCGTTCACACAGCTGGCACAAACCATCAGCTCCTTAAACAATTACAATGGGACATTTTCGATCATCTGCCATACAGTCCTGACCAGACACCCAGAGAATTTCACCTCTTGCCTGAACAGAAGACGTGGCCAGGAGGACAGCAATTTCAAACCAACGAAGATCTTCAAAACAACGTCAATGCTCATTTGATATCATTGGCAGCAACATTTTTTGAAGTACTTGTCCACAGGAACGATAAATGTCTCAATCTTTGCTGTGATTATGTTGAAAAGTAACCATACATTTACAAGACTTTTGATAGTAAAATAATTGTTTTTCATTAACTTATCTGTTATTTATAGCCCATCAGAGGCTGAAAAAATAACGGCTCTTGTGCTTGGTGCCAGGTGGGGTGCTCAACAATGGAAGTTCCCAGGATCTAGGAGTGAACCAAACTGATGTTGTTCGGACATGCAGGAGATACAGATACAAGGGCATTGTCGATGACATATCTCGCTCAGGCCGCCCAAGGGCTACTACTGCAGTGGATGACCGCTACCTACGGATTATGGCTCGGGGGGAAAACTTACATCAACGCTACCATGTTGAATAATACTTTCGGTGCAGCCACAGGACGTCGTGTTACGACTCAAACTGTGCGCAATAGGCTGCATGATGCGCAACTTCACTCCCGACATTCATGGCGAGGTCCATCTTTGCAACCACGACACCATGCAGTGCCGTACAGATGGGCCCAATAACATTCCGAATGGAGAGGATTGGCATCACGTTCTCTTCACCGATGAGCGTCGCATATGCCTTCAACCGGTCAAACCGTCGGAGATGTGTTTCGAGATACCACAGTCAGGCTGAACGCCTCAGACACACTGTCCAGCGAGTGCAGCAAGGGGGAGGTTCCCTGCGGTTTTGGGGTGGCTTTATGTGGGGCTGATGTACGCCGCTGGCAGTCATGGGAGGTGGCATAACGGCAGTACGATACGTGAATGCCATCCTCCAACCGATAGTGCAATCATATCGGCAGCATGTTGGCGAGATATTCGTCTTCACGGACGACAGTTGCTGCCCCCATCGTGCACATCTTCTGAATGACTTCCTTCAGGACAACGACATCGTTCGACTAGAGTGGCCAGTTTGTTCTGCAGACATGAACCCTATCGAACATAAAATGGAAATGCCGTGTGGCTAGGGTCTTCCGTCGGGTATGCCTGGGATAGGTTGAAAAGGGCTGCTTATGAACGACGTGACCCACCAACCACCCTGAAGGATCTACGCCGAATCGCCGTTGAGGAGTGGGACAATCTGGACCAATAGAGGCTTGATGCACTTGTGGATAGTATGCCACGACGAATACAGGCATGCATCAATGCAGGAGGACGTGCTACTGTGTATTAGGGGTACCGGTGAGTACAGCAATCTGGACCACCACGTGTGAAGGTCTCGCTGTATGGTGGTACAACATGCAATATGTGGTTTTCATGAGCAATAAAAATAGCATAAAGGATGTTTATGCTTATCTCTATTCCAATTTTCTGTGCAGGTTCCGGAAATCTCGGAACCGACGTGATGGAAAACTTTCTTTGATGTGTGTAGTTTCTTGCCGCGAAGACGTCTCAAGCCTGCTAAACTTTGCAGACTGTCTCGATGTGGCCACCCCATGAACCCAGTCTCACTTGGCCCACGTTAAGCCATCCATCCAGTTCCATAAATTGTAGGGTAATTCGAGAGATGATGCAGGCGATAAAGTTTTTCGGAAGCCAGGTCCAGTTTTAGATGGATAAAGCGGGTTTTCCTCTTAAGAAGAGCAGCACCAGCTTTCCTTAAAATCTTATTCATGGTAATCGATTATATGAAATGTACTAACCAGGCGAACTTCAGATCTATGCCATGGTAAAGGCACCTTAATAATAATAAAAAAAAACTAAAAGAGCTCAGTAACATCACTGTCAAGTTCCATAACTTTTACAATCTTGATCAATTAAAATACTGCCCTCCCAGAAGAGGTATTTGATGTACACCTTCATATTTTCACGGCGCAATGATTGTTCAATAAATTTTCGGGCATTCTGGCGCGCAAATTTCACTTCTTGATCTGATATTTCTGCTGTGGACAGTCCAGCCCATTCGGATACAGCCGGGTGACGCTGCAGCACCACGCCACTGTGCATGCGACCAGCGATACACAACGAGCCAGAGACTCCAGGAAAAATAACTACCGAAAGAATGTGATCTGTTTTATTTTATTTACTGTTGTTTCATCAACAAAATGGTTCAAATGGCTCTGAGCACTATGGGACTTAACATCTGTGGTCATCAGTCCCCTAGAACTTAGAACTACTTAAACCTAACTAACCTAAGGACATCACACACATCCATGCCCGAGGCAGGATTCGAACCTGCGACCGTAGCAGCCGCGCGGCTCCGGACTGAGCGCCTAGAACCGCTAGACCACCGCGGCCGGCTTCATCAACAAAACGCCTCATCTATTTCAGCTTCAGTTTGTTTAGCGTACAAGTCGTACAAAGCACATCCATAAAATCATTTTTACCAAAACTAATTTTCAAAGTAACATCTTAACGTAAAATGATAAAGTTACTTGAGATGAAATTCATATAAATGCATCAGCAATTAAAGATAAAAAACTAATCACCCTTTATGCACTACTTTTCATATTCTATTTCCATTCTACATACAAGGTTTCATGGATGTTTCATATGTATTGAAACTACTCAGTATTTAAAGTGCATATAACTACCCAGAACGCTCTGGCTGTTATGTGTCTTGGTACCGTTCGAGTGATCCTACCCTCTGCGTGTTAGCATTATTAAATGATGTAAACAAGTGACCAATAGAGATTTTCGTGACGAATTTTTGTAACAATAGCAGATCAGCATCGTGTTTCATCTCATTTCATTTAGAGTCTATCCTACAGCGGACTTACACATTCTGATTTTTACATATTTGCATGAGTGAATTCCTGGCAGACAAACAGTTTTATTTTGCCAGGAAATTTCAAATAGCGCACTCTCGGGTGCAGAGAGAAATATTCATTCTGTATATGTTACAGCAAATGTATTATGCAATAGACGGCATTATGTTGACATTTGATGTTGGCTCAATCGGTGACGGCATACACCAGTACCACGTCCTAATGTAGTTGAACAGCGTTGGCAACACAGTCATCACGCAGAGTGGCAAAGCATTGTTCCACAACTCCTGTCTTTGTGGCCTACTGCATGGTAGCCCGTCCCTCTCCGCTTTCCAGCAGCAATTCCGTTTGCCAATGTTCCACGATGTCTCTGTGTAGCACGTGTCTGTAATCTATTATAGGACTCAATCGAAGCTATGTCCCTATAAGCAGCTTCTTCTTTGGTAGGGTCGTCAATAGTTTCATTACGATTATCGCATTATGTGGCTTTATCAGGGTGATGGGAATAGACATTCCTCTATCTCATTGGAACCGACACATTGATTCTGTATGCAGTAGGTTTTAATGTCAGGCTCATGCTGTAGTCGTATAGAAGGCTTAGCGTAGTTAGTGAGTCAGTGAGTGTAGCGTAAGAAGTTTTCCTCATATACGTATGTACAGAGTGATTTTATGATGTTACAAACTTTCTAGGGTGATGGAGTAGGATAAATGTATCAATTTAAAGTCAGGTTCCCTGTCCCGGAAACGAAGGGTTCGAAAGTTAGAAGCGAAAACCCTTCTGATACCTGTCAGAGTGGAATGATTTTAATTGAATAATATAATTAATTTAATAAGGTCATTAATTTCTGACCGTTTACATTAAACTGGAAGTGGCGCGGTCGGTGTCACAAAGATCTAGCGCCACAGCGTTCTATTTTTATTTATTTTGTTATTAAAAAGTCAAACCTACATCTTAGTTTGGTGTACGATCCACTTTTTACAAAGTAATTTCTTTTGCATGAACATTAATTACACACAATGTCACTCGTCTGCAACCGTGCCATTAACCAACAATATTTTGTCCACGACCTCGTTTTTATTTACACTATTAAAATAATGAATACAATTTTACTTGCATTAAAATAATCAGCATCTGCAACTATTTTAAAAATGAGAATAATTGACTTCGTCTTTCTAATAGTCTTTCAAGTTGATACTTTTGTTTGCAACGATATTGTACATATAATCGAGAAATATAATTAGTTTATAGTAAAGGAGCCACATCGTGGAGATATTTATTCGTTCAGTAAACGTTGTATGTAGGATTTCTGAAACTGTCATTTTTTTCACTCGTTAGAGTAATTCCTCTATTACTTTAATTCTTCTCCTCAAGTTTTTATTTTGCCGTCTGGTAATGCACTTTTATGTCTAAATTTCACATGAGTGGCGGGTCCTCGGCATAAATCTAAGACACCGAAGGTAGCAGGATGACCTAGTTAAGTGATCTCTAAATTACATAACAACCACTTGCGCTCATTTACGAAATAACTGCAGGGGCTGCCAGAACGTCGTAGGCACCACTGCAGACCTGCGTATAACACCTCCACATCGTTCTCGTATACGTCTCTCCTACTCACACTTCATTCTGGAGCTCATCCTAAATTCAGTACGTTCGAATTACGTCAATAATACACGTCTGCTCAAGTTTCATGACGAAATAAACGCCATTCCTTTTTGCATTCCAGTTTGATCACGGAGAGAGAATAAACAGCCTGTCTGTGTATAGGGAGTCTGCCCTAATCTCTAAAGATCACGATGCGAGTTATGCGATGAGCATAACAAGTGAGTTTACCTGAGTTCCTAGATACATGGTGCTCAACAACGAGTGCTAAAATAGCTTGTGGCGAATGTGGTTTAACCAATGAAAACGCAAAACTTTAAGCAAACAGTTTCAATTAAAATTACATGTGAATGTATATGCATTGTTGCGGAATCTATGTCAAATACCGTTTGTCTCCACTCTCCACTAGAGGTTCTCACTGGAGCCTTCCTTGAAATGGTACCTTTTAAGTTTGCGGAACATTATTGTTATCGTATTAGTTACACCCACCTGTTACGGTATGAAGGGCGCGCATCTGAATTTCTTCCATATCTTCCTTTAGGATCAATTTATGAGTCTGCTCACCACTAAAATATAACCTCAGAAGTATTCGCACTATAGTATCGTATGAGACTACTTAGCAGTTACACCAGATTACACCGTCAACGTCGCAACAAATTTAACATTATGTCTTTCATTTATTGCCCTTCTACTGGTTTACCGCTTGCGTTGCGCTATATTTCTCTAATAGTTCGCAAAGCTGTTTGAAAGACATGACGAGATTCTGAAATTGACGAGTTAAATTTTAATCTGATACTATCAACTATTACACATTTCAAGTGACACTATCTTGTCATTTATCATCATTAAAATCGAGCATCGCTAAGTGGGTCTAAGATTTCCATCCAATCAATTGTTGACGAGTCTTGTGTGTTAGCTGCAGACAGCAAAACGAAAATTGAAGTTTTAAATATCACGTTCTAAAATCGTTCACGCGAGAAAACCGTACAAACGTACTGTCGTTAGACCATCGAACAGACTCCCGCACAGACGACATACACTCCTGGAAATTGAAATAAGAACACCGTGAATTCATTGTCCCAGGAAGGGGAAACTTTATTGACACATTCCTGGGGTCAGATACATCACATGATCACACTGACAGAACCACAGGCACGTAGACACAGGCAACAGAGCATGCACAATGTCGGCACTAGTACAGTGTATATCCACCTTTCGCAGCAATGCAGGCTGCTATTCTCCCATGGAGACGATCGTAGAGATGCTGGATGTAGTCCTGTGGAACGGCTTGCCATGCCATTTCCACCTGGCGCCTCAGTTGGACCAGCGTTCGTGCTGGACGTGCAGACCGCGTGAGACGACGCTTCATCCAGTCCCAAACATGCTCAATGGGGGACAGATCCGGAGATCTTGCTGGCCAGGGTAGTTGACTTACACCTTCTAGAGCACGTTGGGTGGCACGGGATACATGCGGACGTGCATTGTCCTGTTGGAACAGCAAGTTCCCTTGCCGGTCTAGGAATGGTAGAACGATGGGTTCGATGACGGTTTGGATGTACCGTGCACTATTCAGTGTCCCCTCGATGATCACCAGTGATGTACGGCCAGTGTAGGAGATCGCTCCCCACACCATGATGCCGGGTGTTGGCCCTGTGTGCCTCGGTCGTATGCAGTCCTGATTGTGGCGCTCACCTGCACGGCGCCAAACACGCATACGACCATCATTGGCACCAAGGCAGAAGCGACTCTCATCGCTGAAGACGACACGTCTCCATTCGTCCCTCCATTCACGCCTGTCGCGACACCACTGGAGGCGGGCTGCACGATGTTGGGGCGTGAGCGGAAGACGGCCTAACGGTGTGCGGGACCGTAGCCCAGCTTCATGGAGACGGTTGCGAATGGTCCTCGCCGATACCCCAGGAGCAACAGTGTCCCTAATTTGCTGGGAAGTGGCGGTGCGGTCCCCTACGGCACTGCGTAGGATCCTACGGTCTTGGCGTGCATCCGTGCGTCGCTGCGGTCCGGTCCCAGGTCGACGGGCACGTGCACCTTCCGCCGACCACTGGCGACAACATCGATGTACTGTGGAGACCTCACGCCCCACGTGTTGAGCAATTCGGCGGTACGTCCACCCGGCCTCCCGCATGCCCACTATACGTCCTCGCTCAAAGTCCGTCAACTGCACATACGGTTCACGTCCACGCTGTCGCGGCATGCAACCAGTGTTAAAGACTGCGATGGAGCTCCGTATGCCACGGCAAACTGGCTGACACTGACGGCGGCGGTGCACAAATGCTGCGCAGCTAGCGCCATTCGACGGCCAACACCGCGGTTCCTGGTGTGTCCGCTGTGCCGTGCGTGTGATCATTGCTTGTACAGCCCTCTCGCAGTGTCCGGAGCAAGTATGGTGGGTCTGACACACCGGTGTCAATGTGTTCTTTTTTCCATTTCCAGGAGTGTAGTAATATGCATCCCCGGCGTAGAGAAATAAGTGAAGGAGTTGAAAAGAAATAAGTCACCGGGTCAGGATGGAATCGCAATGCGGTTTTTCACAGCGTACTGCACGGCATTGGCCTCTTACTTAGCTTCGATTTGTCGCGAATCTCTAGCCGAGCGCAAAGAGATTGTACGAAAGTGTTGGTGACACCTATGTATAAGAAGGGCAAAAGAACGGCATCACAGAATTACAGAACAATATTTTTAACGTCGGTTTGCTGCAAAATACTTGAATATATTCTCAGTTTGAATATAATAAATTTTCTTGGGACGAAGATGTTTACGTCCACAAATCAGCATGGTTTTAGAAAGCATCGGTCGTGCGAAACTGAGCTTGCCATTTTGTTATCTGATACACTGCAAACTATTGATAAACGGCACCAGGGAGATTCCATCTCTATAGACTATACTACTTTGACGCGGTACCCCGTTGCAGGCTGTTAAAGAAAGAACGACCATGTGGAACAGGTACACAGATACGTGAGTGCTCGAAGACATCATAAGTAATAGAACCCAGTATGTTGTTCCCGAGGGCGATTCTTCAACAAAGATAAGGGAATCGTAACGAATACCACAGGGAAGTGTGATATGACCGATAACATTCTCTATACAAATAGATGGTTTTGGGTGACAGGTTGGGCAGCAATATGCAGTTGTTTGCTGTCTATACTGTTGTGTACTGTAAGGAGTCAAAGTTGAGTCAGTGTAGGAGGATACACGATGACTTAGACACAATTTCTAGTTGGTATGATCAGTGCCAGCTGACTCTAAATGTATAAAATAGTAAGGTAATGCGAGTGAGTAGGAAAAACAAACCCTTAATGTTCGGATACTGCAGTAGTAGCGTCCTCCTTGATAGCGCTGAAGTTCAAATACCTGTGCGTAACGTTGGAAGTCGAAGTGAAATGGAACGAGCACGTTAGGATTGTGATGACTTCCGTTTATTGGAAGAGTTTTAGGAAAGTGTGGTTCATCTGTAAAGGAGATCGCATATAGCATGTAGGACACTAGTACAACCTATTCTTGAGTACAGCTAGAGTGTTTGATATTCGCACTGTATCGTACTGTCGTCGTTCAGAAGACATCGACGCAGTTCAGAGGTGGGCTGCTGGATTTGTTATTGGTAGGGTCCAACACCACTTACGCGTTAGAGAGATGCTTTGGAAACTCAAATGGGAATTCTCGGAGGTTATGCGACGTTGTTTTCGAAGAAAATCAACGGAGAGAATTTAGTCAACAGGCATTTGAAGCTGACTGCCGAACGACTTCACTTCTGACAACGTCAATTTCGGGTAATAACCATGAAGATAAGACGAGTGAAACCAGGTTTCGTATGGAGACATATAGGTGGTCGTTTGTCCATTTCTCCATTCGAGTGTAACAGGAAAGGAAGAGGCTAGCAGGAGAGCAAGACACCCTCCACTACTGGTGGCTTGTGGTTCAAATGGCTCTGAGCACTATGGGACTTAACATATATGGTCATCAGTAACCTATAACTTAGAACTACTTAAACCTAACTAACCTAAGGACATCACACAACACCCAGTCATCATGAGGCAGAGAAAATCCCTGACCCCGCCGGGAATCGAACCCGGGAACCCGGGCGCGGGAAGCGAGAACGCTACCGCACGACCACGAGCAGCGGACGGTGGCTTATGGACTATGTATGTAGACGTAGACAGAAGAACTTAAATTTTAGATTTTTACATGAGTTTGTTGGTAACATATACATCTATATTATTACTTTGCAATCCAAAATAATGTACCGGGCAGAGGGTTCATCGAAACCGTTTCACTCTCGAACAGCACGTGGAAAACTAACCGCTTGGATCTTTCCGTGTAAGCTCTGAATTCCGATAGTTTATTATGATGACCATTATTCCCTATGTAGTTGGGCGCCAACGAAATATTTTCACATTCTGAGGAAGAAGCTGCTGATTGAAATTTCATGATAAAGTCCTACCGCAACCAGAAACCCCATTGTTTTAATGACTACCACAACAATTCACATATCAGATCCGTAATACTTCCTCCCTCATTTCACAATAACACAAAACGAGATGACCATCTTTGCCCTTTCTCGATGTCCTCCGTCAGTCCTGTCTGATGTGGACTCCACACAGCACAGAGGGTAGACAAACGCTGTGTAATCAGTCCCTTTAGTACACCTGTTACATTTTCTAGGTGTTCTGCCAATAAATCATAGACTTTGAGTTGCGTTCTCCACAACATTATCTATATAATAGTTCCAACTTAAGTTATTCGTGATTGTAATCCCTTCGTACTTGGCTGAATTTACAGTCTTCAGATTTCTGTGATTTATAGTGTAACTGAAACTTAGCGAATTCCTTTTCGTGCTCATATGAATGACTTCACACTTGTCATTATTCAGAGTCAATTGCCACTTTTTACATTATACCGATATGTTGCGTAGATCATTTTACAATTTATTGTGAACTTTTGATAACTTTTCAATTAGGTAAATGACAGTAGCATCTCCAAACCATTTATCCGAAGATTGTTTCCGAAATCGTTTACATAGATCAGAAACAACAGACGACCTATTATACTTCCTTGGGGAAAGCCAGATATTACTTCTGTTTAAGTGGATGAGTTTCTGTCAGTTATTGTGAACTGTGACGGGAAGTTACGAACCCAGTCACACAACTGAGACGATATTCCGTATGTATGCAATTTAATCAGAAGTCGCTTGTGAGGAACGGTCTCAAAAGCTGTCTGGAAATATAGAAATATGGAATCCGTTTAGCATCTCCTGTCGATTGCTCTCATCACTTCTTGAGAATAAAGAGCTACCTGTGTTTCAGTAGAACTATGTTTCCAGAATCCGTGTCGGCCATTTGTCAATAGATCGTTTCCTTCGAAGTGGTTTGTAACGTACGAGCACAGTATACGATCTAAAATCCTACTGCAAATAGCAGTTCGTGATATGGTTCTGTAATTCAGGTCCCAGAGTTTGGGTAAAGATCTTTCTACAAGTGAAGGGTTGCATAGGATTGCTAAGTATGGAGCTGTTGTATAAGCATACTCCAAAAGGAACCTGACTTGTTTACAGTTTTGACCACAGGCCTTGCCTTTCTTATGTGTTTTAACCTGCATCGCTACACCGATGATATGTACTTGTAAGTTACTCATGTTGGCAGTTTTTCTTCATTCGAATTCTGGAATATTTACTTCGTCTTGGTATCTGAAGAAATTTCGAAAAACCGCGTTTCGTATCTCTGCTTTAGTGGCACTGTCATCAGTAACACCATTATTGCTATCGCACAGTGGAGGTATTGATTGCTTCTAGCCGCTGCTGTACTTTGTATAGACTAGAGTCTCTTCGGAATTTTCGCTAGATTTAGAGACAGAGTTTCGTTATGCAAACTACTGTAAGCATCTCGTACTGAATTTCTCGCCAAATTTTTAGCTTCTGTTAAACTTCACAAATCTTGGGCACTTTGGGTTCTTTTAAATTTGACATGCTTTTTTCGTTGCTTGTGCAACAGTGTTCTGACCGGTATTGTGTACGACGAGAGATCCGTAGAACCTCTTATTAATTAATTGAGTATGTATCTCTTAACTGCCGTCGAAACTATGTTTTTTTTTAGTTTAAACCACATGCGTTCTATGCTTACATACTCAGACTGCGAGGAGTTGGAACTGTCTCTTAGAAAAGTGTCAAATGAATTTTTATCTTCTTTTTTAAATAGACTTATTTTGTGTATATTTTTGGAGGGTTTGGATGTTACGTTATTGAGTCTAGCTACAACAATCTTGTCGCCACTAATCCCTGTATCTGTTGTCATGATGCTCCTTATTTGCTCAGGATTATCTGTTGCTAAGTTGTCAAACATGTTTTCGCAACCATTTACACTTTGATTGTGTTCGTGAACTAGTTGTTAAAATAATTATCAGAGAAGGCGTTCAGTACGATTTCGGACTACGTTTAATTCCTACCACAAACTTTAAGCGTGTATCTTCGCAAACATTTAGAGAATACATTGATGTCACGACAGGCTATAAGTGTGTGAGTAAGTACCTATTCGAAAGGACACTCATGCTTTCCTTGAACTGTTCAGCAACTGTATTATCTGAGCCGGTAGTAGGTAAAAGGAACCAATTATTAATTTATTCCGGTTGTTAAGTATAGCCTCTACCCATACCAACTCAACAGGAACTATGAACTTAAGTTTCACTACAAGGTAAACTACTTCTGACACCAATAAACACTTCACTAGCAACAAAATTTAATCTATGCTTTCTGAATCCGGTCAGGTCATTTGTAAAAATTTCGACTGAATTTATTTTTGGCTTTAGCCAGTCTTATGGCCCGATAATAATTTGAGATTCAGTGCTTTCTGTTAGAACTTGGAGCTCTGGTTGCTTTCCGACACACCTAGGATAGTTTACAACTACAATATTGATTGTTTGTCTATCTACCCTCTTCCTGTATTCGTCTTTTATACTTTGAAACTGAAGCCCTTTCTGCACTTCCCGTGACCACATAACCTAAGATTCGATTTTTTTTTAGAAACTGTTGCTATTAGTCACAATCAGCATTTCTGAAGTGGTGTTACTCCTGTGTGGGTGTAGACAGTGTTGCTTCTTGTGTTGGGGCCCATCATTCTACCACCTTCAGTATTTTTATTTCTGGTAGAAAATATCGTCACCATCACATCCGCTTAGGTACCTCGTGTTTCAGAACACGTCTAATAAATGGCTTGTACGTATGAACGAGCACCTCATTACGGCCTCTGTCCATTTTTTGTCTTAACTCGAGGATAATGTTTTGTTAATTTATTTTTTGAGTACAATATCTTTTGTATGACAATTTGAGAACATTTCCTTGACTGAAACAAGAGTCTTATGTATTTTTCTTTGTCTCTTTCTTTCCTGGAGTGTGATTGTTCCCTCTTTCGCACTTTTGTACTGTATCCACAAATATGATACGCATGAAAACAACTGCTTGACTATTCTGCACTAAGTGCAGCGAAGGTGTGAAACCATACAGATTTTGACATTCATACGCCACGCTCCTGGTCCACCGCAATACTGCGTTATCCCGCATAAAAGTTCTCTTGCGCCAATGTTAGAACATGGAAGTGTACCAAATCCGAACATCAAACTACTATGTAACCTTATAAAATATTTTAATCCGGCTTTTTATGTTCAGTTTTCAATAGAGTAGGAGACCAGATATTATATTAAAGTAGCATTCTCGCGAAGGAAACTATGTTAAGAGGAAAAGTGGAGACATTCAGGTATTAGAGAATACTTACCATAATCCAACATGGCAGCGCAGGTCGAGGAAAGGTACCAGCTTTTGGGCTACGATTATAGAGTTTGTTTCTCTGCTAGGACGTCCCTGCCCCTGGGAAGCACCTTGCGTCTCAATTAGAGCCAGCCTTTATTCCTAATTAAAGCATGATCGTCACGGATAATGACGTTTTCTTGGTTTAAAAAGGATAGTTTTCACGAAGAGACAACTCAGAAGACACTATTTAGTATCCCAAAACAAAAAACAAAAAAAAAAGAAACATTAAGTTGACTAAGATTACGGGTCAGTACGTAAGTACTCACCCGGACATACAAAACGAATCCTAGGGTTGCGAAAGGCGTCTCCCATGTCACACACAGCTAGTTGCCGCCCCAGTACTAACTCCTACGGATGGAGTCAGTCGAAGCGACAGGTGTTTCTACTACTGGCTTATAAACTGTTTCTCCACTTGCTTTTCGCAACTGTAATTCCTTCCGTAGTTTCTCTTGAGATCCGCCACGAATTCGTCTCCAGTGTCAAACTCTTCGTCACAGAATACCACTTGCACCTTACATCTTCAGATATTTGTTCGATACATTTCAGTCTCCGTCTTCATATACAGGTTTACCCGCTGCATCTCCCTCTAATGCCATGGAAGTTATATCCCGATGTCTTAACACATGTGATATCGCTCAGCCCCTTCTTCCTGTCAGTGTTCTCCATTTATTCCTTTCTTCGACGATTCTGCAGAGAACCTCCTCATTCCTTATCTTATCGGTTCACCTAATTTTCCTTATTATTATTCTGTACCATACACCTCAAGTTCTTCTACTCTCTCCTGTGCAAGTTCTGCCACAGTTCATGATACGCTGTCATACAATTTTGTGCACCGAACGTATATTCTAGAAATTTCTGCCTCAAATTAAGGGCTACATTTGATCAGGAGTACTCCCTTTGTCTGTTCTAGTCAGCTTATCATGTTATTCTTGCATCGTCCATCATATGATAATTTGCTTCGAAGGTAGCTGAATTCCTTAACTTCGTATGCCTCTTGCTCGCCAATCTTGACGTTACGTTTACCGCTGATACCTATTTGCAGCTTCTCAGTACATTCGTTTTTGTTCGGTTCATGGTCAGTCTGTGTTCTGTATTCATTCGACTGTTCATTCTATTTAAACAGTTATTAACGGTTATTCTTCTTAATTTTCGCTGAGGTCGGCAATGACATTCGTGACTCTTATCATTGATATCTCTCCATCCTGAATTTTTATACCAGTCTTGAACCTTTGCTTTATATTCGTCATACATAGACTGAACAATATAAGCGAAATACTACACCCCTGCCTTACACCCCTTTTTAATCCGTGCACTTATTGTTTGGTCTTGAATTCTTATTGTTACCTCTTGATTCTTGTATATACTGAATATCACACGTCTTTTCCTAGAGCTTATACCTATTTCTGAGAATTTAGAACATTTCTGCAAAATATTATATTGCCGAACGCATTTTATAGGTGAACAAAACCTAACAGCTTACCTCGATATTTTTTCATTGTTGCTTCCATTATAAAGCGTACCTGATAACTGTTTCTTGGGTACTTTTATCTTTCCGAAAGCCGAACTGAGCCCCTTACTACAGATCCGGAATCACATTTTGCATTAATCTGTGTAATTATTCTTCATTGCAACTTGGATGCACTATCGTTGAGCTGATTGTGCGATAGTTCTCGCGCTTGTCTACCCTTGCTATTGTGGGGATTGTCTGCTTAATGTTCTCCTAAGGTCTGAAACTATGTCTTCTATCTCATACATTCTACAAACAAATCTGAATAGTCAATTGTCTGCTACTTCCATAAATGAGTTTACCAAATTCCTAAGAGATGCTATGAATGCCTTTCACCTTATTTAATCGAAAGTCTTCCACAGCTCTTTTGAACTCTTAAATCTACAGTTGATCCCGTGTGATTTCAACATCAGGATTACTGGTCACGAAGTAGATGAAGTTCAGGAATTTTGATACCTAGGTAGCAAAATAGCCAATGACGGGCGGAGCAAGGTCTTCGAAAGCAGACTAGCACTGGCAAAAAGTGAATTCCTGGCCAAGAGAAGTCTACTTCTATTAAACATAGGCCTCATTTTCAGGAAGAAATTTCTGATAATATACGTTTGGAGCACAACACTGTATGGTAGTGGATCATGGACTGTGGGAAAACCGGAACAGAAGAGAATGAAAACCGAAACATTTGAGATGTGCTGCTACAGGCGAGTGTTGAAGATTAGGTGGACTGGTAAGGTAAGGAATGAGGGGGTTCTGCGCAGAATCTGAGAGAAAAGGAATATGTGGAAAATACTGACAAGAAGAAGGGACAGGATGGTAGGACTTCTCTTAAGACATTATGGACGGCCGCGGTGGAAGAGCGGTTGTAGGCGCTTCAGTTCGGAACCGCGCGACTGCTACAGACGTAGCTTCAAATCCTGTCTCGGGCATGGATGTGTGTGATGTTCTTAGGTTAGTTAGGTTTAAGTAGTTCTAAGTTATAGGGGACTGGTGACCTCAGATGATAAGTCCCATAGAGCTCAGAGTCATTTAAACGACATCAGGGACTGATTTCCATGGTACTAGAGGGAGCTGTGGAGGCCAAAAACTGTAGACGAAGAGAAAGATTGGAATTGTTGTGAATATAGTTCCGCGTAGTCAGCGCGTACACAACTATCCGACTAGAGCGCGCCCCGCTAAATACAACAGCGCAGGCGCAGCGCTCGTCCGTCTTCGCACTACGAGATGGCGCGGTCTTAGAGACGGACCAAATTCTGCTTCCGCCGATCCGCGTATTAATATGTAATGCAGCCAATGAGATTGCTGCTAACGTAGAACCTTTTCTCCTCGCGGATTACACTCGCGCAGTGATACCTGAACGCATGAGGTATTATAACGAGTGTACAGACCTCCGATTAGTCAGTCTGCATTAGTCTGCATTTGTCTGTACCAGTCTATAGTCAAGTTTCAGTCTGCGCCTAATAAGATTATCATATTCCGGTACATAGCCATGAAGATAAATGAATAGAAACTTTGTCAAGTATCAGAGATATGTGAGAATAAGATTAACGTACCAAGCCCAAAGGAACTTCAGATTGTCAATTGTAAACAGCATCCAGAATCAAGTAACGTAATATCTATGATTTTCATTATTTTAATAAATGTGTGTGAAAATTAATCACGTTCTTTTTAAAGTTGGTCACCCTCAATCTGGTACTCTAAGCGTGCAAGTGGCATTTCTATCGTCTGACCTAATGGCAGAAGATAAACACGCCACGATAAGACCACGAGACATATTGCTGACACTCGCCTAATTTGATAGAGCGACAAGTCAAATAATCTGATGGTGTGTGTACCGAAGGTCTTACAGTACGCACACCACAGGAATACATCCAGCAGATAATTGAGGACATAGGTTGTAAGTGATACTCTGAGATGAAGAGATTGGCACAGAAGAGAAATTCGTGGAGGGCTGCATCACACCAGTCTGATGACTCAAAAAGAAAATGATTTCAACGTCGACACACATTTCTTCTTCTGTCACGTCATCTGACAGCCCCCCTCACAGAGACCTTCAGTGCTCTCCTTCCAACTATCTGTTCTCTTTCCACTGTGTAAAAGAGGAATCCCTCCTGCGTTTCTAATGTTAACGCTTTTGCTTTGATTTCAGCGAAGGTTGTTTTGAATTTCCTATATGCTGAACTCGTCCTTCCGATGATCATGTCTTTCTAGATTTCTCCACATTTTTCCTTTGCCTACTTCGCCTTGGTTTACCTGAAATTTGTTCGAATCCACCATAGCGGTCGCGCGGTTCCAGACTGTAGCGCCTAGAACCACTCCGCCACTATTTCTTCTGTTACTGAGTGTTTTTCGTAGACTTTTCCTTGTAACCATATCTGCTTGTGTATCGTATTTGTCCTTTGTAAAGATGTCCATTCTTCTTCGACTGAAATACCAACGATGCTATTCGTTATCGCGGTGTCTGCAGCCTTTGGTAACTTTAAAAGCAAGTCATCATTCCTGAGTACTTGACTTCCTCCCACATTCTTCCTGAAGATTCTCTTAAATTTTCCATTCTTCATCACTAGAAGATTGTGATCCATTCTTCATCACTACGAAATTGTGATCCGACTCTGTATCTACTCCTGCGTTCGATAGGATTTCGGAATCTCTGTCTGACAAAAGATGAAAGCCAGCTGGAATCTTCCTCTTTCCATGTGTCGTTCCCAAGTAATTCCTTTGTGATTTATAAACAGTGTATTAGCTGTTATATTTAACTGTAATTTATTCCAGAACTCGTGTTTCTCCTCTTTTGTTCACTGGTAGTTTTTCTAAACTGTTACTTTTTTTTCGTATAGCGATCGAGTCGTCCCGTAATTACTGGAGTATCAGCTCCTTTTAGATGACGGTTTACGTTTTCGATATTCTTATATTCCTTCTATGTAGCTTCATCTTCTGCTTGTGACGTCGGCACGTATATCTGTTGGTAGCGTTCGTTTTCTGGTGATTCTGGTAAGAGCATCCTATCACAGATATGTTCACAGTTACCTCATTTTTGGTCTAACTTCATATCAATAACGATGTCTAGTACCGATGTACCATTTTCTGCTGCTGTTCGCATTATGTAATATTCATATCAGGCATTCTCAACTTCTTTGCATTTCACTTCGCTGACACACACTTTATCTACGTTACCTTTACCTTCCCGGTCACATACAGACTTCTGATCTTCCAATTTCTGACTCGTAAAATGTTACCATTTAGAAGCTGAGGTGTGAGCTCTCATTTGGGCAGCCTTTGTAGCTTCGGTAGAGTTAATAGCCCATTACTAACTGTGAGGATGCCTTTAAGGGGAGTCTGGAACGCCCTATTCTGACAATGTTAAATTTAGTGACTTTGCTTCCCTGTATTTCAGGAACCACTGCAGCCATTGACGTGAAGCTTTTACAGGACATTAAACTGTATGTTCTGAGTCTACTGAACTACAATAATATCATTTCGGCCAGTGCTTTGGGAAATACAATTTTTTATTACACGTTTAAAATTTTGTGTATCTTTTTGTACGTCAGCCGAAATAATTTTAATTATACATAATTTTATGTCTTTCTTTTAGTTCTGTAGACTCCGGATATGGATGTTATCACTCCCTGAAAATTCGAATACTCTACTCGAAGTGGTTTCTGAGATTTATGGAAAAATGCAACAGAAAATGCAGATTTTAAGGAAGGGCTTCTAAAGTTTCAAAAGACTGTAACTCACTTAATATATGCTTAATTTTTTTATTTATAGTCACTCAGAAGCACCCTGCACCATACTGCAAATCATCCTTTTGATCTTTTTCCAAGTTTTTTCTTCTTTTCTTATTTCTGGGCTCCTTCGTGGCCAACTGTGCTACATACTCTGCTTTATCAATGCGAACCTTACCCATCCGTTCAAGTTCTCTGATGCAGTTTGCTCTAGGATTAATTCCCATATGCTGTAGCACTTTCACCCTGCCATTGTTGCCATCACTAAAAGCAATAACATAATCACTGACCCCCCATTTTAGTGTCTTCATTCCAACAAAAACACATTTTGGTAAGCGACTCATTAGGATTTTGAGTCTGACTATGCAGACACTTCTTCAGTAATTCAGGATTTGCCAGGTCTCGGATAATAAGTTTTATGATATCCATGACTGCTTCTGGGATGGAATATTCATGGCTGTATGAACTGTTTGAGTATTGGGCATTGCGGTAATTGCACCAGGAATCAGGTCCAGGAGGGCAAAGTTTGTGTACTGGTTTTTCATTAGTTGACAGTCTGTAGAAGAAGGTAGCCCATACTGCCTGCTTTATTTTCAACAAATACTCAGTATTATTTATAATGGCCATTCCATATTACAGCTGTACTTCATCAGTCATTTTGTCTGTCAGCCTGTCTCTTATGGTTTTACCATCAGAAAGTTTTTAGTCTATCAACTTCCTCAACCTGGTGCCCATCCTCTTCTGGACTTTACCAGCAATCAACAGCCTTCTATATAAAAAAATTACCGATTTTATTAGATGTTGAAGTAATGGAAGTAAAAATTTTAACATTTTCAACCGGTGTAGATTATACTTAAAACAATAAAATAAAATACTTCCCATGGGAGTTTATAAGTGATATATACATCATTTTATTCGGAAAATTGCAAATTTTATAATGAGATAAAAATACAAAAATGTGAAAAAAAATTCCGTTCTAACTCCCCTTAAAGCGCTGAGGGACACTGTAAATCTCCAGTTATAAAAAATCTGTTTATTTCATTGAATAAATTAATGTTTATACAGGACCTGAACGGTTACTTTTTTGCCCCACTTTGAGATATCTCCTTCAGCTTGTTCTAAACATTAGCAGACTCGACCAATGCCACTACATTTTATCAGTGACTGCTGCCTCCATAAAAATAAGCTGAGAGCAGTGTCGACGTGTAGTACAAACAATATTGAAAACCTCCCAATAACTGACAGACAGAGCGCCAATATTACAGGAACCCAATGCTTGCCATAGGCCTATAGCAGGCGAGTACTTCGCAAATGGCATAATAATCTACATGTGACTTAGTGAAATTTTTACTTTAGCGTTTCCGGACACTGACGGATACTCTCGTGCAAGGCAAGCCACGCTTAAGAGAACTCTACTGGCTACCCCCACCAAGGATTCGTCGGCTGGTGAGTAAATACTGGTGAGAGGTTCTCGGCAGTAGTTACTCGCCAGTGCAAACACCAGCGAGAGCCCTTGACGGAAACCAACCAGCCTCCGCCGGAGGGCCGACCCGTCGGCATCTCCCGGCTGCTCCACGTGTTGTGGCTGCTATGCCACTGACGAGCTCCCTGAATACCAAATGTAGGGACACTGGCAACATCAACTGATTTCGCCCGGACAGAGTTCAGTATTTCTGTCAAAATAAGTCTTTAATTATTAACAACCACGTTTGCAATCATACAAAGAGTCAGTTCTAGGGGTGGCATTGAAAATTTTGGTAATTTCACTTTGCATTTATACAGTACGTACTTGGAGTTCCAACGTTAAATCTTTGCGCCACAGAATGCACATATCTTATGACAACTACATATGGATATTTTCTGTATTCTTTCATGTGCAGACTCGTTGGCTTTTGTAAATTGTAACCATTCTATTTCTAATATTTTTTTGCTTGAATTGTTGAGATTTTGATTTTCAATTTCGAACCTAATATAAACTATTTCTCAGCACTTCTCTGATATCTTCACATCCTATTTCACTTTAACTTTCTTTTATTCGTTGCACTTATCTTACCTTCTTTTATTCGTTGCACCCATCCTCGTATTAATTTGTTCTTCTCTCTTTTTCCCGTTCTGATTTACTTCGTTGTGCGTTCGCTTAAAATTGTGTAAGCAGTCACTCCCTTATGTTTCGCCACTTCCCCATTTTTTCCCATTAGGTGCTAGCAAACTGTCTTTAAGATGTGATCGTCGATAAGCCGTTAAATAATAAGAATTCTTCCCATTTTTTAAAATCAGCTGACTACTATCAAATGCAGCAAGAGGTGTGACTCTTTACAACATATGCAACAGCACTTCATAAATTCTTTCATTAGATTTTTCCCTGCATCGATAATGCAAAAATTATTGTAGGAACGTACTTGCTTGTAAGTGACATTTACTTCAAGGTATCCCAAATTTTCCCCCTTAATTCTATTGCTGTATTTAGCCTCACTGTGCGCACTGCTAAAAATTGCCAGGATCGGAAAACTTTAGGAGAGAAAAGCTGAATTAATTTATTTTGCCTGCAATTATAACTTCGATAATTAGTGTATGACATATGTAAATCAATACAGTCACAGCATGACGTGACCTCCGCAATACAAGCAGGTTTGTTGTATTCCTTAGCCAGTAGAAGTAAACATCAAAGTAAAGTTTTGTTTGTGGTGTGGCTTGTGGAAGGCTCCACTCGGACCGGCGGTTTCAACGTCCCCAGGGGCGGCCCCAAATTCACTGGCCTATTTCTTCCGTCGATCACATGTTCGTGAAGAGAATGGGCACATAACCCTCCGCTGGGCCAGTACGTAGCGGGCTGCACAGCTCCACGCCAACACTTCCAACTGTGCAGACAGTTCTGGTTACATCTTCACTTCAGCAAGTTACTTCAGACGGCAGCTAGCAGCCAAGCTACGGTCATCGGGAAGCCATTGATCAACCATCCAGCTATCTCGATCAAAAACTCTTTCTTTTCGACTTTGCGTTTAAATGACCATTTAACTCGCTTAGTCTGGACTTCGCATCTAACATGGGGACTATCAAACCTAGTAATCACAGGTTTGGAGTCTTAGATATGTTGTGAAGACACCATTCCTCACCAGCTGCCTAGTGGTTTTTTGTGCTACAGTCGACGGCTTTCCGAGAGATCGACCTACACGAGTAACATTTAGTGACATTTGGCCAAGCGACCACAGCACATCGGCTGAAGTTCACGGCTATCACGATGCCGGTATATTTCCCGTTCACTTTCTTTCCTTTTTCTCAATTTGATCGCACAGTACACCTCTAAATAGTATATATCATGCAAAATTATTTCTAAGTATTCCTTTTCGCGTTAGTAATTTTCCGGTACACTTCCTTCAAGTAAGTATTCGGCTTGTCGGTTGTACTTAAAATTCAGTATATTTAGACAGCTTTAAATCACAACAATGGACGAAGTATTAGCAACTGCGGAAGGATTCCAGGTACAGAGGAAAGTACTCTTCCATAATTTGTACCTCGATTATGTAATTCTCATTATTATTTCTTGGCTCTTTTACACGTTGTGTCAACCGGCTCTCCCTATAGCTTACCCTATTTTCCTCAGAATTTCGAACATCTTGTACCATTGGAAAATGTCGAACGCCTGTCCAGGTCGACTAATCCTATGAACCTGCCTTGATTTTTCTGTAGTCCTACTTCCATTATCAACCGCAACGTCATAATTAACTCTTAGGAGCCATTACCCTTCCTAAAGCCAAACTGATCCTCATCTAACGTATCTTCTATTTTATTTTCCATTGTTTGGTATATTATTCTTGCCAGCTACTTTGATGCATGAGCTGTTACACTGATTGTGCGATAATTCTTGTACGTGGCAACTCTTGCAGTCTCCAGAATTGTGTGGATGATATTTTTCCGAAAGTGAGATGGTATATCGTCAGACTCATACATCCTACACATCAACATGAATAGTCGTTTTGTTGCCACCTCCCCCACGATTTTTCAGATTCTGATGGAATGTTATCTATCTTTTCTGCCTTATTTTATCTTAATTATTCCAAAGCACTTTTAACTTCTGATCCTAATACTGGATCCCCTATCTGTTCTAAATCTTCCCCTGCCTCTTCTTCTATCACCGCAGACAAATATTCCCCTCATAGAGGCATTGAATGTACTCTTTCCACCTAACTGCTTTCCTCTTTCATTTAACAGTGGAATTGCCCGCATCTCGTGGTCGTGCGGTAGCGTCCTCGCTTCCCACGCCCGGGTTCGATTCCCGGCGGGGTCAGGGATTTTCTCTGCCTCGTGATGGCTGGGTGTTGTGTGATGTCCTTAGGTTAGTTAGGTTTAAGTAGTTCTAAGTTCTAGGGGAATGATGACCTAAGATGTTAAGTCCCATAGTGCTCAGAGCCATTTTTGAACAGTGGAATTACCGTTCCACTCTTAATGTTTCCGCCCTTGCTTTCAATTTCACTGAATGTTGTTTTGAATTTTCTATAAGCTGAGTCAATCCTTCCGATAACCATTTCATTTTCGATTACTTCACATTTTTCATGCAGCCATTTCGTCTTAGCTCTCCTGTACTTCCTATTTATTTCATTCCTCAGCGGCTTGTGTTTCTGTACCTACGTTCTTCTTTCCAACTTCTGTGATGGCCCAGTTTAGATATGGCCACTCCTGTTCAACAGTACTGCCTACTGAGCAATTTCTTATTGCAGTATCTCTAGCCTCAGAAGGCATCGAGAGTATGTCTTCGTTTTTAATACTTTCGTATCTTACATATTTGCGTATTGATTCTTTCTGACTAATCTCTTCAGCTTACACGTATCACTACTACAATGTAATCTCATTAGGAAATGTCTGTCAGATCAAGATGTAATCTAACTGAAATATTCCCGTATCTCCCGGCGTTCTCCAAGTATACCCCTCTCCTGTTTTGATTCTTGAATAAATCATTCGCTATTACTAGCTGAAATTTATTAAAGAACTCAATTACTCTGTCTCCTTTCTCATTCCCAGTACCAAACGCATATTCCCCCGTAACACTTTCCTCTACGCCTTCTCCTACAACCGCATTCCAGTCCCCCCTCTAGCGGTTCTGGCGCTGCAGTCCGGAACCGCAGGACTGCTACGGTCGCAGGTTCGAATCCTGCCTCGGGCATGGGTGTGTGTGATGTCCTTAGGTTAGTTAGGTTTAAGTAGTTCTAAGTCCTAGGGGACTTATGACCTAAGATGTTGAGTCCCATAGTGCTCAGAGCCATTTGAACCATTTTGAACCAGTCCCCCATGACGATTACATTTCCTTCTCCCTTTACATATGGAATTACCCTTTCAAGGTCCTCATATACTTTCTCTGTCTGTTCATTTTCAGCTTGCGACGTGGGCATGTATACCTGTGCTATAGTTGTCGGTGTTGGTTTGCTGTCGATTCTGATGAGAACAACCCTATCAGCCGGCCTGAGTGGCCGTGCGGTTCTAGGCACTACAGTCTGGAACCGAGCGACCGCCACGGTCGGAGGTTCGAATCCTTCCTCGGGCATGGATGTGTGTGCTGTCCATAGGTTAGTTAGGTTTAAGTAGTTGTAAGTTCTAGGGGACTGATGACCATAGATGTTAAGTCGCATAGTGCTCAGAGCCTTTTGAACCATTTGAACAACCCTATCACTGGACTGTTCACAATAACAAACACTCTGCCCTACCTTCTTATGCATAATGAATCCTACTTCCGTTAGATCATTTTATGCTGCTCTTGATATTACCATGTACTCATCTGAACAGATATCATTGTCTTTTTTTCGCTTTAATTCACTGATCCCCGCCATATCTAGAGTGAACCTTATCATTTGCCTTTCTTCCAAACAATACAGCCACATCAAAATCACCATTATGCCCAATCCAGCTATACGGAACATTGTTGTTTATATAGCGAAGAACATTGATGCTGAAGTGATGTGGCACCCCGTCTTATTGGGAGGTGAAATTCTCGGAATCTGCTGGCAGCTATGGAAAAAAAACACAACTACAACATTTCAAGGTAGAGGTACACGTCGCTGTATTCTCACAGAAGGAAACCGTCACGTAGCTTCGTCTTCGTTCGACGTATGTCGTCCCTGCGCCATAATTTTATGAGGATTTTTTGTGCCCCACAATCGCACACTATGGCGGTTAATCTTTCCAGATAAGTGTAATGTTAGAACGTCAATAAATATAAGCTTGGAAGCGAAAAGCTCCTGCATTGTGATGCAATACTGAAGATGGCGGCCATAATCTACCGGTTTTAATTGTTGTTTGAGCTACAGACGACACGGCCGTAAAATGTTGCCAACAGATATCTGTAGTATTCCATGTTCGTGACTTGTACGGAGCGTTGATTTTGTTTATCTACTGCTTACGAAACCTTCCATCACGCTCTCACGGTTGCACGTGTCACACTTGGTCTGTTCTTTCTAAAACATGCTGCATTGTTGTAACAGACATAAATTGCGCATGTTCTAAAAAGTAAAGGTCTTTTCTTGCTTTACAGCTGTTTTATTAAGGAAGTTCACTCTTAACGCCAAGTGGTGAGCACAATGCAAACCCAGTGAGTTTACCACTCTACAACTGGACCACTCTACAACTGGGTTTTATGCAACCCGCAATTCAGTGAAAAACTACGGCTAAGATTTTCATATTCTCTCGCACACCATGCTCAGACTGTAATGCTACAGAAAAAAGGAAGGACTTTATTGTAGGAAATTTAATTTTCCTAAAATTTGTACGGGGTTTCGTTTTCGCTGGAGACTTCGTCTTCGGCGTTAGTCAAACGGGTCAGTTCTGTACATTTTTCATGTCTAATTCGCAAACTGCGACATCTAGTGATGCGTATCCCAGTACAAAATTTAGCTGCATTAACTTTCCTATACGGAGATCCTGTTCATTTTTTCCTATAAGACTAACAGTTTACACACAGCAACAGGAAGAATATGAAAATCGTTACGTGGTATATGAAGAAGTTGCTGGTTGCATCAATACCAGCAGTGGAGGTAGCTGATTCACGTTGTATGTACAAACATCTAAAAATGTTTTGCATCACCTCGGTTCCGAGAGTTCACGAACCAGTACAGAGAATTGGACTAGAGATCAACATAAACAGGAATTCCGCCCTTTTTATTGCTAATGAAAGCCACACATTGCATGTTGCACCACCATACAGCGAGAGCTTCAGAGGTGGTGGTCTAGATTGCTATATACACCGGTACCTCTAACACAGAGTAGCACGTCCACTTGCATTGATGCATGCCTCTATTCGTCGTGGCATACTACCCAAAAGTTCATCAAGGCAAGGTCCAGATCGTCCCACTCCTCAACGGCGATTCGGCGTAGATCCCTCAGAGTGGTTTGTGTGTCACGTCGTTCATAAACAGTTCTTTTCAATCTATTCCAGGCATGTTCGATAGGTTTCATGTCTGGAGAACGCGCTGGCCACTCTAGTCCAGGGATGTTGTTATTCTGAAGGATTCACAAGATGAGCACCATGGGGGCGCGAACTGTCGTCCATGAAGACGAATGTCTCGCCAATATACTGCCGATATGGTTGCAGTGTCGGTAGTAGGGTGGCATTCACGTATCGTACAGCCATTACGGCGCCTTCCATGACCGCCAGAAGTGTACGTCGGCCCACATAATGCCACTCACAAACATCAGGGAACCTCCACCTTGCTGTTCCCGCTGGACGGTGTGCCTAAGGCGTTCAGCCTGACCGGGTAGCCACGAAACACGTCTGTGACAATTGTCTCGTTGAAGGCATGTGCGACACTCGTCGGTGAAGAGAACGTGACGCCAGTCCTAAGCGTTCCATCTGTACCACGCTGCATGGTGTCGTGGTTGCAAAGATGGACCTCCCCATGGACGTCGGGAGTGACGTTGCGCATCACGCAGCCTGTTTGAGTCCTATGGCTGCATGGAAAGCATTATTCAACATGGTGGCGTTGCTGTCAGAGTTCCTCCGAGCCATGATCCGTAGTTAGCGGTTATCCGATGCAGTAGTAGCCCTTGGGCGACCTGAGCGAGATATGTGATCGACAGTTCCTGTCTCTCTGCATCTCCTCCATGTACGAACAACATCGCTCTGGTTCATTCCGAGACGCCTGGACAATTCCCTTGTTGAGAGCACCTTCTGGCACAAAGTAACAATGCGGACGCGATCGAACCGCCGTGGCTGAACTACATACAACATGAGCCGTGTACCTCCTTCCTGGCAGAATGACTGGAACTGATCGGCTGTCGGAGCCCCTCCGTCCAATAGTCGCTGCTCATGAATCGTTGTTTACATCTTTTGGTGGTTTTAGTGACATCTCTGAACAGTCAGAGGGACTGTGTCTGTGATACAATATCCATAGTCAACGTCTATCTTCAGGCGTTCTGGGAACCGGGATGGTGCTAAACTTTTTTTGATGTGTGTATATGTAATGCTTTCGAAAAAACATAATTTTGAAAACGAATGATTTATGGTATCTCTGTATGTTAGCTATACACCATGGTAATCTATATCGTCACTACAGGAGGCAAAGCAAAAAGGAACTGCACATTGATAAAGTACAGTATCGTGCGGTCATTCGTCTTCTGAAATTGAAAGGGAACACTTCAACCCATGCTGTTGCGGTAGAAGTGCATTGTAACAGAGCACTATCGTATGGCAAAGTGCGGTAGCTGGCACGGAAATAGTATGGTTAAGGAAATCAGGATAGCGAAGATCAAAGAGGCAGATCATTTGAGTGTTTTCTGAGACTGACATTGTGACGCTACCAGTTTATGTTTGTAAAGGGCATCCAACACACGATTGTACTACCGAACCGAACCCTCTTACCGAGACTGGAGGGGGCTGTCAAGAGTAAGTATCGTGTGAAGCTGCCGAAGGGAAGCTCACAGTCACAAATTCAGCTTCTGGGCTCTCAAATGTTGTCTCATCGTCCATAATTTGTAATGTTATCGTATGGTACCAAGAAACTTCTTCCTCTCCGCTTTTTCTAGATGACGGTGTCATTTTCGTGGCAGAACATTGCCTGAACATCCGGAATGCAGACTTATCGGCCCAAGGTGTCTGCAAAGTCATGCACGGTCGCATTGAAGGGTGAGAGTGGACGAGGGACCAGCACCTCCACCGCGTCTCATAATCGCAACTCGACCTTCTCCATTCCATAATAAAATCCATACGACATGCTCTCGTAAGACAGTTAGCAGCATCCACTGTATTCGGAATGGGACGCGCCTTCGAAACAGACATCGTCCATTGTGACGTGCATGGCAGATGAACGTTATAGATGGGAAATATTCACAATTTGTTTCATGCATTTGGCGACGACTACGCAGCGACCTAGCTAGCATGGAAGACACTGCAGACAAAAAGGGACTCCCGTCGTGCTGGGGCAGGAGAGAGGGGGATGGGGGAGGGGGCTGCCTCGTTAGCGGTAATTCCGTTACTTGTCACCGCAATCAAGAGCTGCCGGGAGTCGCAGGACCGCCCCCAGCCACGTACAAGGAGGAAACGCATACACTCATCCGACACACCTCGTGAGGCACACAAATCCTAGAAAATTCTCCTACTTCATCTGGCTATTTTCTGTTAAGGTATCGCCTTCCACTTGCAATGTCATGCATATGTAAAAGGTTTTTATGTTTTCTGACACAATCACAATTATCATTTTTTCTAACGAATTCCACCTTCTCAAACGGTCATCTCCAGATCTATAACAAAAATTAAAGTCCTCATGTAATTAAAGTTATGTCGTCTTTTAGTTCCTTTTGATTTTTTAATATTTATTCATTACCAGTTTCGATCGTCACCATCTTCAGATGTAAAACAAAGAAAATAAAACCTCGAGATAACTCTATTGAAACTATATACAGATTTTAATTTTTATCTTAGATCTGAAGATGTACGTTTGAGATTGCCGAAACCAGCAATCCATCAATACTATAAAAATGGATGTACGTAGTCTATATATGTACGTATATACACTACTGGCCATTAAAATTGCTACACCACGAAGATGATGTGCTACAGAAGCGCAATTTAACCGTCAGCAAGAAGATGCTGTGATATGCAAATGATTACCTTTTCAGAGCATTCACACAAGGTTGGCACCGGTGGCGACACCTACAACGTGCTGACATGAGGAAAGTTTCCAATCGATTTCTCATACACAAACAGCAGTTGACCGACGTTGCCTGGTGAAACGTTCTTGTGATGCCTCGTGTAAGGAGGAGAAATGCGTACCATCACGTTTCCGACTTTGATAAAGGTCGGATTGTAGCCTATCGCGATTGCAGTTTACCGTATCGCGACATTGCTGCTCGCGTTGGTCGATATCCAACGACTGTTAGCAGATTATGGAATCGGTGGGTTCAGGAGGGTAATACGGAACGCCGTGCTGGATCCCAACGGCCTCGTATCACTAGCTGTCGAGCTGACAGGCATCTTATCCGCATGGCATAAACGGATCGTGCAGCCACGTCTAGATCCCTGAGTCAACAGATCGGGACGTTTGCAAGACGACAACCATATGCACGAACCGTTAAAAAAAATGGCTCTGAGCACTATGGGACTTAACATCTATGGTCATCAGTCCCCTAGAACTTAGAACTACTTAAACCTAACTAACCTAAGGACATCACACAACACCCAGTCATCACGAGGGAGAGAAAATCCCTGACCCCCGCCGGGAATCGAACCCGGGAACCCGGGCGTGGGAAGCGAGAACGCTACCACACAACCACGAGCTGCGGACACGAACCGTTCGACGACGTTTGCAGCAGCATAGACTATCAGCTCGGAGGCCATGGCTGCGGTTACTCTTGTCTCTGCATTACAGGCAGGATCGCCGACGATGGTGTACTCAGTGACGAACAGGGGTGCACGAATGGCAAAACGTAATTTTTTCGGATGAATCCAGGTTCTGTTTAGAACATCATGATGGTCGCATCCGTGTTTGGCGACATCTCGGTGAACGCACACTGGAAGCGTGTATTCGCCAGCCAGTGTGGCCGAGTGATTCTAGGCGCTTCAGTCTGGAACCGCACGACCGCTACTGTCGCAGGTTCGAATCCTGCCGCGTGCATGGATATGTGTGATGTCCTTAGGTTAGTTAGGTTTGAGTAGTTCTAAGTTCTAGGGGACTGATGACCTCAGATGTTAAGTCCCATAGTGCTCGTAGCCATTTGAACCATTTCCAGCATATATTCGTCATCGCCATACTGGCGTATCACCCGGCTTGATGGTATGGGGTGTCATTAGTTACTCGCCTCGGTCCCTTCTTGTTGGCATCGACGGCACTTTGAACAGTGGACGTTACATTTCAGATGTGTTACGACCCGTGGCTCTACCCTTAATTCCATCTCTGTGAATCCCTAATTTCAGCACGATAATGCACAACCGCTTGTTGCAGGTCCTGTACGGGCCTTTCTGAATACAGAAAATGTTCGACTGCTGCCTTCACCAGCACATTCTCCAGATCTCTCACCTACTGAAAACGTCTGGTCAATGGTGGCCGAGCAACTGGCTCGTCGCAATACGCCAGTCACTACTCTTGATGAACTGTGGTATCGTGTTGAAGCTGCATGGGCAGCTGTACCTGCACATGCCATCCACGCGTTTGTTTGACTCAATGCCCAGTCGTGTTGCTGTTGTGGTCGTCAGTCCTGAGACTGGTTTGATGCAGCTCTCCATGCTACTCTGTTCTGTGCAAGCTTCTTCATCTACCAGTACCTACTGCAACCTACATCCTTCTGAATCTGCTTGGTATATTCATCTCTTGGTCTCCCTCTACGATTTTTACCCTCCACGCTGCCCTCCAATACTAAATTGGTGATCCCTTGATGCCTCAGAACATGTCCTACCAATCGATCCCTTCTTCTAGTCAAGTTGAGCCACAAACTCCTCTTCTTCCCAATCCTATTCAGTACCTCCTCATTAGTTATGTGATCTACCCATCTAATCCTCAGCATTCTTGTGTAGAACCACATTTCAAAAGCCTCTATTCTCTTCTTCTGTAAACTATTTATCGTCCATGTTTCACTTCCATACATGGCTACACTCCATACAACTACTTTCAGAAACGACTTCCTGACACTTAAATCCATACTCGACGTTAACAAATTTCTCTTCTTCAGAAACGCTTTCCTTGCCATTGCCAGTCTACATTTTATATCCTCTCCACTTCGACCGTCAAAACTCCACTACTACTTTTAGTGTCTCATTTCCTAATCTAATACCCTCAGCATCACCCGACTTAATTCGACTACATTCCATTATCCTCGTTTTGCTTTTGTTGATGGTCATCTTATATCCTCCTTTCAAGACACTGTCCATTCCGTTCAACTGCTCTTCCAAGTCCTTTGCTGTCTCTGACAGAATTACAATGTCATCGCCGAATTTCAAAGTTTTTATTTCTTCTCCATGAATCTTAATACCTACTCCGAATTTTTCTTTTGTTTCCTTCATTTCTTGGTCAATATACAGATTGAATAACATCTGGGATAGGCTACAACCCTGTCTCACTCCCTTCCCAACCACTGCTTCCCTTTCATGCCCATCAACTCTTATAACTGCCATTTGGTTTCTATATAAATTGTAAATAGCCTTTCGCTCCTTGTATTTTACCCCTGCCACCCTCAGAATTTGAAAGAGCGTAATTCCAGTCAACATTGTCAAAAGCTTTCTCTACGTCTACAAAAGCTAGAAACGTAGGTTTGCTTTTCCTTAATCTATTTTCTAAGATAAGTCGTAGGGTCAGTATTGCCTCACGTGTTCCAATATTTCTACGGAATCCAAACTGATCTTCCCCGAGGTCGGCTTCTATTAATTTTGCAGCCCTGATTTATTAAACTGATAGTTCGATAATTTTCACATCTGCCCAGTCGTAGCAAGGCCGTTATTACGGCCAGTGGTGTTTGTTCTGGGTACTGATTTCTCAGGATCTCTGCACCCAAATTGCGTTAAAATGTAATCACATGTAAGTTCTAGTATAACATATTTGTCCAATGAATACCTGTTTATCATCTGCATTTCTTCTTGGTGTAGCAATTTTAATGGCCAGTAGTGTATATCGAATGAACTGCTTTTAACATCGTGCAGAGTCTTATTTGACACTGTCCATCTAGTTAGATGCGAATGTCCTTGTGACATGCATGCCAACTGTATTTCATGCGAAACCGAGTCAAAGTGACGAGAAAAACATTGGCCACCCCCCCTCCCCCATGTGGGAATGACAGTAACGGTGTGCAATCACTATGGGAAATAGATACAATGACAGTGGAAGTTCGTCTCTGCCCGGGAGGCGTGCCCAAAAAACCGAAGTGGTTAATGTCCCGACTGCCAAAAATTTTCATGTACTTACATTAAAGCATACCGCTTATGTATTATCATATACGCAATTTGCGAAGTCATCTCATTTTTCAGAACTTTCAGAACATTTTGTGGTTGTTTACCTTAAATTTTAAATTAACATCTGAAAATAAACAAGCTTTTGCTACAAACTATCGCGATGGTATTTATTCTTCTCTATACATTAACTATTCAAAACGATAAATTTTTTCCAACGGTGGATGACCTGCTGAAGCTGACTGTTAAGGAACCGTTTCACCTCTACATTCACCTTTTAGTCATTCTGAAAATAAATTGCTAACACGCAATGATTTCTCCATCTAAGGAAAAAGGAAGAAGTGTCTGTTCCCTATTTCAGAAGAATACAGTAAGGTGAGGCAAAATTTGATACCCTGACACTCCTTTGGGTAGTTCCCCCCGACGCTTATGTTTACAACCCTTCTAAGTTCACCAGGAGATTTCGTTAGTATGTTTCCGTGGCTGTTTTTCTCAGAGAGCATAACATGTCAGCACTATGGCAAATTCAAGCAAGCGCTCACCATGACCTTGCGTTATGAAACTTTCTCATTTCTATGTTTTTTTCTTTTTTCGGTTTCGAGTGTCCAGATAGGAGAGAGCCGATTTCCCGGCGACACAACTTGGACCTACGGCTAAGGGAGAAAACTCCGACAGAAAACAGTCAGGTCAGGAGACCGTTACTGGTATCACCACAACCGCCTGACTACCCCAGAAACAGGCTGGTGTCGTGTTGTAAGAGAATCTCGAATACACAGTCGTCACAAATAAAGCCAGACATATCTCAAAGAAAACAACCGGAACATGACAAGGACCGGATGAAAATACGAACTTGTAATGTACGAGTACTTGGCCACAGAAACCAACTAAATAATGAGTTAAAGGGCAGAATCGGTAATATGGTTGTAACCACTAAAAGAGAACTGGAAGTAAAAGAGATAAAACGTTTTCATTATTATGCAATGATCTACAGTGGAGTGATCCAACAGCTAGACCGAAGTGTGGCGTAGGAATAATAATAGATCACATATGCAAAAATAGAATTAACAGATAAAGATTAAAAAATTAAAAGTCTCAGTAATGCTAAAATACAGGCAGGTAAACTCACTATAAAAGGTGTTTTGCCCCTGAAGAAGGAAGCAGAACAGAAACTGAAGTATTCTATGAAGACCTTCAAATGCAAGTAGACCAAAATAAGAAAGATTTTCTGATTGTAAAAGGAGACCTCAAGCATACGTACAGGTGGATTGCCGATACCTGAAAGAGCAGGAACATTTGGAGAGCAGAATGAGATTTTCACTCTGCAGCGGAGTGTGCGCTGATATGAAACTTACTGGCAGATTAAAACTGTGTGCCCGACCGAGACTCGAACTCGGGACCTTTGCCTTTCGCGGGCAAGTGCTCTACCAACTGAGCTACCGAAGCACGACTCACGCCCGGTACTCACAGCTTTACTTCTGCCAGTACCTCGTCTCCTACCTTCCAAACTTTACAGAAGCTCTCCTGCGAACCTTGCAGAACTAGCACTCCTGAAAGAAAGGATATTGCGGAGACATGGCTTAGCCACAGCCTGGGGGATGTTTCCAGAATGAGATTTTCACTCTGCAGCGGAGTGTGCGCTGATATGAAACTTACTGGCAGATTAAAACTGTGTGCCCGACCGAGACTCGAACTCGGGACCTTTGCCTTTCGCGGGCAAGTGCTCTACCAACTGAGCTACCGAAGCACGACTCACGCCCGGTACTCACAGCTTTACTTCTGCCAGTACCTCGTCTCCTACCTTCCAAATTTTACAGAAGCTCTCCTGCGAACCTTGCAGAACTAGCACTCCTGAAAGAAAGGATATTGCGGAGACATGGCTTAGCCACAGCCTGGGGGATGTTTCCAGAATGAGATTTTCACTCTGCAGCGGAGTGTGCGCTGATATGAAACTTACTGGCAGATTAAAACTGTGTGCCCGACCGAGACTCGAATTCGGGACCTTTGCCTTTCGCGGGCAAGTGCTCTACCAACTGAGCTACCGAAGCACGACTCACGCCCGGTACTCACAGCTTTACTTCTGCCAGTACCTCGTCTCCTACCTTCCAAACTTTACAGAAGCTCTCCTGCGAACCTTGCAGAACTAGCACTCCTGAAAGAAAGGATATTGCGGAGACATGGCTTAGCCACAGCCTGGGGGATGTTTCCAGAATGAGATTTTCACTCTGCAGCGGAGTGTGCGCTGATATGAAACTTACTGGCAGATTAAAACTGTGTGCCCGACCGAGACTCGAACTCGGGACCTTTGCCTTTCGCGGGCAAGTGCTCTACCAACTGAGCTACCGAAGCACGACTCACGCCCGGTACTCACAGCTTTACTTCTGCCAGTACCTCGTCTCCTACCTTCCAAACTTTACAGTAGCTCTCCTGCGAACCTTGCAGAACTAGCACTCCTGAAAGAAAGGATATTGCGGAGACATGGCTTAGCCACAGCCTGGGGGATGTTTCCAGAATGAGATTTTCACTCTGCAGCGGAGTGTGCGCTGATATGAAACTTACTGGCAGATTAAAACTGTGTGCCCGACCGAGACTCGAACTCGGGACCTTTGCCTTTCGCGGGCAAGAGCTTCTGTAAAGTTTGGAAGGTAGGAGACGAGGTACTGGCAGAAGTAAAGCTGTGAGTACCGGGCGTGAGTCGTGCTTCGGTAGCTCAGTTGGTAGAGCACTTGCCCGCGAAAGGCAAAGGTCCCGAGTTCGAGTCTCGGTCGGGCACACAGTTTTAATCTGCCAGTAAGTTTCATATCAGCGCACACTCCGCTGCAGAGTGAAAATCTCATTCTGGAAACATCCCCCAGGCTGTGGCTAAGCCATGTCTCCGCAATATCCTTTCTTTCAGGAGTGCTAGTTCTGCAAGGTTCGCAGGAGAGCTTCTGTAAAGTTTGGAAGGTAGGAGACGAGGTACTGGCAGAAGTAAAGCTGTGAGTACCGGGCGTGAGTCGTGCTTCGGTAGCTCAGTTGGTAGAGCACTTGCCCGCGAAAGGCAAAGGTCCCGAGTTCGAGTCTCGGTCGGGCACACAGTTTTAATCTGCCAGTAAGTTTCATATCAGCGCACACTCCGCTGCAGAGTGAAAATCTCATTCTGGAAACATCCCCCAGGCTGTGGCTAAGCCATGTCTCCGCAATATCCTTTCTTTCAGGAGTGCTAGTTCTGCAAGGTTCGCAGGAGAGCTTCTGTAAAGTTTGGAAGGTAGGAGACGAGGTACTGGCAGAAGTAAAGCTGTGAGTACCGGGCGTGAGTCGTGCTTCGGTAGCTCAGTTGGTAGAGCACTTGCCCGCGAAAGGCAAAGGTCCCGAGTTCGAGTCTCGGTCGGGCACACAGTTTTAATCTGCCAGTAAGTTTCATATCAGCGCACACTCCGCTGCAGAGTGAAAATCTCATTCTGGAAACATCCCCCAGGCTGTGGCTAAGCCATGTCTCCGCAATATCCTTTCTTTCAGGAGTGCTAGTTCTGCAAGGTTCGCAGGAGAGCTTCTGTAAAGTTTGGAAGGTAGGAGACGAGGTACTGGCAGAAGTAAAGCTGTGAGTACCGGGCGTGAGTCGTGCTTCGGTAGCTCAGTTGGTAGAGCACTTGCCCGCGAAAGGCAAAGGTCCCGAGTTCGAGTCTCGGTCGGGCACACAGTTTTAATCTGCCAGTAAGTTTCATTTGGAGAGCAGTTAATAAATAAAAATGGGCAAAAATTACTTCAAGTCGTACCATATAAAGAAATTAAAGTTATTAACGATTTATAAAGAAAATGGCTCTAGATTGATAATTGATTCTGTCACAGTGAGCAGAAAATTTGGACGACTAGTACAACGTGTAAGAGTTCATAGAGGTAGTAACATAGATCCAGATTACTTCTTCCAACGTAAACCTGATTACTAGATGGAAGAGATAAGTATTATATCGAGTAAACTCTAAGATAAAAATTTGCAATGTCTACCTTCAGCAACAAGACAGTGTAAGAAGTCTCTTTGAATATGACTTCGTGCATTATTTACTAAATAAATTTCCAGAAAATTATATAAATGCAGAATGAAAAATACGCAATCATGTGCGATCCAAGCGGCGGCGGAGAGAACAGGGAAAAAAGTAATTTAGGAAGATAATGGATGTCGAAATACGGAATTAAGACGATGTTAACAGAATCAAAAAGAAACAAATATACAGCACAAACCAGAGGAAACGAAAGCGTAATACAAAGACAATAGTGCTTACGTTAAGAAAATAATGAGAAGAGCACATCATAATCCTGGGAAATAATGACATCGGATAGCGAAAATGTTCTACAGGGTGGCGAAGAGATGGGTTATAAACCCCTGGAGCTACTTACCGTACAGAGAAATGATTCTGAACGATTACACGAAGCAGACAAAGAAATTTAGGTAAAACACAATCAGTATTTTAGGTAAAAACTGAACAAGCAACTAAACAAAATAGAAGAGGACACAGAAGAAGACGATGAAATATACCAAGGAATGAATATTACTTTGGACGTCACACAACAAACATTGAAGCAGATAAATAATGGAAAAGCAGCAGGCCCCGATACTATTAATGCAGAACTTATAAAATGTGGAGAACAAATGTTGAAACTGGGCTGTGGCATTTATTCAATGAATGTTGGAAGCGGGAGATGATACCTAGCTCTTGGAGAGTGGCGGAAGCAATGCCATTTTATAAAAATGGAATTAAAAAGTGCCTGTGAAAATTGTATAGGAATAAATCTGTTGAACAATGGATTTAAATTTTGTGCAGGGCTAGATTGTAACAGACTAAAAAAATAGCTCCTGGATTCTTCCTGGAGGAACAAAATGCAATGGAAACAATAACTTAACCCAGGAACAAAATTAATTCGAAACAGATATTTAAATACTGAACTTTTTGCTGATGTCCACTTCTACACTGATTCTAGTTATCAGGCAAACTTTATTACTTGGAAACATTTGGAAATATAACCAGAGTTACGGCTAATAAAGGAAATTCCCCAGTAAGGTCTAACATAGTGTTAACAAGAAAATCAGGTGAAGAGAAATCTCACTTTCCGATATTTCCATATCTTGTAGGGTATGAATGTGATAAATACATCTCTAATTGCTTAAACAAGTTTTACATAATATGTGGCACTATACATAGAACGTCAGCAAATAAAACCAGAAAAAATTATTTAATGGTAGACGCTCACATACGGAAATGAGACCTGGACAGTAATTGAGAAACACCATGGAGAGATCCAGTTGGCTGAAATAAAATGTTTTGGGGGAAGTAAACAAAAAATTCTGAAATACGGAAATAGTGTTATATATTTTGCATGAATAAAAGAAAAGTATACTGTATTTCTTTTTTAATTCGAAAATCACGTTCAAAGAATGAATGCAGAAATAATAGAGAGACTTACAAAGGACTATAGACCTAAAGAATAGATAGACACAGGAAAACCAAGAAAAGTGTACTCCTTGGCGCCTTGAAGAGAAGCAGAAGAAAATGAAAAAGAAAAATAATCAATATGTGTCCGCTGATAGCGTTGCTTTATTGTGTCGTGGTTATGATGATACGCTCAGCATTAGCATAGTCTGATCAGGAGGCTAAAGGCGATATCTGGATTGGCCTAACGCAGCTACAACATTTGCGCTTCTGCTTGGATTCTGCGAGGTTTTAAATTGTTACAACCTATCACAGAACCAGCGGTTAGCGAACTTCGTCATATTCAAAATGCCGTGCAAGCCAACGAAAAATGACTCATGACTGATTTTCATATTCTCCACTGTCGTTTGTCTTCAGGGTCTCCAATTCTCTTTAGATTCCTATTTCTTCACTGTGAAACGGTATACCACTTCGTTCTTCAATATTTTGACTTGTTGGAAACATTGGAAGCGTCTGTGTTACCCACCCACTATTCCATATGATGATGCTTTGCTGCCGTACGTTTCCACCAGGTCATCGTGGATTTTTGTAGGATTGTTCTCTTCCACGTGCAGGAAACTAATCATCGCACCATACTCCACATTATCCACGCGCTGCGCCATATGGTTTTCTGCTCCGCCGTTCAGCTGCCTGGAATCCTTACCAGGTAGGACACGCACGACAGATATTGAGGATCCTAAGAAGAGCAGCGCATCTCGTCACAGGATAGTGTGGTCGGTGCGACAATCTTACAGAGGTGCCCAACAAACTCCAGCGGCAGACGCTACAAGAGAGGAGTTGTGCATCATGGATGGGCTTACTATTGAAATTTCGAGAGTATTTTCCGGGAAGAGTTGCTTAACAAATCACTTTCTCCCAAATAAACATCGCGAAATGACCACGATGAGAGAATTTGAGACGGTAGGGGTACAGAGGCTTACCGACAATCATTCTACCTGCGCGATATTCGCAAGTGGAACAGGGAAAGGAGGATCAGTTAGTAGCATCAGAAGGACCTTCCGCCACACACCATTAGGTGGCTTGAGGAGAATGATGTGTGATGTAGATGTAGATGTAGCTTTCTACAGCACTGCAGCGCGAGGATTTAGACATGTACCAGGACCGCTACTATGTACCACCACAGAACAAACAGTTAATTACGTAATGTAATATTTGCGAGGTAATAATTTCAAAAACTACCATGCAAATTGTCGAGTTGGCGCCAGCAAACTGTACATTTATTTAATGCTCTTTGTAGTGCTATTTACTTATCTGAGGGGTGTGGAAACAAGTAAACAATGAAAGCTTTTAGTGGATCTAGCCGAACCGAATTCAAAATGGCTCAAATGGCTCTGAGCACTATGGGACTTAACATCTGAGGTCATCGGCCACAACGACCGGCCAAGACGAACTTTTGTTTATAGCAAATAATGATATATATTCATATCCTGTTGTTATAAAACCGTGCAAGCGAATCGTCGCATGTGTCAGTACTGATCCTAAGAACAACTTACAAAAGAGTAGAAGGGCACGACGTGCGTTACGACAACAACGAAGCCGGTTACAGGAAGTAACTCATGGAGCGTCAGAACATCAGGATGGACGTATATGATGAATTCAGCGGTGTATTTGCTTCACCAAGAAGTGTACAGTGATGTTTCGCACCGCACCAGAATTTATTTGTTGAAATTGTTTTCAGTTTATTTTTTGGCTACAGGCTCTTACAGGCGTAACAACAGTGTCAAAACTGCGTAATATTTTACATACACAGATAGTTCTTTTATTTATTTATCATATTCACTCACCTTACTTTCCCTTCTGTGTCTCGCTGGAAGATCATACACAACTGAGATTAAGAATCGTTTTCTGAAGTATTTACATGTTTCATGCACAATATGATGAGAGATCTGCAACCCACAGGAATGGAGCCCCGGCCGACTGGAACCTAGCTTCCTGTAATAAGAAGGTTTTCCTGAGAACAGAGTGGTTAGAATACAACACATTTTTTATGATCGCAGACTTACGCGGCTGAGATCAGTTTTTAAATACACTCTCTTGCGATGAGACCGGTTCTTGCTGTCAATTGAGGAAGCAGTATTTTATGGAAATTTAGACGTGTTATCTTTTCTTCCATTTAGCTAAGAAAAAAGGTTTACTGTTTCCTTATCCCACCAGCATTTTGCAGAATCGGCGTACGATGGATAAACCTCAACAGGAAAAAACGTTCAGGATTTGCTCACAGCTGAACACTGTCCAACTGTACCTGTTGTTGGCCATAAAATTGTCGTCCACCTCCACTTTCAGTATTTTCCCCGTCAACTTATAAATGAGAAATAGTTTTAACTGAACGTCTTACGTCAGTTATTCTGGTGGCTGCATTTCTCGTTTGAGTTGTGTTCTTCATTATACTGTCTTTACACAGCAGTACACATAGCTGCCATTATATAGCATGATTTCCTGAAGAAATAGTTCGTGTTGTGCTGACACTGATACTGAATCTTCAGTATTCGAAATATATACAAACGTTTGTCTTTTAACATCAATGTGTGATTCGACCCTCATGATGAGTATTTATGAACTAAGTTACAATACTATAACAGTCGAGCAAATAATTCTCTACCAGCGGCATTTCATGTGAGGTATAATACGTCAGTCACTGACAATAGATGCATTACTGTGTGAAATTAAATCCTGAAGAACATACAAGTTAGGGAATTAAATAAAAAGATTTTTTTGACTCATACGATCCAAACGCTAGAGACGTAACAACTACTATCTAAAAAAAAACAAAAATTACTATCACAGACATATTTTAGTGACAAACGGCTCTTGCAATAATTGAAAATGTCATTGGCTTTCACCAATATTACTAATTTTATTATTATTCAAGTATGTGACCAATACAACCACAGGAGGTACAATCCATCAATGGCGCTTTTGATGTCCGCATTCCTTTGTGTCTAAATTCCTTTCATCCTTTCAGAATGAAGTCTCATTCTTTCATCAGACCACGGTGTTCTAGTCCTTTTTCTAATTTCCCCCTGCCCAAACTTCCAAGCAAATATCATTTGCCTGGAAGTTCTTCTATATGCAACGTTTGCCTGAATTATACCGACTACTTTAAGATCCCTTTATTCGCTCAGTTTTGGCCTTACTTCTGTTTTCGTAGAATTTTACTATTTGCTTTGTCAACCTAGTGGGTGCCATTCGTTTAATGTGCCCATAAAATTTAAGTCTTCGTTTTCTCATGTTACCATGTACCTATGTGTATTTTTCTATTTCCTTATTACTTCTCAGCCTGTAAGTTTCTCCGTCAGTAATTTTGGGGCCTAATATTTTCCTAATAATCTTTCTTTCTCTCCCTCTTTTCAATTTCTCCAGTATCCCTCTTTCTATTTAAAGTTGAAGTTTCTGATCCGTAAAGACATTCAGATTCGACTATACTGCTATAATGCTTAAGTTTGATTAATTTAGAAAGCGAATTTTTATTACAAATATTTAGTGTTAATCTGAATGCAGTGGGCATTTTTTGGCAGCCTTCTTCGTTTGCAGATTTTTCAAGACTGTTTTCCTGTACGATTTCCCACGTGTATTTAAACTGAGAAACCCTTTTTATTTTTCCATATTATGTGTTCAGAAACTTTGGTGCTTGTTTGTTGCATCTCATACATTCCGTTTTTTCGAATAATGTTTGTAGTCTTACTTTTTCCGCTAATTATTTAAGAATTTCATTTCATTTTTGAGCTGTGGTAATATGCCTAGTTAAAATTTCCAGAACACCTGCAAAGGCGAGGCAGTGTACTCTGATATTACTTCTGCCTAACTTGACTGATTGATCAATATTTTGACTGGACTTTTGCTCTCGTCATTCTGTAATCACCTTTTCCAAATCGCAGTTAAACAGTAATGATGAGACTCCATCTCGCTGTCTATTACGTCTTTGCATCATTTGCTTCAGGAATTTCTCCCATGAATTTAACTTTAGAGCTAGTGTCATTTAACGTTTCGTTAAACAGTGTTAGAGTTTCATTGTACAGCCCTTGTTCCTTTAAAATTTGGAAAAGAGATTCACGGCAACTGAGTCGTAGGTCTTTTTAAAATCCACGAATGTACATACAATATGTAACCAGAAATCCTTTGATGCCTAAGGATTAGCTTTGAATTAAGAAATTGTTTGAGACAGTATCTGTTTAGTCTAAAGCCTGCTTGGCATTCACAAATTTTACGTTCTAACTGTTCTTGGGCTCGCTCTGGTAAACAATGCGAGAGAATTTTGTACATGACTGGGAGAAGCGAGATTCGTCGGTAGTTGTTAACATTTGTTCTATCTCCTTTTTTACGCAGTGGATGAATGAGAGTAGTTCTCCAGTCCACAGGTATTTTCTCAGTTTGCCAGATATGTCCTCTTTTATAGTGTTAGGGCCAGATAATTTTAGCAGTTCTGCAATTACAGCGTCTTCTGCGGATGCTTTATCTTTTTAAAGTCTCTTAATTCGTTACGTTACTTCGATTTTGTCAGGTTCTTTAGATTTACGGTCGATGTTATTAGTTTGCTGCGGTTGGAATTTATTCGCTAGTTATGGATAGCTTAACAGCTTTCCAAAATAATTAGATACTGTCTTACAATTTTCCTGGTTTTTAAGAGCCGAACTGCAATTTTCATTGTTAACGCAAAGACTTTGAGGTTGGTAAGCAGTTAGTTTTGTCCTCAATGTTTTATGAAAGTTTCTTGTATAGTTCTTTTGGAAGTATTTTTCGATTTCTAAAAGTTCGGCATTTTCGTAGTTTCTTTCAGTCTGTCGGATTAATTTAGGAGTTTCATTTCTTACAGTTAGAAATATGTTGTACGTATTTTCTGTTTTGTTACTATTCCAGTTTTTGAATTCACCATGTCGAGACTTAACTGCTATTTCACAATGCGCTTTTCACCAAGGGTTTCTTTGTTTCTTTCGAAGCGGAATTAAATTATATGCTGTTGTGATGAACTTTTTTTTAGGCTTTGTCAATTGTTGGATTGCTCTTTATCAAGTTTGCTTTTTAGATTTGGGGTTACTTTAGCACTGTCAAATTTTGGGATAACAGTTTTGAGGTTGAAGTTTTACTTTTATTCGCATTAAATAATGGTGAGAATGTATATTAGCCCGTTTCCTAAATTTAACATTTATAGCGTCTTTGTATTTAGGGCATGAAATTGCTACATGATCAATTTGAAATTCCCAATAAATGTATACGGTGACCGCCAAGTTTTTGTTTAGAAAGGTTCTTTTTAAAATGAGTTGACATGATTTTAAGGTTAAACCTTTTCTATGTTTCAACAAGGCTTTGAGCATTTTGGTTTGTGCATTTAAGTGCAGGAAATCCACCCACCATTTTCTTATATTTTTTTTCTATTTACCTAACTGAGCATTAAAATCAACCATTAAAATTTTAACGTGGTTTTAGGGAATTTTCTAGGTGATACTTTCTAACGTTTCCCAAGCATAATTAACTTATTCAGGTTTCTTACGATTCTCCTCATTGACTGGCATATGGGATTTAATTGAAGTGTATGCCTTATTTGCGCATTTAAGAGAAATTGTCGTTAATTTATTATTAATGGGTTTTACCTTCGTTATTGAATTTAAAATATTTTTGGAGATTGAAAAAGCAACTCCCAGATGTGGTGTATTGTTGAGTATTCATTTATCAGTTTTACTTTTATAAAGAAAATAATTACATAAATCCATGGTGTTATTGTCCATAGTTCGTGTTTCTTGCAGTGCCAAAATTCGAATATTCTGTTCTTTTAATGTATCTCCCTATTTATGAATAGTTTTGGTTTGGTTTTAAGCTGGCCAGAGGACTCCGACCTCCTCTGTTGTATTGTATTGAACTTTAACCTGGCCGCCACAGAATCCGCAAGACCATGTGGGCCAGTAATACCCCACCTGGGATAATATTGTATCAAAATGCTCGATGATGATTGTACCTGGAGGCAGGTTATTGAGTAGACTCATTGAGTGTTAGGACTGGAAGGGTTCGTTCCAGAAAATAAATTTCAGCCGCACCACTGGTGAACACTGACCACTTTGCCGCTTGCTACAAGACAGTCGCAAAGTGAATTTGGTTTTGTTTTGCCTTGGTCCGCGATTGCTTATTCTGTATTTGCAGCTGTCCTCCATATCTGGTGGAACGTTCACCATCCGCCACCTGTGGCCCGTCCAATACCCTAGGCAGGGTCGGCTTATGATACTTTTAGTTACAAAGTGTTTAAGTCCGGAATTTCTAATTTTATGTAAAATATATTAACAAAAATACTGGATCAGTCTCATATACATTAGACCGGAACGGCAAGGCTGATAGTCAAATCTAAAAGCTTATGTGTTTTAATATTTGCTAATATATGAAGACCATGAGTGATCGCTCACATATGAAGAATATGAGTGATCTTTTGTTCTAATGAATACGCCAGTAACTGCAAACTGAGTCACTGACAAGAAAGAGAATACAAATTAAATTTCAGGTATTTTTTTCATACATTCACTTTTTCTAGTAATCAGCGGATATTTGTCTGTGAAACATCGTTACTAAACTGACACATTCTCTGATACTACTCATTTATCCAGTGGAAATATTCTTTACTCCATGTACTCGTAGCTGATTGGCTGTCGTTTTGTGGCTGTACCTTTACAACGGTGCACATGCGACGTACGATTATCTGCGAAATTTGTTTCTAAGTTCGAAGTCATTTGTGCCGATCTCATTAACAGGGTTTCTTAACGTCACCCTCTGCATTTTCTTGAAGAGTGCAGAAAAGAAATTCATATGAGATTTTGTTTTGTTCTTATCTGAAAATTACTTCCACGCAAAAGTAGACCTCCTAGCAACTAGCACAAATGAGTTACTCAAATCAGTTGATGTAGCTATGGCAATATTCACTAAAGGTGTTACATAGAATGTTAAAAAAGATAGAAAACACCTTTACCTAACTAGTGTGATAGGAAACACATTAAAAATTATCTGAGTAGTCACCATCACATATTCAGCTCTGAAGACGGGGATGTGAAAAAAAAAACTGAAAGTAATTAACAAGCATTATACAACACAGTTTACACTGAGAGGTCCCCAGCGTTTGGATCGATTTTTTCAAACAGTCTATTGGGTGATGCAGGTTAAGGTCCAAGGATTCACATAATGCAGCCATTCACGCTGGTGAGCCCTCGTTCGCGAGTAGCCGCCGAAAACAAAATTTCGGAATTTCACGTGACGCTCTTGAAAATGGTAACAATTTGCAGCCTGGTTGCGTAGTGTAATGGTTACAGTACTAACCTCCCATCCAGAAGATAGCTTTTCGAATTTCGTCAAATAGAGTAAATTTTTACTTTTAAACCTTTATCGAAATGGTTTGCCCTTTACTTTTATTCTATCAATTCCTTTAAATGGAATCTTTACTCTTCATCTGTCATGCCATATTAATCATCGAATGAAATACTTCATTTACTCTCATTTTTCTTCCTATCAGTGTTTTTCCACTTGGAATCCACGTCCATGTGACTTTGATTATTTTATAGTATTAAATTCGACTAAATTGCTTCCATTTTGCCATCTGACATTTTCATCCATTATATCTATTTCTCATTTTGCTTGAATTTAGTTTTGCTTATAATCTCTACTTTCATTTAAATCATCATCTACGTTATTAAGTCCATAGCGCAATAACACTATCTGTTTGAAATGCTTGTACAACGATTGCCTTCCTAAAAAAATCTTGCAACGAAAAATACATTCTTGATCCATTGCACGATAAATAAAACATATTCAAATGTTTAAACATTATCACAGACAAATAAAAATAATTAAATTCAAATGCACGAAGATTCCAAGTAGAAAACGAATGATAGGAAAACTGAATGGCTATTGTGGAAATTAAGAAATTGATTAAAATCATGTGGTAAAGGAATATAAATAAATAAGATTGTGTGTAAACCAATTAACTGAATAAGAATAATGATCAAAGTCATTTCGATGAAGATTAAAAAAAAAATTCAGCGAACCGGACGAGATTTGAACTCATAACCTTTTGCATGTGAGGCCAGCACCTCCACTATTACTCTAAGCAACTTTTTTTTATTTTGTAATATATATAAATTTATTGATCAACAAGTCTGACGCAACATTGACACTGACTTTAAAAAAACATTTAAATTAGATGTATAAATGGCAAGAACTTTTCTCTTTTCAATTTATTGTTCAGGATGCCTTGTTTTTCGTTCTTCAAATGTTGTTTCACGTCGTACACACATCAAAAAAAGTTTTGCATCTCCCGGGTTCCCATAAATCCTGAAGACAGACGTTTACTGTGGATATTGTATCCCAGACACAGTCCCTCAGACTGTTCAGAGATGTCCCTAAACCCGCCCAAAGATGTAAACAACCATGCACGAGCAGCACCTATTAGACGGAGGGGGTCCGACAACCGATCAGTTCCAGTCATTCCACCAGGAAAGAGGTACAACGCTCGTGTTATCTGTAGTTCAACCATGTCTAGATGCGGTTCGGTCGCGTTCGCATTGTTACTTTGCGACAGGAAGGGCTCTCAACAAGGGAAGTGTCCAGGTGTCTCGGAGTGAACCAAAGCGATGTTGTTCTGACACGGATGAGATACAGAGAGACAGGAACAGTAGATGGCATGTCTCACTGAATCCACCCAAGGGCTATTATGGCTCGGAGGAACCCTGACAGCAAAGCCACCATGTTGAACAACGCTTTCCGTGCAGCCACAGGACGTCGTGTTACGACTCAAACTGTGCGCAATAGGCTGTGTGATTTGCAAGTTTACTCCCGACGTCCATGGCGAGGTCCATCTTTGCAAGCACGACACCATCCAGCGAGGTACAGATTGGCCCAACAAAATGCTGAATGGATCGCACAGGGTTAGTGTCACGTTCTCTTCACAGATGAGTGTCGCATATGCCTTCAACCAGACAATCGTCGGAGACGTGTTTGGCGAGAACCGTGTCATGCTGAACTCCTTAGACACACTGTCCAGAGAGTGGATCAAGGTGGAGGTTCTCCGCTGTTTTGGGGTTGCATTATGTGGTGCCGACGTACACCGCTGGTGGTCACGGAAGGCGCCGTAATGGCTATGCGATACGTGAATGCAATCCTGTGACCGATACTGCAACCATATCGACGGCATATTGGGGAGGCATTCGTCTTCGTGGACGACAATTCGCGCCACATCGTGCACATCTTGTGAATGACTTCATTCAGTATAACGCCATCGATCGTCAAGAGTGGCCAGCATGTTGTCCAGACATGAACTGCTTCGAACATGCCTGGGATAGATTGAAAAGGGCTGTTTATGGACAACGTCACCCACCAACCAACCTATCTACGCCGAATCGCCGTTGAGGATTGGGACGATCTGGACCAAAAGTGCCTTGATGAATTTGTGTGTAGTATGTCACGACGAATACAGGCATGCATCAATGCAAGAGGACGTGCTACTGAGTATTACATGTACCGGTGTTTACAACAATCTGGGCCATCACGTCTGAAGGACTCGCTGTATGGTGATACAACATGCAATGTGTGGTTTTCATGAGCAATACAAATTGCAGAAATGATGGTTACGTTGAACTCTATTCCAATTTTCCGTACAGGTTCCGAAACTCTCAGAACCGAGGTGACGCAAAACTTGTTTTTATATGTGTATGTAGATCCTTCTCCCACGTGGAAGATGTAGCTTATAAAAGAATATATGAACCATCTGAATGTTGTTGCTTTGGATGATGGAAACGCTTTTACGTCCATACACATTATTTTATTGTGGTTTATTTCGTTATCAGTGGTTGATACGAAACTTGCTGATTTAAGCTTCATCCATTTCCATAGACCTGCAGTTCTCTAGCAACGAACTGTTCCGTGTATGGTGGTGTCAACCAATCCACAGTACTAGCAGCACGTACGATTAGTCAGTTGTATTCTGTTACGTAGCGCAACTGTCGAGATCAAATCGTTTAAAAACATGTAAGTTGCTGATCGCAACCTTGAACTTAAGGATTTGCCTGCAAAATTTGGTCAGACCGTCTTCCAGTTAGAGTATTTGTGTTTCATCTGGTTTACTTGGGGATGTGGAGTTTGATCCCAACAGTTTCGATTATTTTCTTTTTCGTATAGTATCTTACATTCGGAGTGTTCTCTAAGACATATGTTGCAGTTTGCAAAGCACGAATTATATTTACTGTCATCCTTGTATCATTTCTGTTATCCTTCACGATACCATAGACCGCCTTTAGTAAGTCCGATGGACTAGCTGGTAATTTGAAGGTACGTATCTGTTGAACCCACGTCGCCCTCGTTAAGTGGTTTCGTCAGTTGATCCCGGGCTACCTGAAACCACCTAACTTTCGAAATGAACAGACAATGTCCTTTTTAATTGTATGATACGTTTTCTGTCGATGGGTATGATTGGTGCAACATTCCCATTCTGGATAGGCACCAGTATCTTAGCTTAGCTTTGCTTTGCTTTAATCTTGCTACTATGGCATGAGAAATTATTTTCGAGTTTGCGCACATCAACGTTATTGGCTCGAAATCCACAATTCTTCGAGGGATCGGTTTCTTAGGTAACAGTACGATAATCCCGGGCTCTTTTCCTGGGCATACGTATTTGCATTCCTGTTTCTCCCTCACTACTTCTATGAATTCTTTTTTGATAACTGAACAGAAAATTTTATAGTATTGATAAGGAATAGCGTCTCCTCCTGGGCTCCTACGTTCTGGCAAACTTTTGACATCTGCAGCTTCTTTCTCTGATATTCGTTTTGATAACATAGTGATACTTCCGTTGGTTAGAAGTGACGTACAATTTAGTAGCAGCTGTGCTGGTTTTAGAGGATCACATGGTTTTGTTCTATACAGAGCTTGGAAATGTTCTTTGATCACTTCCGACTAATATATTCCCATCTGTAGACAGTATGTTAATGCTACGTCTCTGCACCTTTTTCGTTCTCTTGTAAGATTATAAATACACCACACTCATCTGGTATATGGCCAGAATCCTTGCAGGTTATAATTTTCCATTCTTATTCACTTTAATGCAGTTCTAAAATTTTCTTTTTGAATTTTTAAAATCACTTGTCCGGTCTTCCCCGACGCCTACCTTTGCTTGCAGTTCACGAGTGATACGGTAGTAATACTCGATGTTACTTCTCTTGATTTAATTAATCGTTTAGGCAACATTTGTAAATAATCTCGAAACCAAACATATTGCGAGATCCTCCCACCACTCAGTCGCATTACGAAATAAACGTTTTTGTTTAACCCACAATTTGTACCGAGCGGTGAACTCCATGTTTATCTGTTATGTGGATTTAATTCTGCCAATTATTTTGTGACGAGCTAAAACTTTTGCTTCAACAATAACAACGTGATGGTCGGAAAAAAACTGATGAGGACCACGTTGCAATCTTGCGCAGTTCCTCCTGTTGTGGTGTAGATTCTGTAAAGCCTTGATACTTCTACTGCCTTCACATGTGTAATGAGTACGTGTAAAGGCAAGTCACTGAACTATATCTTTCACGTCCAAACCTCCACTCGTATTTTACAGGTTACCAGAGAACGATGTTGTTCGTTTTGAATCTTAAAATACAATTAAAAACTGCTGCGACGATGTCACATTTTGTCTGTCTCAGAAAATACGGGAATTCATTGACGAAAAACTTTTCACTTGCAGCTCTGTTATTTGATCCGGAGGAAGCGCAGAGGTTTAAAAAGTTAACCACTCAGAATCCCTTTTACAATACGTCCTACCTGCTCGTTTTCTAGACCTTTTAATTATAAACCATTTCTGCTTCAAATGCAGCAACCTCTCCCACCATAACTTTGTAATATACGTTACACGTCTGAAAGAAATCTACCTCTTCGCGGACTTCTTGCTAGAGGGCGATAGCAATAGTATTTGTCCTAAGAAATTTCCCCAAAATATTGATTTTTTTCATTTCTAATTTCACAAATATGTTTTACCTTACAAACGTGAGCATTCTTCTATTTCAAATACAGCAAATAGTTAAAATTTTCTAACCTCTTCATGTGTTTTATGTTTTTGTTCGGATTCATATTTTGTTTCTTCACTTTCCATATTAAGCTTTCCTGTGTTTTTATGTTGTACTTTCTCCTCTTCATTCTTCATTTTATCGCGTACTGCGGTTAAGTTTCGCCTGATCGTCTTCTTTGACATTTTGCTCCAGTTTAATGTGTGAGTGATTTTCTTTGTTTCCTTAGCGGTGCTCTCAGCTGGTTTGTCGGCGACAGTAAAAGCCTGTTTCGCTTTGCTTCCTTGCTTTTGTTCTCATTTTCATTTACGAACTGATGAAGCCACAGCTAGACGTTGCTGCACTGTGGCCCTGTTATGTTCCTTTGTCTACCAGTTCTCGTTTACTTTTTTGGGATGAGGCTCAGGTGGTCTGTTGGCGAAATGCCGTGTGACTAGGGCCCTCCGTCGGGTAGACCGTTCGCCTGGTGCAAGTCTTTCGAGTTGACGCCACTTCGGCGACTTGCGTGTCGATGGGGATGAAATGATGATAAGGACAACACAACACCCAGTCCCTGAGCGGAGAAAATCGCCAACCCAGCCGGGAATCGAACCCGGGCCTTTAGGAATAACATGTTGTCGCGCTGACCACTCAGCTACCAGGGGCGGACAGGTGGTCTGTTATATTTGGTTGACGTGACTGATGTACCACAGCTTGCACTTCATTTTCTGCTTCCATCTCAAATTCGGTCAGTAAATTCATTGCTTTGTCAGACTTGCCTTCTTAGTGTTTGTGATGGTTTTCCACCAAATTCGTCTTCTGAGTCCGAACTTACCTTTTTCCTGTTGCAGCTTTTTATTCTTCTGATGTTCGTTTGAAGCCAGATAATCCTCCACTCTAGTTGTGGGAGCACTACCTTTTCGCTAAATCTCCACGTTAACTTGTTTTACGCTGTTACCATGCTCATTAGTTACAGGTTGGAACTGAATACTCCTTAGTATTACCTCGCTACTTGTTACGCATTTCTTGTTTCTTCAATCAAAGGTGAGTTGTCTTCAAATTACATCCGCCGTTCTTTTGTACATTACATTGGAGTGGCTTCACTACTACCCTGAACATTAACGGCAGGTGTTACAGCCTTTAGCTGTTGTCTAGTGCGCTGTTGTAGCTTATTCATCAAAATAAACACCCACTGCGGACAATTTTTGAGAAAGTGTCCTGGCTCGCTGCATAGGTGATATTGGGGGTTCCGTCCTGAGTAGATAACATGTGTGTCAGATGGGAAGGGATATAAAGTTTTATGAACGTCTCACTGACCTTATGCCAGTATAACACTGAACCTTGTACGTTCTGGATTCAGTGTTTTCCACCTGGCTGTGTTTTAAAAGAATCTGTACTAAATCATTATGTCCTAGATTTAAAATTCTAGCACTTTCTGTTCACTGTTTGCATTACATATGTCAGCCATGCTAACAGTCTCATCACGATGCTGAAATTCAAATTTCCACTACGTTTTCATTAAAATATTGTCCAGTATAACAGCATTATACAACTTAACAAACATACAATACCTTTCTGTATCAGTTGGGTGAATACAGCGTTATCACCTGAAATAACGAGGTCATCATATAGCCTCTCATTGATTTCCAAGGCAGTAGCTGTTGTCATATGAGAACGTGAATGTATTTTTCCTGAGAGATTCAGAAGATATGAGGAACGTGTGGGACGCAGAGAACTCACTTCTTCGACGAACACAAAGGAAGCTTGGTTAGTCATATGCACTTATTACACACCTGGAAGTTTTGCACTAGATGTACTAAAAAATACTCGATCACAGGTTCACCAAGTCCAAACGCGAAGAATCTTGTGAGAGCGTTCGCAGCACAACAACCGCTCACCACACCTGCCACAACCACACGTCACCTGTTTTGCCGGGACGTGTTTCATGCCTGACAACACAGCATAGAACAAAACGGTTAATGATCTACATTTTTCAGCATTATTGAGATCAATCGGGAACAATGTTATTATCGTTGCTATCCAGAGATGCTACCAGTCTGTAAATTAACACTGTTTTTAAGCTATAGAGCATAACGCGGAATTCCGAACTTTTCCTCTATTACTCGCAAAGGAAGGGTCACCAGGGCGAATGATTGCCGGGTGTCATTCCTTGCACCTTAACCTACATCACCCTGTAGATTGTTTCAAAAAATCGATACCACCGCTGGGTGACTCTGCTTGTTAGATCAGCATATGCTGCGCAAGACTGTAATAAATGGTATGGACCCACTGTGGTACAAGCACCGTACTATGAAGTTTCTGCAAAAGCAAAGAGAGCTTCAGCATAGTTTTCAGATAAGCCAAGGTCTAATTCACAAGAAAAAGCTGAACGAATCCAAAGTGAGCGTAAGATGAAAAATGCGAGAAGCGTTGAATGAGTTCGAAACTAAAATTTGGCCAATTCAAAAATGGCTCTGAGCACTATGGGACTCAACTGCTGTGGTCATAAGTCCCCTAGAACTTAGAATTACTTAAACATAACTAACCTAAGGACATCACACACATCCATGCCCGAGGCAGGATTCGAACCTGCGACCGTAGCGGTCGTGCGGTTCCAGACTGTAGCGCCTTTAACCGCTCGGCCACTCCGGCCGGCAAAATTTGACCAATCATTCTGATTACAACTCCTACCAATGGGAGAAGCGCTCAGTCTATTCGAAAGTAAAAGTTGGCCAAATTTTCTAACTCAAAGTTCTAAGAAGCTTTAGTCTTACTTAACGTCATTAAGCGGGTGGAAACACCTCTTCAGTCGCTCAGTGGCCACAATGGCACCGAAACGGGAACATAGTAGGCCGAAATACTGAATTCATTATTTCCAAATTGCTTAACCACTACGACGGTTTTTCCTTTAAACGTAAAACATACGCAGGTGATACATTCTGAGATAAATAACTGTTGAAAAGAAAATCAACAACATGCACGTGGGTCGGATTAGGCACCTGTGAAATTTTGCGCAAAATATGAGAAAGAACTTGCTCTCCTTCGAGATGTAGTATATCGAAGGTCGGTAAAGAAGGATACTAGACGATGGGAAAAGAGCAATGGTCTTTTCTGTTTGCAAGAAGGTGCGTCGAACTGATTTATAAACTCATTACGAAAGAAGAAGAACCCAACCGCAGTTCGTTTCTACTCTCCTAATGAATAAAGATAGCGGAGGTCCATTTTATGTGGAATGGAGAAAGTTGCCCTTTTTTGTTGACAGAGCCAGTGCTTTATGTTTATCGAGACCGACACAAGTGAAGCAAGTGCACCACTACGCTGCCGTAACAACATTTGGTGATGTGATGGTCTGTCGATTCACAGCGGTTTGCGTTTACGGGGGGCCAGGGCCCATTACAGCACCCGTTTGCGGCTTGTGCGCTGCAAACAACAACATACCAGCCGACACCAGCAACACATGTTTTTTCAAATTAGCTGAATTACATCCGCGATGCAATTACCGTGTACCGTTGGCTGTATTCCATTTCAGACCTGCTGATACTTTATTGCAGAATCTAATTGCGCCTTTACCTTCTTTTTGTTTAGAACACATTATTAGTACCCAAAAATGGCTTACGCTTCTCTCTAGAAAGAATGTTTCCAGAACAAAACGCAGACACATTCCTTTTTTTACCCTGTTTTACTTTCTGATGTTTAAAGGAGCTGCGAAGGTTTTGCTTACGAAAAACATCTACCGACTCTCTGAAAACTGTACGTTAGCTTCTGAAAATGTACATTTAATGATAGTTAATTGATATTCATAAAAGGTAGCCTCATTGAATACGGGGATCAGAAATGTAAGTTACTACACCTGATGGAATAGTACGAGGTAAGGTAGGTAACATTCCATTAAGATATTTTGCCTGAAAGGCTCCCTCTACTTATAATTTTTCATCAGGCCGGCGATCAAATTAGTTAACGCGCTAGCTAGATCGTGGGTGACCGATCAACCTACTGCAATTCTTACGTAAAATATCACATAAGCTATTGCAGAATGAGCAGCGCAAAATATTTCAGATACGCATTAATTACATTTAAAGGAGCAATTAACGAGAGGATGTGATTAGCGTCCGTTTACTCTTCGTCCAACAACCGTCACCAACCCCTTCTATTTGCAGCCTGAAATAAAACACTAAAACAAACTGAAAATTAATTGCGTGAGAAGACATCGTATCAGTAACATAACTGAAATAACCGAACGGTAGATTACCACACAGTAAAATAATTACTCAGTTAATTTGACATGCAGATCAACTTACACGTATCCCACGAAACAGCAGAGAGTGTGTGAGCTCACAGGCTCGAGGCACTAGTTCTTATTCATGTTTTTCTCTCTATTTTATATATGTTTCGTTTTACAAATTTCAAACAAATTAAACACTAATGTGATTCCATAAAAATGTTAGCACAAATGTGTTTCCTACACTGAAATATAAATTTCAAAGATTTACCACCATGATGCCCGTTTCTTGTAAAAGGAGATAATTTTCACGTACTTTAAAAGCGATACCTTAAAATGTACATTGATATATTCGTGATTAAAATTTAGGAAATGAAGTGAAAAGGGAGATTTCACAGAGTTACAGTGTATTTTGACAAGCGATTGAGTTCATTGTTATACATACACATAAGCCACAACCTCACACATATTCTCTCATCTTAAGGCACATTAATACAGCCATTCTAAAAGTGTTAACTGCATAAATGGGTAATTAACGGTGATTATAAATGCAAGAAACTTTGGATCGGGTCTTGAGTTAACCCTGAAGGGGCAATGCGTAGAATTTTGAACATACTAAAAATACGTCCTTAATATTTGTATGAAATGCACTGTACAGTTTAAGCTGTCGGTGGCGTGGTATAAAATCGAGATTCTGCATTGTTCACCTTGTGCTGAACCATCAGCAGCTCAAATAAACATTTATTTTGGTCGTGAAATTTCTACTATAAAGACATAAATTTTGTTATGCAGCAGTAAAGAATTGTATTTGAATCCTAAATACGAGTATATATTAAAATATTTTTTTTCTTTTTGAGGGTGTGTGTGTGTGTGTGTGTGTGTGTGTGTGAAAGGGGAACTGTGTTCACAGATTTGACGAACTTTCACACTGAGTAATGCAAAACAGCCATTTTCCGCTAGGCATCAAGTAATTTACGCCATTCATGGACAAACTACATACTAAACACAATTACTCTTAGGTTATAAAACATGTATAATCATGAATGGAGTTTGTTTTTGCAAAATTTACGCATCATTGTAGATCCATAATTCTCCCGCAGTATCACTGAATCTGACTTTCTTTATTCATACCACTTTTGTTTGTATTCACAAGTTGATCTTTCTCACTTAATATTTCATCATTAGACATACAGGGTGATTCCGCGATGATGTTACAAGCTTCAGGAACAATAGAGAAGGGCACATACATCAATGTGACTCCTAGTCTGGAAACGACGCTGTCGTAAGTTATAAGCGAAAATCACTCTGATACCTGACTGTGTACCTCTTCTACCGTAAGCTCTTTGGTTTCTAAATCTTGGACGAAAGAAGCATAGACCAAAACAAAACAAAAAAATGGTCTCTTAAACGTGGACGTAAGAAATGTGTTGCACCTTAGCAAAGATGAACTAGAGCTCATAGTTCTTACGGTATGCACTTTAGAGCTCATCATTACTTGATATATTTTTGTGTTCGTCCGTATTATCTCATCTGAAAATATGGAAAGCAAAGCCAAGCCCTCCATCTATTATTGCCACTAGATCATGGTATCCTAAACTACATTCCGCGGAGTACTGGTGTTCTGCGGGAAGAGAGGAAGTGCTCCGAGAGATGCTATTAATACACTCCTGGAAATTGAAATAAGAACACCGTGAATTCATTGTCCCAGGAAGGGGAAACTTTATTGACACATTCCTGGGGTCAGATACATCACATGATCACACTGACAGAACCACAGGCACATAGACACAGGCAACAGAGCATGCACAATGTCGGCACTAGTACAGTGTATATCCACCTTTCGCAGCAATGCAGGCTGCTATTCTCCCATGGAGACGATCGTAGAGATGCTGGATGTAGTCCTGTGGAACGGCTTACCTTGCCATTTCCACCTGGCGCCTCAGTTGGACCAGCGTTCGTGCTGGACGTGCAGACCGCGTGAGACGACGCTTCATCTAGTCCCAAACATGCTCAATGGGGGACAGATCCGGAGATCTTGCTGGCCAGGGTAGTTGACTTACACCTTCTAGAGCTCGTTGGGTGGCACGGGATACATGCGGACGTACATTGTCCTGTTGGAACAGCAAGTTCCCTTGCCGGTCTAGGAATGGTAGAACGATGGGTTCGATGACGGTTTGGATGTACCGTGCACTATTCAGTGTCCCCTCGACGATCACCAGTGGTGTACGGCCAGTGTAGGAGATCGCTCCCCACACCATGATGCCGGGTGTTGGCCCTGTGTGCCTCGGTCGTATGCAGTCCTGATTGTGGCGCTCACCTGCACGGCGCCAAACACGCATACGACCATCATTGGCACCAAGGCAGAAGCGACTCTCATCGCTGAAGATGACACGTCTCCATTCGTCCCTCCATTCACGCCTGTCGCGACACCACTGGAGGCGGGCTGCACGATGTTGGGGCGTGAGCGGAAGACGGCCTAACGGTGTGCGGGACCGTAGCCCAGCTTCATGGAGACGGTTGCGAATGGTCCTCGCCGATACCCCAGGAGCAACAGTGTCCCTAATTTGCTGGGAAGTGGAAGTGCGGTCCCCTACGGCACTGCGTAGGATCCTACGGTCTTGGCGTGCATCCGTGCGTCGCTGCGGTCCGGTCCCAGGTCGACGGGCACGTGCACCTTCCGCCGACCACTGGCGACAACATCGATGTACTGTGGAGACCTCACGCCCCACGTTTTGAGCAATTCGGCGGTACGTCCACCCGGCCTCCCGCATGCCCACTATACGCCCTCGCTCAAAGTCCGTCAACTGCACATACGGTTCACGTCCACGCTGTCGCGGCATGCTACCAGTATTAAAGACAGCGATGGAGCTCCGTATGCCACGGCAAACTGGCTGACACTGACGGCGGCGGTGCACAAATGCTGCGCAGCTAGCGCCATTCGACGGCCAACACCGCGGTTCCTGGTGTGTCCGCTGTGCCGTGCGTGTGATCATTGCTTGTACAGCCCTCTCGCAGTGTCCGGAGCAAGTATGGTGGGTCTGACACACCGGTGTCAATGTGTTCTTTTTTCCATTTCCAGGAGTGTAACATGGCGCTTCTTTCTCATTATGAAAATTTTAACTACTATTTTTAACTTCATTACGATTTGTGTCATTAGTTATAATTTACAACCCGAAGTAATAACTGAATAAAACATGTTTTCTTAATGTTTAAAATTTTATTAACCTTTCGAATAATCTAAGCTTCCCAGACATAATCTTTGAGAACCCCTGCAGCAGATGCAACCTGGTGGTGTCACTGCTTCTTTTTTCCAAGCAGATCCTTACGATACTGAGTGGATACCGTTCGAGACCTCCCTACCTCAGAACGATCCGAGAAGGTATCGGGAATCGAATCCGGGTCCTTTCGTAACTAGGTAGCGATGCTAACCATTCGGCTACGAAGACTGATGTAGCACTCATTTTTGAAATCCTTAAGGAATTATTTTCGCGGTATGTCATCTTTGCCCTGAGGAAGGACAAGTCGGCCGAACCGTTGGATTGTTTTGCTATTTCACAAAATTACGCAGTTAGCACATTCAGAACGATTTTAATGAGTTTTACGTCTGCCGGAAAGCTTAAGTATTTGTACTATTAGCGTGTTCACATTCCTCGTTTTGATACGAAATTTGTTCACTAGTAGCAAGTCACATTAGCTCAGTTTGAGAGAGAGTGGCGTTCCTTTATCTAAAAAAAATAAAAGAAGAACTTAGTCATTTCTCCACAGGTGTTGTCGCTACGTTACGAGACATAGGTATGAGCCATGCGCCACGAGGAAACTACGCGAAATTCTCCTTGTAGAAGGAAACAGAGAGAAACCGCAGCAAGCCGCATAGAGGTTGGAAAAAGCTACTATACCCGTCAGTTAATTAATTGAATAATATTTTTTCCCTTAACAATAATGAACCGTAAAACCAGATGTTGCCAAGTAAATAAAAAGCACTTAAAGTTGAAATAAATATTGTAAACATGAAAATATATTAATTTGAAGCACACATTCACCTTGATTACAGGCGCTCGCCGATTATATTTTATAGAACAATGGTAATAAAAGTACTCTATCTGAATTCAATAACGCATTGCATGAGAGTATGGAAGGAATATTACGAAGAGCACCATAGATGAGAGTGATATCCTAAGAAATAGCCAGCTGTGGAAATTATGTATAGTGCAACGTAATGAAATTTCACGTCCCTCCCTAACCATAATGCTAGTTTTCAATATTCATGGGTACTGATAAATACTTGAAAATTACTCTAAAACGAGATTTGAATAAATTTTTTATTACGTTGTGGTCTTCAGTGATGATATGGAAACATGGATCCAGCAGGCAAACGGTTAAACTTTACTTTTGTGCGGGAACTGAGACGTTACAACATGAATTTTGACAGATTAACGTAATCTATGAGAACTAAAGTTCATTCTACGAAACGGGAAACGGGGTGTTTCTGTGAGTGTGCATAATCAGAATTATATAATCCACGAACTAATGCCTATGGAACCTTGTGTCCAAGTTACTGAAGCGAGGCTTTCACAGTTGCTTAACCGTTTGGAAATGAAAATGAATGAGCATCACAAATAAGATAACTCTGATGCACATAAAACTACAGCATATATATAACGTGAGCCATTGTTATATGGATGATCTGTAAGTAATCGGAAATTTTGGTTGTCAGCCTAACATAACAAATGGCAGAAAACGTAATATGCTGACGTGCGAGTTGAGAGTGGAGGAGGCTAGTTTTCGTAGCGAAACCAACGCGAATGATGAACGAAACAGAATGATGTGTTTCAGAACCCTTGTTGAGTAGCAGACGTTTCTTCATGGAGTATCACTCCGTTTTCATGATACGTGACATTTTGTTTTCGCTCGTGTTTTGAGGGGAGAGCACAAGTAACTGTTAAGTGCTGGAGTTACACAGGATTTGTATTTAACTAACGTTACGCTTTGACTTTGTGCGAACGCTTTAAAAGTTCTACAATGTAATGATCTCATATTAACACTACAGCAGTAGAAATTATTTCCACGAAATTTAAGCACTGAAAATTCGTTGTGTTTATTTAGTTCATATGGATAAATCAGTAAATTACACATATCAGTACTTCAGTTTTTGTTAAAATATGGGATCCAAGGGAGGTTACCGTAATTTAACCTACAGGACAATGTAGTAACTATTACTCAGTCTATACGAAATTCTTCTGGGATGTCCGCCTGCTTATCAGGGTGATTACGTTCTTGACTCCCGTGCAAGCGGGCCCGGGTTCGATTCCCGGCCGGGTTAGAGATTTTCTCCGCTCGTCAACTGGGCGTTGTGTAGTCCTCATCATCATTTCATCCTCGACAACGGCACGCAAGTCGCCCAATGTGGCGTCGACTGAACTAAGGCTTGCACTTGGCGGCCGAACTTCCGCGCCCAACATTACTATACGCTCATTTCATTTCCATTCTCTTGGGATGCTGATAGTACTGGTTCTTCCTGTCGTTTCTAGGAAGACAAGTAACGAGGAGAGTAAAATTGTTGCTTCATTGTCTAAGGTAGGTATTTCGAGTCGACGTTACATATATGCTTCATCAGTAATGTTATTTACTATGTCATCCTGCGACACTGGTACTTATGTACGAACATAATTCTTTGAGGTCCCACGTTGGGTTTATGGTCTTATACTAGCAACTTTTTATCTCTTCTGTGGAAGAGAAAATGTACATAGTCTGCAAAAAGTTAAAAGATCACTACAGTCCAAGAGTGATACACTCATGGATTCAGTCTTTAAACTCTTGCCTCAAATGCAAAGACACTTCGTAAGAACGTTTTAAATATACCAGATGATTGTTTTTCTGTAAAGTATGACGTTTTGTCACGGTGAATGAGGCTGCCAAGATTAGCTCCTTTGCTAGAACGTTGATTCAGTCGGCTATATATGGCTCGCCAGGAGCATTTTCTCTCGTGTTACAGGTGATATTTGAGGTTTTGTTTTTACAAAGTGTAGATGGAGTTAGCCCAAAAAAATACTGCTCATTATGTCTGTCACGTGACGGCTAGTTTCCACGGAAAGCGTAGATTTCTTTTCCTGTACAAACAGCATGATTTTTAAATCGGAATTTCACGTGCATGTTCGACAAAACGGTCCCAGAGTAGTCTAATGCAATATTATTTTCATCAGTATGTATTAACATGTACAGTAAACCGCAAAGAATAACCTAGTATTCCGGCAGCGACCTAGCTGCGCCACTGCATGGCGGTTGCGGTCACCATGGGGCAGGGCGGTGTTGTCACTGCTGGCGTGCTGTTTACACTTCGTGGTTTATTGTTTCTTTTAAGACATATCGATTAAACGAATATAGCACTAGAGTAATTTGAGACTGCCACAGACTGTCGAATGGCCACGTAAGATTCAGACTTAAAAATCATTATGTTTGTAACGGGAAAGAAACCGACCCTTTCCACCGAAATTGGACTGATCCTACATCTGCTTCACATCATGCTAACAGGTAGCCGTCAACTTGTACTGAGTACCTGTCTTCTGTAACTACTTTAGTGGACGCATGATACGGGCTACTTGTGGAAGGAACCGCTCTTATTAGTTTTGGGGTTGGGTTAAAGAATCAATACATGTCATGTTGTGATGAGTGGGCTGGATCACTCCTTTGTTAAGCAAGCGTCCAAGATATTGCACTTAACTCTTGAAATATTGTGATTTGTGTAAGCAGCATTTGAGACTTGCATCGACCAATGCTGAACAAAGGGTGCCAATTTTGCGCAGTTAGTCCTCATGTTTAGTGTCTGTGACAATTAAGTTACTGAAATAATTAGTGCAAGCATGCAGGGACATGGTTAACTGTTCCAGGTATCTCTGGAAGACTGCCAAAGGGGAAGAGATCACAGAAGTAGGGTGCTCATGTTTGTAGAAGGGCGTCCAAAAAGTTTTGCACTCTCGTATCTAATTTTTATATTTTCTGCAGGAGGGGAATGAACTTTTTGTGAACATACTTGGGACATTTATCTATAAGTTGGTATATAAAGAGTATTTTCTTTTGTTTACAGGTGAGCAATATTGGACCTTGAAGCAGATGTCACATTGCGACAACGGTTGGTTATGGAGATCCTCTTCAAGAACGGCGATGACTCTGTCACATCAGTTCACAGGAAGTTGCTCCCTGTCTATGGTGAGTACACAGTGGATCGCAGCAGTATCAAGCGATGGTTGCAGAGGTTTAAAGAAGGTGATTTCTCTCTTCTGGACAATCCACGATGCCTAGACCATTGACGGCAGTGAGTGATGTGTATAAGGAGACCATTGGAACCTGGCTCCACAATTAACTGGCACCGTTACTGTTTGTCATTGGACCAGCTGTGACGTGCCATCAAGACCCACAGACCACAGCTTCAGGGTCAGCTCATCAGACTACACCATGACAAAGCCAAACCACATACAGCCCTTATGACGCAGGAGGAAATCAGGAAAATGGGTTGGAAAATTGTTCCTCGTGCTCCCTGCAGTCCGGACTTGACTCCGTTTGATTTTTACCTCTTTGGTCGTCTGAAAGCCCACCTGCGCGGTAAATTATTTGATAGTGGCAAAGACCTTATTTCCTGTGTCAACCGAATGGTGTAAAAGTCAATCCGCAGAATTATACCAAAGTGAATTTACATCATAGAAAGAACGTTAGGCCAGATGCGTCACAGCTGATGGAGGTTACATTGAGTAGGCTCAATGTATAGCTAAATGTTCCATGTATGTTCACAAAGCATTTTATTGTCATCCGGCAAAAAATGAAAAAAATAGAGGCGACTGCAAAACTTCTTGAACGCCCTTTGTATAAGCCAAAAGGTGTGTTGGTAACCATTGTGTGCTGCGCCTACTTGTGGAGCAGGATCTGCAGATTTGCATCGGCAAAATCTGTCTTACAAAAATATTCAGCCTCGACAAGAATTTTGAGGAAGTCCTCCTCACAGGGTATTGGGTAGATTTCCACCTATTCCTGGACACTGATTGTCTGTTTAAAGCCTCTACATAGTTGGAGGGCGCCATTGGGTTCCCCGACCACTTCGGGAATTGTCGGCCAAGCGCTGGTGTTACTACGTTCGATCACCCCAGCTCTTGGAGGTGATCGTGTTCCTGCTTAACGGTTGTTCTCAGTGAGACAGGAATGGGCCGCGACCCACAAAAATAGGACATCCCACATGGACGCAAGATGTTAACCTGGAAAGCCATGTTCAGGTGCAAAGCGGCTCAAAACTCTTCGAGTTTCTGGGAGGGAACAACCTTAACCTCGTCAGTCAAGTAGAATCCTAAAAAACGAGAGAGTATCCAGACCTAAAATATTTCTCGCTGCTTTGCTATCGGCAAAAAAACATCGTTATCAGCTGTAGACAGTGGACAAGGTGAATTGATCCCAGAGGGGAATCGAAATGTCATTATACTTCACCACTGTTCGAGAAGACGGTGCCTGTTCATGGGAACCACGCGAGGATAGGTTTGGAAGTGTCCACCCCAAAACAGACATGTTGGTTCCCAACTGTGAGGTTCACAGACAACTTCGTGGCTAAAAGATCTCCCTGGGGAACAACTTCAAAGACATCATTCACCGTTTCTTGATGCATGTGGGGAATGGGGTCTGAATGCCCTGACGGTTTACAGCAGGCGGTATCGAGATGCCCGTCTTTGCCCCAACTGGTGCAGTGCATCCAACAGGCCAGACAGAAGACATGTATGTGCTCTGTGAAACAGTATGGACCGAAAGCAACACTCCACAGCCCCTGGCCAATGGGGAGTAATTGACCGTTCGTAGGTCATTGATAGTTCAGAAATAAATAAATCAAGACACCGTCGTCTGCGAAGTGGTTTACAAGTATTCCATCCCTTCACAGCGCGAAGTGGTATATAGACAACTCCCACCGTGGTACAGCCAAGAGGCGCTTATTTGCGGCCTGCACGTTTTCGAAATAATGCACGAGTTTCAAAATATCGTCAAAGCAAGGGTTTTCAAGTTCGAGGGCTGCCGTGTGTACTTTCGGATCGGGAGCCACTTACTTCATAAGCAGTTAACATTAGTTTTCTTGCTTTTTTTGCACAAGTTATATTAGCATTGGTGACTCAATGCACATAAATTCACAACCGAGGACGGATAAAACTGATCAGATTGCTTGTGATACTGGTAAAATTCGAGTCTTGATGAGATACTACATGGAATCACTACAAAAAATATTTCGAAAGCAATGTGCATGTCTCTTCGAATTTATGTAGGACGGATTCGAGAGGGGGGCGTCCGCCGCTCGTGGTCTCGCGGTAGCGTTCTCGCTTCCCGAGCACGGGGTCCCGGGTTCGATTCCCGGCGGGGTCAGGGATTTTCACCTGCCTCGAGATGACTGGGTGTTTGTGTTGTCCTCATCATTTCATCATCATCCAGGAAAGTGGCGAAATTGGACTGAGCAAAGATTGGATAATTGTACGGGCGCTGATAACCACGCAGTTGAGCGCCCCACAAACAAAACATCATCATCATCATCATCGAGAGGGGTGAACAATTCTTCACTAGAAAAACCTTTCTTGGGAAGCATAAGAAACGTCAAGTGACAGTTCGAGAGCGTCATCATATATCGAAAAGGTACAGTTCCGCTGCATGTGTGGCTTTTCGCCTACCTTCAACAACAACAATAAAAGAAACGTTATGTCGATGCAGTTTGTAGGAAGGACAGACTTTACTGTATGCCTATTCTATACAACAGTATTTAAAAGTACTAAACTACTGTGCTAAATGTACCCGTACATAAGAAAACAGTATTGCAGTTACTGTTCTGCTAACTTCCATTCCCCATATATGAATAGCATTTCTACCTTATCTTCGTTGGTGTACATTCTACACACACAGCTCTTCGACTGACTATAGAGGACGAAATGACGGGTGTGCATTCAATTTATGTTTACATTGGTGCTGTGTCAACGTCAGAACATGGATGTGTTCCATTACCCCCAGTACCTGCACTAAGCGCTGGGAGCGTCAACGTCAATTTTGTGTTTTGGAATTATTAACGTTGTGTTTCAGTGAATCATACACTGTGATGCGTTTTTGAATAGGTCTTTAGGACAGGAAATGATTTACCAAATAAAAAATACAGGGTGCCATTTAAAAAAGTCATACCACTGTTCATATCTTTGTAAAAAACAAAGCTACAACGAAGGCAATCATGCTGATTGACGTTCCCCTGACGGCTAAAGAACATTTGCTTGAAACATTTTGTAATTTGCATCTGGAAAAGTACACACACACACACACACACACACACATGTGAATTTTGGAGTGACCGAAGTCTATGATTTAATTGTGGCTCTATTTAGGCGTGAGCACGGGCTTAGGCTCGTAGTTTTTCTTCCAGTTTGTTAAGTTGAACACCTCGGGGTTTGGTTGTCCGTGAATTCTGGGCGTGGTGTTTGGCGTTTCAGTCCCTACTTAACAATACCTCCTCATCTTCGAGTATTGGTCAAAGCGAATTCGGAAATCGTCTTTCCCCAAAGGTTGTTGTGTGGTGGGGTAAGCTATGGCTTCCGGAGTTGCCATGACGGCCGCTGTACCTCCCACACGTCCTTCTACAGCGTCCGTCGTATATGTTCTTCGGTTTGGAGGTCTCGGTAGGATGCAGATGCGTTTCCGTGACCATAAGAATGCCTATCTGGTGCCATGTGACGATTGCTTCCATTTAGATTTTTGTGATGGGTACCCCACTGGGGTTAGCTGTGCGCAGTGAGAAGTCTTTGGTCCTTATGAATCTACGGGCCATGGGAGAGCAAAGACTGACCGGCGCTCTGGAAGAGGACTATTAATTTCATTATTTTTTAGGTGCTACCTTGAATTTTTGGATGGTGAAGATGTTTCACTGCTGCCACGTGGCTATGAAATCCATGATGGTGATGAACATTCCAATAAGGTCGGTGTAACCAAACGGAACTGATCATGTTAGTGGATTGTTGGTTGACCGTTTTCATCTTTACGAGTGTTTCGGCTTGCCTGATGACGTGGGCGATGGTAGGTGAGTCTTTCGGTGATTCTGGAGTTGCTGTCGTTTGTTGACCCCGTACCTTCACTGCCTGGCCTTACGCAGTATGTGTGCGAAGGGCCTGCTGAAAGGTAAACACATTCTCTTCAAGTGATCAGATGTTCACCGTCGCTACTAGTGTATTTCGTTTTCTGAGTTCATCGCTTTCGGCAAATCTGTAATTGGTGCTTTCCACCACACCTGACACATCTGGCAGGCAAGCCGCAGTAATTGTCAGTGTGGAGAAATCACTGACAGCGCTTTAATTGAAGGGGGCCTTCCTTTGCTCATTAGTATCAACTTATATCCTTGTAATCAACAAGTGGTGGAGGTCGTAAATAGAGTCGCTGGTTGCTCCTATTAACGGACAGATATAGTGCACTGTCTGGGACACTAGATGATTGGTCTTGTGATCTGTGGACTTAAAATATGCTTAGGGAAAGTACCTGGCGTGCAGTTTCTTCCCAGCTTCATGCACCGAGACTTCCGCCGGTGGATATTTAATCAATAGTTTCAGTGTTTGTAGGGCAGGACCATAGCATGGCTTGCTTAAAAGTGTGGCCGCGAGCACAAACTGACAAGAAAGATGGCGTGGCCCTATAGCACCCCGAAGCCAGCGCTCACAGCGTTACAGCGTTTTTTCGATAGTACGTCAAAGAATTAAAACTAATAGACTTTTCAGTAGCTTTAAGTGCATTTTTCTTTTGTTTCTTATTAATCGCGCAGACAATCATTCGATATTGGTTCTGACTATTGTAATGATGGCCGGCCAAAGTGGCCGAGCGGTTCTAGGCGCTTAAGTCTGGAAACGCGCGACCGCTTCGGTCGCAGGTTCGAATCCTGCCTCGGGCATGGATTGTGTGTGATGTCCTTAGGTTAGTTAGGTTTAAGTAGTTCTAAGTTCTAGGGGACTGATGACACAGCAGTTAAGTCCCATATTGCTCAGAGCCATATTATCGTAATGATGACAAATGTCACAAAAGACATTTGTTTTCATTCTCAGTTAGCAGCACTGAACGTCGCAGTTCATCGTCGTGTTCGACTACTGTGTGATGAATCCTCAACAGTTCTCAGGAAAACCCGCAGTTATCTGTTTCTTATATTTATTATAACAGCTATCTATGAGAGACGATACGTCTGGGGGCTTTGCGTTGCCAGCTAAATATAACGTAGGAATCTTTTGTGTCAGGCAGATCAAAAGTGAGTGCTAGAAGGTAATGAGATTAGCCGCGAGGCAGAAATCATCTGGTAGATGCAAACATCCCGACGTTGACCGCCATAACAATTTCGCATTCCAGTGACTGTGGAATTTCAGGTCTAAAATCATGACGGCCTGCGTGATGTTCAATGCAAAGTTAATTGCAGCATACGGGTAGACTGTACTTGAGCACGTGTACTGTATATCGCTTGTCTGTCTGGTGTACTGCCGAGACTAGAGCGCACTGGGCGTCTGGCTGTAATGGCGACGTGTAATCAGATTTGGTAGCGCGATTAACACGTAGAATGCCCTCCAGGGTATCACAGCGGAGCACTTCATTAACTACAGCCTCACAGCTGCTGCCGCCGACACCAGCACACGGTGGACGGGAGCCGGCACTATGGCCTCACACCCAGTGCCGTTGCTCTAGTAAACCGGAGGAGGAGGAGGATATTAGTGTTTAACGTCCCGTCGACAACGAGGTCATTAGAGACGGAGCGCAAGCTCGGGTGAGGGAAGGATGGGGAAGGAAATCGGCCGTGCCCTTTCAAAGGAACCATCCCGGCATTTGCCTGAAGCGATTTAGGGAAATCACGGAAAACCTAAATCAGGATGGCCGGAGACGGGATTGAACCGTCGTCCTCCCGAATGCGAGTTCAGTGTGCTAACCACTGCGCCACCTCGCTCGGTAGTAAACCGGCCTGGAGGACACACACAGGTGTATAATCAACAGACCAAAGCGAAAACAAAAAAATTTAAGTTTATTATCTGGTAACCTATGAGGTGATTCAGAGAAAACACCAGCAGAGAATGGTTCATGTTCGACAAGACCGCTGTGTCCGACGTCACACAAGAACTATATGTCCACTTATATTAATGTGACCAATGCTTATGTTCGGTTTCAACTTGCGATAGCCAGTGAGAGACGGTAGCTGGCAGTACATGCAATGGAGAGTAAATAAAAAAGTGTCTTGGCCAACGGAAAACAGTGCTTTCGTTTTACAGTGCGCATGAGGCGCGATTTATTTGACGTCCAAAAGAGCATGATCATGGCTTTCCGCCCAAGGGTGGAAGAATTCCGGAAAATGCTGTGTTTTGTTAAGTGTCCACAAGACACCATGGCTAAAATACGGCGCATGGAAAAATGGCGCTATACAAAACCGTCGGCGAGGCAACGGTGCCTGCACCACATACCATACACGACAGGGATGAACCACGGCTGCGGAGATGTGCACAAGAGAACAGATGTGCAACGGTTGAGCAACTGACCCCCTAGGTGAGCCAGGTGGCTACTAACAGTATCTCCTCAATAAGCACTCAGCAAACGTCGGTGCCAATAGGCCTCTGCAGCAGGTTTCTCGTTCATGCACCCTTTGGTCCCTTTAATCCCCAAACCAACCAACCAACCAACCATGCACCCTTGCTTACTACTGTTCATCATCGTTGAATACTAGGATTTGCTTGCCAGTAGAGAAAGTAGACAGCTGCTGAGTGCGACAAGTGGCCTTTTCAGGTGAATCACATTTTATGTTCCATCAGAGAGAAGGCCATTGGCGTGCATGGCGTACAACACCTGAAAGCAATGGGCCCAGGCCGGAGAAGGGAGCGTTATGATTTGGGTAATGTTTCGTTGGATTACGTGGGTGACCTTGTCATTCTAGAAGATATAATGCAACGATACAAGTATGCATCCATAACTGTCACCAAATGGAGTATGGTTTTCCTCATCACGAGGGTATCTGCCAGCAGGGAATACAACGTCTCACATAGCTCGCAGTGAACGCACATGGTTCGAAGAGCACTGCGATGAGTTTACCGTACTCCCCTGGCCAATAAACTCCCCAGATATAAACACAGCTGATAATCTGTGAAACCACTGCGACAGGGCTGTTAGCGCCGTGGTTTCTCAATCGAGAAACCTGGAGCAGTTGGCCACGGCATGGCTCTACGTGACTGCCCCTATCTTACAGCACCACACTAACTCTTTTTGTGTGACCCGCGCTGCGAAAGTGATTATTCAGGCTTTTCACATGTGGTCATATTACTATCACTAGTCAGCGTTTTACTCGCAAAGAAGGCTCCTACCACTGCAGTAGCGGTGGTCCGTTCCTCGGACTGTGACAGTTGGCGGATCAAAGACGAAGTGGGCGACTTAGGAGCGGCCTCGGTAGAAAGTTCGACAAACTCGTCGCACCATTTAGCATTTCAGAATGATTTTTAGTACCATCTATTTACAGAAACGCACATAGATTAAAATTGAAGTCTTACAACGGAAAAGTATGCATAGACTGTCCAATTTGATGTGGCGCTTCATGTTGAACAGTGGCCTCTGAACGATGTGCTCCAAAGTGGCTGTGCCTGCACTGGCACTGTCCTCTACCGTCAAAACTGCCACACATCGCTGCGTGTACTGGATTCTACCATGGAGGATCCTCTGACCTCTACGTTTCGTGATGAGACGCGGTTTTCCAATGCCATACAGCCAACTTGTTATTTCGCCATCCTCCAATCGCTTGTATAGGTGCTCTCGACAACAGAATGCCAACAGTCGACCAGCTTCGCCATTTCAGAGATTCTTGCTTCTAGCAGCAGAACCATAACAATGTGCCCTTTGTCAAAACAGCTTCTATCAGTGGATTTCCGCATATGCGGCGCGTATCTTCGCTATAGTGACTGCCTATTCGTCTATCTTGTGCTTACACTCTTTCCTTACTGCATCAGTGCCCGCAACACCATCAGGAGGCACTCTGTCTCGCGGTGGACAGTGATCATAACGTCTTGATTCATCAGTGAATATTATATACACTACTACATGCATAAAAGTACAAATGAAGTAGAGACATCTAGAAAGATAGTTCCAGCAGCCAAGGGTATCGGAATAGTTTGCCATATCACCCCAAAAGGAAGTCGTGAGGTCTTGTAGTGTCAATTGGTGTCATTCGAAAACACAAACGGAAAAACATTTCTCCTCTTACATCCTCTAAACCCCAGAGTGGCCGCAGTACGGTAAATACTGCCCCTGAAGTAAGCGCAATACCAAGAAGGGGAGGAAGGGGAGGGGGGGGTTCGGTGTCCCTCATGACCACCTTCTGAAAATACAGTAATCTAGACATATACACACATAAAAAAAAGGTTCTGCATCAGCCCGGTTCCCAAAACTACTGAAAATAGACGTTGTCTGTGGTTATTGTATCACGGACACAGTCCCTTTCAATGTTCAGAGATGCTACTAAACCCACCTAAAGACGGAAACAACCAAGCATGAGCAGCGCCTATTAGACACGTGGGGTCCGGCAGCCGATCATTTACAGTCATTCCACCATGAAGGAGATACACGGTTCGTGTTGTCTGTAGTTCAACTCGTTCCTAGACGGCCAATACCGCGGTTCGATCGCGTCCGCATTGTTACTATGTGCCAGGAAGGGTTCTCAACAAGGGAAGTGTCCAGGGGTCTCGGAGTGAACCAAAGCGATGTTGTTCTGACACGGAGGAGACGCACAGAAATAGGAACTGTCGATGACATGGCGCACTCAGGCCGCCCGAGGGCTACTGCTGGCCGCGCGGAGTGGCCGCGCGGTTGAGGCGCCATGTCATACTGCGCGGCCCCTCCCACCGGAGGTTCGAGTCCTCCCTCGGGTAAGGGTGTGTGTGTTGTTCTTACCATAAGTTAGTTTAAGTAGTGTGTAAGTCTAGGCGCCGATGACCTCAGCAGTCTGGTCCCATAGAAATTCACACACATTTGAACATTTTTGGCTACTACTCCAGCTGATGACCTACGGATTACGGCTCGGAGGAACCCTGTCAGCAACGCCACCATGTTGAATAACGATTTTCATGGAGGCACATGACGTCGTGTTATGACTTAAACTATGAGCAATAGGCAGCATGATGCGCAACTTCACTCCAGACGTCTATGGCGAGGTCCACCTTTGCAATCACGACACCATGCAGCGCGGTACAGATGGGCCCACCAACATACCGAATGGATTGCTCAGGATTGGCATCACATTCTCTTCACCGGTGAGTGTCGCATATGCCTTCAACCAGACAATCGGTGGAGACGAATTTGGAGGCCACCCGGTCAGGCTGAACGCCTTAGACACACTGCCCAGCGAGTGCAGCAAGGTAGAGGTTCCCTGCTGTTTTGGGGTAGCATTATGTGGGGCCCACGTACACCGCCGGTGATCATAGAAGTGCCGTAACGGCTGTACAATACGTGAATGCCATCCTCCGAACGATAGGATAACCATATCGGCAGCATATTGGCGAGTCATCCATCTTCATTCACCACAATTCGCGTTTCCATCGTGCACATCTAGTGAGTGACTTCCTTCAGGATTAACGATATCGCTCGACTAGACTGGCCAGCGTGTTCTCCAGCCATGAACCCTATCAAACAAGCCTGGGATAGATTTAAAAGGGCTGTTTACGGACGACGTGACCCACCAACCACTCTGAGGGACCTACGCCGAATCGCCGTTTCGTAGTGGGACATTCTGGACCAACAGCGCCTTGATGAACTTGTGGATTGTATACCACGACGAATACAGGCATGCGTCAATGCAAGAGGACGTGGTACTGTGTATCAGAGGTACCAGTGTGTACAGCAATCTGGACCACCACCTCGGAAGTTTGGCTGTATGGTGGTACAACATGCAATGAGCAGTTTTCATGAGCAATATAAAATGCTGCCGGCCAGAGTGGCCGAGCGGTTCTAGGCGCTTCAGTCTGGAACCACGAGACCGCTACGGTCGCAGGTTCGAATCCTGCCTCCGGCATGGATGTGTGTGATGTCCTTAGGTTAGTTAGGTTTAAGTAGTTCTAAGTTCTAGGGGACTGATAACCCCAGATGTTAAGTCCCATAGTGCTCTTAGCCATTTGAACCATTTTTAAAAAGGTTGGGAATGATGTTTACGTTTATCTCTATTCCCATTTGCTGTGCCAGTTCTGGAACTCTTGAAACCGAGGTGATGCAAAACTTTTTTCTGATGTGTGTATTTCATAATTTAAAATTTTGAAAACATAATTTATTGTTATTATTATTTATTACACCAGATTCCGTAACTGTTTTGAATTGAATATAGAGGGTAGCAGTCAGTCAAGGAATATTTTAGGATATTGGTTCATGAAATATATTTCGAAGGCCCAGGCCCAAATTTCTTCGCCCTTCCATACCTACGTACAATACATTTTTCTTACATTTTTATACATTATTGAAAAGTATGTTGTAAATAAAACTGATCGGCAGTTAACGAAATCTGTTTCTTTTAAAAATATTTTTGTACAGTCATAAACTATTCGTCCTCTCAGTGAACACGTTACGGTAAATGCGTTGGTCGTGTAAGATTGTAGTGAAAAATACTTTCTTGTTCTGGACCCTACTTATAGATCAGTACCTATTTAAAAAGATGCTATTAACCAAAGTTAACAAGGAATAAAGAATATTTTTAAAATTATTTTTGTCATGGGTTCAAAGAATCCCCCCCATTATAGAGCATGTTAAAATTGTTGTTGTTTCTACGGTTCAGTCATGGCCAAATTTACCAAATTCAAAACTAGCCACTCCTTTACTATGTTACTGCCCCTGTAACAATTTTTGTTTGCTGCTGGCCAGGAAAATTATAGTCTTAAGTCGCCCTTAACGTTAGTGGACGTTCTTGGATTCGGCTGCTAGTTGATAGATTGACATTATTAAAAAATACGTCTGAGAACCACTGGCCGCACGACCTGTTAGTTCGGCTTTCGTTTGACGACCACTGACACAGAGAGATGTGCACTTCCTCTTCTCTGTGGGCTCCTAGCACAGTGGAACAAGAAGGGTAACGCCAATTTTTTCAAAATGTCCCATGAGATGCCCATGGGACATGGGCTTGGTCGTTGTCGTTATCAGGACGAAGGAAAATGCTGCACTCTGGTACTTAAGCCATCTTTTACCAATAGATCTCATCAGACCAACAAATCCAGAAAGATGTTCGCGGTCACTTTTTGATTAAATGATCTCTATCCACTTGTCGAGTTCATTGCCTGTAATGTACTCGAACTTTCGACAACATCCACCACTACCTTCGACAGGAAAGCAACTGACTGTCCAAAAAGTAAGTGAATCACACAAATGACAGTGACTTGGTAGTGATCACTGCAACTAGAATTTACGTTGGCTCCAGCAATGAGACTTCACTCACATCGTCTTCGCTTCCACCACAGCGTGTTATATAATAGGACTGTGGGTGGTTTTCCATACGTGGGTCGGGTACACTTTTTACTTTTCCACATTGCGCAACGTACACATGTGAAATTATAACGAACAGTTTCATGAAAACACGATCGATGAAGCAATGTAAGTCAACTGCTCATAATTTGCAAAGTAGCTGCAAAAACTGTTAGTACATTAAACCCAGTATGAAAACAGTCTACGGTTGGCTTCAGAGCCGTTTTTGTACACAGTTGCGCATCTCGTCGTCACAAGCAAAACGACTACCGCGAACGTCTTTTTTTTTTTCAGGGCTCCAAAAGTGTGAAAATCACATGGGGATGGATCGGGACCGTATGGATAATGTGTAAGGGTTTTCTAACGTAACTTTTGCAGTGGACTGCAGACAACCTTGGCAACATGTGGCCTGGTGGAAGTTCCCCTGCGATTTCCATATTTCTGCGGCATGTTGGAAGACATTCGTGTCCGTTGTTTTGCTTTGGATGAAGGGATGCAAAGGGGTACAAACATGGTACCGTAGGCAACAGAAAACATTTTCCCATGAAGGCATCGACCGTTTTATCTCATAGTGGGATAAGTGTACACTCTAAGACAGAAGAAAAGGACGCACCACGAAGGAATAACCGGAATGATAAGGAAATCGGTAAATGGTTTGATGTACATGTACAGAGAAACAAATGATTACAGTTTCACAAATAATGGATGTCTTATTCAAGAGAGAAACTTTCGCAAAGTCAGCAATTCAGTAACGCGTTGGCCCACCTCTGGACCTTAAGTAGATTACTATCCGGCTTAGCATTGATTGATAGAGTTGTTGGATGTCCTGTTGTGGGATATCGTGCCAAATTCTATCCAATTGGAGAATCCCGAGATGGTTGCAAGGCCCTGCCCATAATCCTCCAAACGTTCTTAATTGGGACGAGATTTGGTAACCTTGATGTCTAGGGCAGAGTTCGACAAGTACGAAGACATTCAGTAGAAAGTATTGCCGTGTGGGCGGGCATTATCTTGGTGAAATTTACGCCGGGATAGGTTGCCATGAAGAGCAACAAAACGGGGCATAAAAGATCGTCGACGTATCGGTGTGCTGTAAGGGTGCTGCCGACGACAACCCAAAAGGGTCCTGCTACCAAAAGAGATACCACCTCAGACCATTACACCTGCACACCTGGTTGTTGGACCGTATGTTAAGGGACAGTTATCCCACAGCGTCTCAGACACGTCTTCGACCTGGAATCTCATTGACTGGAGTAGGATTGTCTTCAGCGATGAGCCCCTTTCGAATGAACCCGATGACCAGCGAAAACGGGCCTGGAGACACAGCGGACAGCGGTGCGAAGCCGATCTGATTGTCGCCCGCCATACGGCCTGACAGCCCGGAGTGACGGTTTGGCTTGTCATTTCTTTTCGCAGCAGAACCGGTTTGGTTTTCATCTGTGGCACCTTTACATACCAGCAGTACGTCGACGATATTCTACACTCCGTTTTAATGCCCTTCGGCGTTCATTTAAGTAAGATAACGCCCACCCCCACACGGCAAGAATCTCTACTCCTTCTCTTCGTGCTTTCCAAAGACTGTTTTGTCCATCAAGATTGTCGGATTTTTTTTACAATTGAGAACTTTTGGAGCAATATAGGCGGGGCCTCCGCCCATTCCAGTTCAAATGGTTCAAATGGCTGTAAGCACTATGGATTTAACATCTGAGGTCATCAGTCCCCTGAACTTAGAACTACTTAAACCTATCTAACCTAAGGACAGCACACACATCCAAGCTCCAGGCAGGATTCGAACCTGCGACCGTAGCAGCAGCGCCGTTCCGGACTTAAGCGCCTAGACCCGCCCGGCCACAGCTGCCGGCCCAACCACTCCGGAATTTTGATGATCTATAGCGCTAATTGGACAGAATTTGGCACGGTATCCTTCAGGAGGATATGCAACAACTCTATTAGTCAGTGCCAAGTCGAATAACTGCTAGAGGTGTAACATTGTGTCATTGACTTCTGCAGCTCTTTCTGTTGAAAATGTAGTCATTTGTTTGTCTGTATATGTACATCACATCTACCAATTTCTGTCAAATTTGATAATTTTTTTTAGTCTTAAGGTGTAGTAACGATTATGGTGCTCATTTTTTAAATTATGTACACTTTACTTTTCTTTAATCTCTTTTGTTTGCGTTTGACTCCCCCTCCACATACTAACACATACACTTAGCTTACATTTTTTTGTCAGGGACATAAACTCCCAGCATTAAATTAATAGCAGTTCTCATTCCCTCGTTCTGGTGGAGGTTTTCTGGAAGTGTCTGTTGGTTGCAAGGAAAATGCTGCAACTAGAGGTCACCTTCCAGATCTTCCCAGACGAGACTACTCTGCTCTTGCGCCTAGTGCTTTCCTTGCAAAATCTCCCTGTTTCTTCTATGGGTCGTTACTCGCACAATCCGCGAAGGTGGTGGAAAATACGAGTAGGACTTGGGCTCTGAGGTTCCCGTACGAACTTCATTACGTATGTAGGCAATAATAATAATTTCGTGTGCTCAGTGGCGTGATGTAAGTCTTTGTATTGCACGCCACTTCAGGGACTTGAGTGCCCCTAACCTACCTCAGATATCGAACCTTGAGCCACATGTTGTTTCTGGAAACTCTTTACGTCGTTACGAGGTGAGGGTTGGGTTAAAACGAAGATTGAAAAATCTGAGGTCTGACCTAAACTCAATCCCGCGATATCTCAGTTTCCTGACATGCGTTTCACCGCTTTTTCAGTTGTTTTGTTTTTGTTTTTCATGTTTCCTTCTTCTTCTTTTTCCTGTTTTACTTTCGATCATTGTGCCCGCCATATTATGCCATCATTGGCAAGTTTCTTTCTATTACATTTACCTTTCCTTAATTAAATAAATTATTATTCTTCAAAATTAATGAAAAATTTCTATTTCCTGCATTTACGGACATAAATATTATGTTCTGTAAGGGAAACTAAAATAAAATATTGTGCGTTTTATAGCAAATTCAGTGTTTGAAGAAACACATATGACTGGAATCAAAAGAATTAATCAGCTTTCGATACAGCTGAGTAAGTTGAGGTACCTATTTAAATATGTGATATATATGGCCGTATCTGTTTCCTGCACTGATTTACAACCTTCAATTATTTACACTTCCAACGGACCACAGATCACAGTATTTCACAGAAATTTCAATGTACCTCTATCTATTCCTGCCAAAAACGAGTCTCTATAGACGGCTGCATCTTTTCATTGTATTGACTTTATAAGAACAACACATTAAATGGATCATAGACGGTTTTTCACATATACTTGATGCCTCTATCTGTTCCTGAGAAAAATGGGTCACAGGCGGACCGAGAGACAGACGGACAACAAAGAGGAAAAAGATTTTTTGTATGATACGACTTCAGAATAACAAATTTATGATTTTTCTTTTGTTTGTACTCTAAAACCTTGCTTCCTGTCAAATTTCGTGATTATAGGTCAACGGAAGAACATGGGTTTCAAACAACAGCTTTAACCTGCGTGCAAATGTTATATATTTATTTGAGCGAAGATCCTCCAAAATGTCAACTTGGATTTGAGTAATGCCGATGTAGGATTCCAGATGACTGATCATACATGTACACCAATCGAATAATTCATCGTTTGTACGCAGTTGAAAGTTTTTTTAATGTCCTTCGATGACAAATAAAGGCCCTCAGATCAAAAATTAATAAAGAAAGAATGAATGAAACGACGAAGAAAAAGGGCATTGTCACTTCTGGATTTTCAAAGCTCCCGTTATTATTTTATATTGGAATGGAAACAACAATTGGCAATTGCAGATGTTCGAATGGGATGAAAATCTGCCTAATTATATAATGAGGAGAAACATCACAACGAAGCTATCCTAGGCACATTGTGGCTTAACCCAGAGGCTGAGTTATTTTGCAGTCCCCAGTTACTGGCAGTTCGTTCCTGTGTAGGATTTCCGAGCCCCTTGGTTGGAGGCACTTAGTGGCACTTTGTTCATTAATGCTCTCTTGGTAGCACCAAGATCACAGGCTTAGTGATGTGACATCAAGTACTTCCATAGTCCCTTTGACTAAGATTATCTTCCGCATTTTGCTCCGCTCCGTTCCGTTAAATATTCATGCCTGACTCTTCACACGTCTTCCTTTCACTTCATGCGGTGTTTCAGAAGACGGCTCAAAAGGTTTGGCACGACTCCCGCCACGGTAGATTACTCTAGGTATTAGCAGCTGTTTTGCGCTACGGGAAAGTTCGCAAGTTTGCTTTCAGCTTAGAATGTAGTTTCTGACTTTCATCGTAAATAAATAACCAAAGTTATCTCTATATCAGTCATAAGCGGAAACATTAATTTAAGAAGAACACACTGCAAAGTGCAACAGTGAAATGTGCACGGTTCTTACAATGTACATCGATGGATCGAGAGCTAAGGATTAATGAAAAATGTAATTTTCAACTTTACTGAAAGATAATGTTCAAAATTTACTATACATGATTCAAAACATTAACATGGTCAGCGGAAGCAAACGTCCATAATACATTTCAGTAAGCTAATGTTTATTTTTGTCGCCTAAGGAAGGCATGATCCCGTTGCTGCTATATACTACGTTGTGAACCCGCTGGCGTGAAAACTCCTTAGAATATGTAAATGTTAATATACATGTTCAACTGAGTTGTTTTTTGATACATTGATGCAAGATATCATTATCAAAAAGTTTTTGATGCACAGAGGAAACAGCCGCATATCCATGAAGTACAGAGCGCTGTAGAAGTGTATAATCTTAAATGTCAAAGATAATTTTTATTTATTTATTGCCATTCATTTCATTACAGTTTTCCATGCTTTTTGGCAAAATGAGAAGCGCGTTTGGTTTTATATACACTTTTATTTTCCTCTCAATATATCTCCATTCGTACACTGTGTTTCTTTTTACGTTCTTCTGTCCATCCTGAATTTTGTCGCACAAGTTTCTCAGGAAATATCTGTTAGTGAATTAGAGTTCTAATTATGTTCGATATCATCATAAATGCCAAATGCGTTAGCCAGTTGTTGTTGTTCTTCTTCGATAAGGCTAAGTTTATAGTCTTGTCTGTGAGCCCGTTGGTGTCCATTCTGCATAGACATCAGTAAAAATACCATCGTTGTTTTCTGATGATATGTGTGGCTTCCATTCTGTAACTTGATAACACGCCTGTGATTTCTTTTTCATGAAGATTCAAGTTTATCTGTTCGATCCGAAACTTTTTCAAACAGTATTTTAGCTATACATAACAAAACCCTTCATTTACAACGTGGTTATTACAGTAAGTTCCCCCTTTTTAACATTTTGTTTAGTAATTTTGTCAAAATATAACTCTCAAATGGGAGTAATGTATAATAACAGAAATGCATGGCAGTAGTGCCGAGGAATCAAGAGGGAAAATTTGAGTGAAAGAGCGGGAAATGATAGGATGACGCAGTAAACGAGAACAAGGGAAGAAAAGGGAAATAAATAAGGAACAGCAAATATATGACAATATAAGTACGGGTTGGTCTTGGTACAGAAGGAAGTCTGATGGGATGTGACGAAAGAGAATGTACGCCAATAACAAATCTCCTGATAGCCATACAGTTGGCAATTAGGATACTGGAGGACTGAACACGTAACACCTGTTTTAGATTTTCGACTAATAAATCAATGTGTGCCCTTTCTAACAGTTCACAACATATTTGATTCGACTTAATTGAGAATGAGGATAATCTATTTCAACCGTAAAGAATGGTTGAGGTTTCTGAGCCTCAGTTTTGACGAAAAACGTACTTGACTGTAGCACTTGAACGACTGGAACGTAAGGTGCCTCAGATTACTCAATATTGTAAAATATGTTAGTCAGAAAGCTATGGACCAGACAGAATATGTCAGCTCCAGATGTACCGAACCCTTCTATACCCTCAGTTTTACTGTGGACGTATGTTGTATGGGTCGGCTGTAGAAGCGTGCTCAAAAATACACTACTGGCCATTAAAATTGCTACACCAAGAAGAAATGCAGATGATAAACGGATATTCATTGGACAAATGTATTATACTAGAACTGACATGTGATTACATTTTCACGCAATTTGGGTGCATACATCCTGAGAAATCAGTACCCAGAACAACCTCCTCTGGCCCTAATAACGGCCTTGATACGCCTGGGCATTGAGTCAAACAGAGCCTGGATGGCGTGTACAGGTACAGCTGCGCATGTAGCTTCAACACGATACCACAGTTCATCAAGAGTAGTCACTGACGTATTGCGACGAGCCACTTCCTCGGCCACCAATGACCAGACGTTTTCAATTGATGAGAGATCTGGAGAATGTGCTGGCCAGGGCAGCAGTCGAACATTTTCTATATCCAGAAAGGTCCGTACAGGTCCTGCAACATGCGGTCGTGCATTATCCTACTGAAATATAGGGTTTCGCAGGGATCGAATGAAGGGTAGAGCCACGGGTCGTAACACATCTGAAATGTAACGTCCACTGTTCAAAATGCCGTCAATGCGACCAAGAGCTGACCGAGGCGTGTAACCAATGGCTACCCATACCATCACGCCAGGTGATACGCCAGTATGGAGATGGCGAATACACGCTTCCAATGTGTGTTCACCGAGATGTCGCCAAACACGGATGCGACCATCATGATGCTGTAAACAGAACCTGGATTCATCCGAAAAAACTGACGTTTTGCCATTCGTGCACCCAGGTTCGTCGTTGAGTACACCATCGCAGGCGCCTCTGTCTGTGAAGCAGCGTCAAGGGTAACCGCAGCCATGGTCTCCGATCTCATAGTCCATGCTGCTGCAAACGTCTGTTCGTGCAGATGTTTGTTGTCTTGCAAACGTCCCCATCTGTTGACTCAGGGATCGAGACGTGGCTGCACGATCCGTTACAGCCATGCGGCTAAGATTCCTGTCATCTCGACTGCTAGTGATACGAGGCCGTTGGGATCAAGCACGGCGTTCCGTATTACCCTCCGGAAACTACCGATTCCATATTCTGCTAACAGTCGTTGGATCTCGACCAATGCGAGCAGCAATGTCGCGATACGATAAACCGCGATCGCGATAAGCTAATTTCCAACCTTTATCAAAATCGGAAACGTGATGGTAGGCATTTCTTCTCCTTACACGAGGCATCACAACAACGTTTCACCAGGCAACGCCGGTCAACTGCTGTTTGTGTATGAGAAACCAGTTGGAAACTTTCCTCATGTCAGCACGTTGTAGGTGTCTCCACCGGCGCCAACCTTGTGTGAATGCTCTGGAAAGGTAATCATTTGCATATCACAGCATCTTCTTCCTGTCGGTTAATTTTCGTGTCTGTAGCACGTCATCTTCGTGGTGTAGCAATTTTAATGGCCAGTAGTGTACTAAATGTTGTTCACCGTGAGAGAACTGCACTGGCTATTGGGATATTAAAGACCTGCACGGCTCACAGCTTCCTTATAGTGGCTGGTTAGCCACCACTTGACATCTGGCGGCACCCATCATGCTGTGACAAGCATACACAATGTTTTCCTGTTTGCTATCATTTGCACACTTCTCCGTTCTTTGCCCGCCTTTTGAATAACCAACATCTCTAGTACAAACGCAATGAGATCTTTTGGGATAAGTGTAAAGGATTTTATTTTAGAATTAACTGCGACACATATTGACAGTCTACAACTAGATTAGAAGGAAATGCAATTTTGAGTTCGGAAGACATGCTAAATTGTTTTAAAACTGCCGACTTTCAAGAAGGAACTAATAATGTAATTTTCAAGGCTCTGTTTATAATACACCACCTGTGCTTCAAAAATTAGTTACAAACAAACAAACATACAGAGAAAATTATTTTCATTTGTGAACAAAAACTAGTATGCCATGTTACATTATCTGATTTAAAAAATTATTTCTCGTAAATCGAGTCCCCCGTTTTTGCTACATTGAAAAAACCTTTCCGTCAATCTGTCCATGGTTCTTTGTGACATTTCCATCGGAATGGCAGCCACTTCCTGGTTGATTGCCCTCTGAAGTCCTTAATGGTTTGTGGGACGGTGTTTATACACTTAAACTTTTAATATGGCTATGAAATCACACGACGCTGTACGCTCGAGCAATGTTATCATTGTGGTCATCACAGCAAATATTACCGTCCGTAGTTTCTCTGGGAAGGGAAACCACGCTTCACTGTGGCCTAATTAAAACACTGCATCGCCTTTAACATATCTATTTAATTTCATTCGAATTATTCACTTCTGCATATTGAGTTGTAGTGAGAAGTATTGTTCAGATGTGACATCATGACAATTCATGTATTAAAGCAAGGTAAGACAATACTGCAAAATGTATGATAAATAAGAAACAAAATCCATACTGACTTCTGCAATGCATCTCAATGCATACTGTTTGTTGACGTGGCTATTTGAACTGTTCGTCGATATGTACTGTCATTCGTACAACAGACTTCAGTTAGAAGCAAATGTGTTATCAAATAGCTGTGACAAATGTCATAGTTATAAGCGTCACAGTGTAAAGACTCATGAACAATGTTCTTAATTTGATAACGTTGGAGCAGGGATGGGCTACCTTTGGTGACGTGCAGGTCTGATTCACATTCTTCTTTAAGGGTGCATTGTCCTCAGTCAGCATGTCATGTACGCGAATTCTACGATTTGTTGTGGAAACCTAATGAAGCAGTCATCTTAAATATTTTGCACATTACTTATTGATTCTTGGACAACGTTTTCTGATTTTGTTAGGAAATTCAGTCATCATTAGGTCTTCCATCCGAGGAATTAAAGTTGCTCTGTCCAAAGTAAGATATGTCCATGACGGAAATTCACGCGAAGTGCAAATTTTAATTTGAAAGCAAAAAACAGAAATTTGCTTCATCTATAGCACATTGTGCACGGAGTAACAGCACAGCTTTTTTAAAAAAAATTCGACAGAATAATAAAATGGCGGACGTCTGTAACAAAGCTGTAATTCTATCCTGCGCTTTTGGTCATTTTGTTTGCAATAACTAATGAATAATTTAAAATACAAAGGAGCCTTTACTCCCTGCAGACATACCCGAAGAATAATTCAGCCAGATTAGAGAGAGGTATCTTTATTGGTGTACACGCAGTCCATTCCGTCAGCTTGAAATACATTGTTTTCCAAGCTAGCTGCATAGGTTGCGGGCATACTAATAATGATATCTTTCTGGATTTGGATGAATTACTCTTCGGGCGTGTCCACAAGAAGTAATAGGCTGATTTTCTTAATTTTGATTTATTCATTGGTTACTGTAAACAATGTGACCAAAAACATATGAGAGTGCTACATGATAGTTTCAAAAGACCGTCATTTTATTATTTTGTAGGATAAAAAATTTGCACTTACTCACTGCGCAATACCTTATAGGTTAAGAAAATTGTATTTTTAAATTTCAAATTAAAATTTATAATATGCAGGACTTCCATCATGGACACACCTCTTTTTGGCAGAGAAATTTTAACTCCTTGGATGGGGACTTAATGATGACTGATTTTCTTAACAAAATCAAAAACCATGTCGAAGAACCAATAAGTAATGTACAAAAAGATTTAAGACGACTACTTCGTTAGTTACTGCACAATATATCTTAGAAATCACCTTTACAGGGTGACTGAGGAGAATAGACTGTCCGGTTGAGTGCCCCTTTGTAGCGTTACTAAACAGCAGTGCTCCTAGCGCATAAAATGAAAACTATTGCGTCCGTGACCTTAATGTTAATGGGGTAACGCACTGATATGGACAGCACCTCTTTCCCGAGACGTCACGTGAATAAATTATGTCGTGAAATATGCTGTTTTGGGAATGCGTTCAATTTATGTCACACCATCTTAAGATGATTAAGTTTATTTCCGTGTCGTGAACAGGGTTTATTTACTGACGAAGTTTTACAATAGGTGTCTTAAAAACTTCGTTACAAAATTCTCCAACCCCATTGGTAAAGAAACAATGTTCACGGCACTGGAATGGGTGTATACATCTGAAGATGGGTTGCCAGTCACCTAGATATACCAGAGTGAACAAACAAACGCCTATAAAAGCAACAGATTGCAGCTGATTCATTATAAATTACCTTCACTTTCAACAATCACAGTATTCTAATACGTCCAAAACGGGCAAGAATTGTTTATCTATGTCAATACGAGGGAGGATAGAAAGACCTCAATGAAGTGGGCAGCTCCGATAGACATGCAATTGGGAATAACTTTGGCGTTTTGGCTGCAGGAAGCTCAACCGATTGTTTGTAATTTAGTGTGTAAATATCCACAAACACTATTAGCAAGAATTTTTAGAAATATTTGTCCAAAAATACTTATGATGGCTGATCGCGTGGGAGTGTGTTGTTTCCCTAACGGTAAATAAGTACAATGCGAGCGCCTCGCTCTCTGTGTCTCAATCCATTTGGATTAAAATGATGTGAACTGTATGTGAAAAAAATAAAAATAAAGACGACACACACCACCGACTGAGAACAGAAGCTAAATTCCATGAAATAATGTTCCGACGTCTATGACACTCCGTTAACTTATATACCATTGGCAAATGTGTAAATGATTGAAGTTGACATTACTTGTAATGGATATTACGGCCACCAGACTAGAGTTTTCGTGAAGTGACAGCGTTATCAGGGCTTATTGGGTATTAGCATAACGTGGACAGAAACACGGTGATGGACATCACTGTGGAGGATCATAGCGAATGCTGTGTTCCTGAGTGAGGCAATGTTAAGGGAGATATTGGAAAAGAGCTCTCTGTGGATCTACATCTGGGCAGCTGGTCAAATCCTGACACGAGCAGCCCGATTTATGAGCGAACTAAAATATCGTGTCAAGGTTTTGGTCGTCCAGGTCACGTGAATATCGCCGTTCTTAGATTAGATTAGATTAGTACTTGTTACATAGATCATGAATACGACACGCCGTAATGATGTGGAACGTGTCAGGTTAATAAAAGGTGTCTATACAAGATATTACATTAGTCAAAATATTACACTCAATATTTTTAATTTTTTTGTGGGGGTTGGGAAATTACCCACTTACTACATCCAAAAAATCATCTAATAAGTAGAAGGAGTTGCCATTAAGAAATTCTTTTAATTTCCTTTTAAGTGCTATATGGCTACCTGTCAGACTCTTCATTCTACACTCCTGGAAATGGAAAAAAGAACACATTGACACCGGTGTGTCAGACCCACCATACTTGCTCCGGACACTGCGAGAGGGCTGTACAAGCAATGATCACACGCACGGCACAGCGCACACACCAGGAACCGCGGTGTTGGCCGTCGAATGGCGCTAGCTGCGCAGCATTTGTGCACCGCCGCCGTCGGCCAGCTTGCCGTGGCATACGGAGCTCCATCGCAGTCTTTAACACTGGTAGCATGCCGCGACAGCGTGGACGTGAACCGTATGTGCAGTTGACGGACTTTGAGCGAGGGCGCATAGTGGGCATGCGGGAGGCTGGGTGGACGTACCGCCGAATTGCTCAACACGTGGGGCGTGAGGTCTCCACAGTACATCGATGTTGTCGCCAGTGGTCGGCGGAAGGTGCACGTGCCCGTCGACCTGGGACCGGACCGCAGCGGCGCACGGATGCACGCCAAGACCGTAGGATCCTACGCAGTGCCGTAGGGGACCGCACCGCCACTTCCCAGCAAATTAGGGACACTGTTGCTCCTGGGGTATCGGCGAGGACCATTCGCAACCGTCTCCATGAAGCTGGGCTACGGTCCCGCACACCGTTAGGCCGTCTTCCGCTCACGCCCCAACATCGTGCAGCCCGCCTCCAGTGGTGTCGCGACAGGCGTGAATGGAGGGGCGAATGGAGACGTGTCGTCTTCAGCGATGAGAGTCGCTTCTGCCTTGGTGCCAATGATGATCGTATGCGTGTTTGGCGCCGTGCTGGTGAGCGCCACAATCAGGACTGCATACGACCGAGGCACACAGGGCCAACACCCGGCATCATGGTGTGGGGAGCGATCTCCTACACTGGCCGTACACCACTGGTGATCGTCGAGGGGACACTGAATAGTGCACGGTACATCCAAACCGTCATCGAACCCATCGTTCTACCATTCCTAGACCGGCAAGGGAACTTGCTGTTCCAACAGGACAATGCACGTCCGCATGTATCCCGTGCCACCCAACGTGCTCTAGAAGGTGTAAGTCAACTACCCTGGCCAGCAAGATCTCCGGATCTGTCCCCCATTGAGCATGTTTGGGACTGGATGAAGCGTCGTCTCACGCGGTCTGCACGTCCAGCACGAACGCTGGTCCAACTGAGGCGCCAGGTGGAAATGGCATGGCAAGCCGTTCCACAGGACTACATCCAGCATCTCTACGATCGTCTCCATGGGAGAATAGCAGCCTGCATTGCTGCGAAAGGTGGATATACACTGTACTAGTGCCGACATTGTGCATGCTCTGTTGCCTGTGTCTATGTGCCTGTGGTTCTGTCAGTGTGATCATGTGATGTATCTGACCCCAGGAATGTGTCAATAAAGTTTCCCCTTCCTGGGACAATGAATTCACGGTGTTCTTATTTCAATTTCCAGGAGTGTATTAGGTAAGTGACCAAAGACTTTTGTGGCAGCATAATTTACCCCCTTCTATGCCAAAGTTAGATTTAACCTTGAGTAGTGAAGATCATCCTTTCTCCTAGTGTTGTAGCCATGTACACTGCTATTACTTTTGAATTCGTTCGGATTGTTAATAACAAATTTCATAAGTGAATATATATATATATTGTGAGGCTACACTGAAGATTTCCAGCTCTTTAAATAAGTGTCTGCAGGATGATCTTGGATGAGATCCAGCAATTATTCTGATTACATGCTTTTGTGCAATGAACACTCTTTTACTTAATGATGAGTTACCCAAGAATATGATGCCATACGAAAGCAGAGAATGAAAATAGGCGTGGTAAGCAAATTTACTCAGATGTATATAGCCAAAATTTGCAATGACCCTAATAGTATAAGTAGCTGAACTCAAACGTTTCAGCAGGTCCTCAGTGTGTGTTTTCCAGTTCGACCCCTCATCAATGCATACTCCTAGAAATTTTGAATATTCTACCTTAGCTACCTATTTCTGATCGAAGTCTTTATTTATTAATTGGGTCATTCCATTTACTGTGTGGAAGTGTATATACTGTGTTTTGTCAAAGTTTAATGAGAGCCCATTTGCCGAGAACCACATAATGATTTTCTGAAAAACATTATTTACAATTTCACCAGTTAATTCTTGTCTGTCAGGTGTGATAACTATACTTGTATCAGCGGCAAAATGTACCAGTTTTGCATCTTCGTGAATATAGAATGGCAAGTCATTAATCTATATTAAGAACAGCAGAGGACCCAAGACCGAACCTTGCGGCATCCCATTCTTGATTGTTCCCCAGTTTGAGAAATCACCAGTATATTGCATATTATGTGAACTGTTTATTTCAGCTTTCTGCACTCTTCCAGTTAGCTATGATTTAAACCATCTGAGCACTGTCCCATTCATACCACAGTACTTGAGCTTATCAAGAAGTATTCCATGATTTACACAATCAAAAGCCTTTGATAGATCACAAAAAATCCCAACGGGTGACTTCCGGTTACTCAGAGCATTTAATATTTCATTAGTGAAAGTATATATAGCATTTGCCGTTGAAAAACCCTTCTGGAAACCAAACTGACATTTTGTTAAAACTTTATTTTTAAGAAGGTGTGAAGGTACTCTACAATTACTTTTTTCAGAGTTTTGGATAAGGCACTCAGAAGAGAGATGGGTGGTAGTTGTTGCCATCAGATGTATCCCCTTTTTATGCAGTGGTTTAACAATGGCATACTTCAGTCTATCTGGGAAAATACCCTGCTTCAGAGAGCTATTACATATGTCGCTAAGAATCCCACTTATTTCTTGGGAACAAGCTTTTATTATCCTGCTGCAAACGCCATCAATTCCATGTGAGGTTTTATTCTTGAGAGAGTTTATTATCTTCCTAATTTCAGAAGGAGAGGTGGGTGGAATTTCAGTTGTATCAAATGGTGTGGGTAACGCCTCTTCCATTATCTGCCTTGCTTCTTCTAATGAACATTTAGATCCTATTTTCTCTACAACATTTAAAAAATGATTATTCAAAATGTTTTCGACTTCCAGCTTGTTGTTTATCAAGTTTTCATTCACTTTGATGGTGATGCCGTCGTCCTGTACCCTTGGTTGTCCTGTGTCCCTTGTAATAATATTCCAAATTGTTTTGATTTTGTTATCAGAGGTATTAATCTCAGACATGATGCACATGCTTCTGGACCTTTTAATAACCTTTCTTAATGTAGCAAAGTAGTTTTTATAATATTTGGCTGTTTCTGGGTCATTACTCTTTCTCGTTGTTAGATAGAGTTCCCTTTTGTGGTTAGAAGATATTTTTATTCCATTAGGAAGCCAAGATTTTTTGCATGGTTTCTTATAATTAGATTTAACTACATTCTTGGGGAAACAGTTTTCAAATCCTCTTACAAGTGTCTCATGAAATAAGTTACATATTAAATTACCATCAGGTTCCTTGTACACCTCATCCCAGTCTAACTGCTGAAGATTATCTCTGAAATCTCTAATTGTTGAGTCATTAATTGAATGCACAACTTTGGAGGGTAGTTTTGAATTAGTGAGTGGAGCTATGACATATACTATAACTAGCTGAGCATCATGATCAGAAAGCCCATGCTCAACAGGACCAGAATTTATGTTTCTAAAACTATCTTGGTGTATAAAAGTGTTATCTATCAATGTGCTGACCTTTACTACCCGAGTAGGAAAATTAATGACAGATGTCAAATTGACATAACCGAGCAAGACTTCCAGGTCATTATTCCTATTACACTCTTTCAGTGAATCAGCATTGAAGTTCCCACAAATAATAATTTGCTTTCCCCTATTTGACAGATAGCATAACAAGGTAGTTTTCCAGGAGTAAATGAAAGTTTCTTGAAGGGGACCTACATACTGTTAAAATTATAAAAGAGCCTTCCTTCAGTTTAAGTTGACAGGCATATGCTTCTACATGTTGCTCTAGACAGAACTTTTTTGTATCTAAGCTTTCTACACAGTGATAACTTTCGACATATATGGCAACGCCTCCTCCCACCTCATTCTCTCTACACATATGTGCAGCTAGTCTATAACCAATGATATTTAACTTTCCCATATCAGACACAATGTGATGCTCAGACAGGCATAGTATATCTATTACATTATCAGATTCAATGTCATCTAAACAAACCAGGAGGTCATCTACTTTATTCTTCAATCCCGGAACATTTTGGTGAAAAATGGTAACATTATTTTTTACTTTACTTTTGTGAGAATCTACTTTTTTCTTTAATCCACCAATATTTTGGTTACATAAGGTAACATTATTATTTACTTTCCTGTTGTGAGAATTCTGTGAGTTTTGAACCTCTTTAGCACCTGCCTGCCTGAACTTCTCGTTGGACACTGCACTGATATTAGTCTAAAAAAGAGGTACGTCCATGAGTACTGGTGTCCCGCTTTATGGATTTCGCTAACAACACTGCCAGTTTACCCTTCCATTTCTTACTGAGATGTAGGCCATGCCTTGTGAAATCCCCCCTATCAATAGCCTCGACAGGAACCAACCCAATTTCTAACAGAGTGGCCGCCCTACGCAACTGATCCAACTCCATATTTACCCTCCTTACAGAGCGGTGCCACAGGGGCTGATCACGCCGCACGAAAGCAGGCACCAGCCCAACATTGGTATGGGTCGTTGCCGAGGCTATTTTCACCAGGTCACACTCAATGCTGTAGCACTGATCCCTATCAATACTGTTTCCCACTCCTGTCACTACCATCACATGACCCTGCTTTGTGAATCCCTTGCACAAGGAACCTATATCCTCTACCACCTGGCTAAGACTTGCACTTGGCTTGAAAAAGTTTGTGACCTGGTACCTGTCACGTAATTTTTCCTGCAAAATCTGGCCCACACCTCTTCCATGGCTGCTACCTAGCAACAGAACTTTCTTCTTACTTTCTACTTTTTTTTTAAACAGTCGGTTTCCTAGTGAGATTCTGTTGCATCTTAACTACATCTACTTCAACTGGAGCCACTTCCTTACTTAACTGTAGCAAGGCAAATCTATTGCTTGTGCCAATTGGGAAACTGTCAGACACTGTCCTCTTCTGTGACCCCTGTTCCCAGCTACCACTTCCCACCGCTGTTTGCCCTCTTCCCCCTTTAACCTCTTCAGTTCCTCCCTCACCCTGTCCAAATCAGCCTGAAGGGCTCTAATTTTCTCCTCCTGTTCAGCTATAATCCTATCTCTTGAGCAAACCCTGCAAGAGAATGGAAGAGTCTCGTTTGCTTCCCCAATTCCCACGCCGCTACAATTTCCTCAGTGAAACCACCTGTCACAATAGCTGCACAAAACCCCTGAACTAACTTTCCTACTGCAGCTCACACACTTACTATCCATGGTAATTTGGAAATTAGTTAAGAGATTACTAAGTGATAACGATAATATATTAAATACAGATGCAAAAGGACACTAAATAAGTTTTGGAAACTAATATGTAAGTAAATTATTACCAAATGCACTTAAATTTGTGGTATAACGCTAAATATGCACGATCAAAAATTAGGCCTAAACAGCCGAATGTAACCAAAACGAACTTTTTACGAAAGTGGAAGAATACGTAAATAAAAGAGAAACCTTTAATGGCAAGCTTGAAGAGGACACTAATGAATGTATTTAATTAGTTAATCTATACCAAATGCACTTAAGATTCCGGTATAACGCTAAGTATGCACACTCGGAAAGTAAGGCAAAGCTACGAAATATAAACAAAACTAACTTTTCGCGATTACTTTAACAATACGCAAATAAAAGAAAAACCTCTAATGGTGAGCTTGAAAGGCACCCTAATGAACGTATTTAATCAGTTAAACTGCAGCAAATGCACTGACAATTGCGGTATAACGCTAAATATGCACATTCGAAAAATTAGGCCTAAGCAGCATTAAGTAAGCAAATGAACTTTTCGCGTTTGCTAGAACACTACGCAAATAAGAGAGAATCTTTTAATAGTGAGCTTGAAGTGTGTACTAAAGAACGTATTTAATTAGTTAAAAGTGTTCAACTACAATTAATTAGAACCTAAATAACTTGTCTTTCACGAGAGATCTGTCTCCGTACGTGCGGCCTTGTGCAGGGCTACCAACCAAGCACATCGTAAATCGCACCACGTCCACACTTGCCAACAGCAAGTAGTGGATGATTCGCGGCGTCATCCTGATCCGTTGGCCTGAGACCAGCAGCTGCCGGACTACAGATTCATCGTCTGACACTTAAGCTGCAACAAACATAACAAAACAGGATTACTTCTTTAGCTGGGTTGTCGTATCCGTGGTAAAGTGTGGAGTTGCATCGTTTCCAGGTATTAACCTGAATTCTACACTACTTCACATGACAGTCTATGAGTGTGGTTGCGTAAGATGAAACGACACATTCTTGATTGTTCTGAAGACGCTCATCGGTATTTCTCCGAGAGGTATGGTGTGAGGAGCCCTTGAGTACAGCTTCTGGCCGGCACTGCTAACGCCCAGGCGTCCATGACTTCAACGGACATCCTACGTCTTTTTATCTACGTTACTACTGCATGTTTTCTAACCCCTACGAAGAAGCCTGTACTGTCTCAATCCTATCTCAGCTCTTGAAACACAGCCGAGAATTTAACTCGCAAAACTACGAACACACTCGCCTGCTTGTTGCTCGAGCTATCTTCATTTCTGCTTTTGTAGTCAGCTGCTAACTGCAGCAAATCTGATCCGCAGTGATTTGTACTCTTCTTTTGTTTCGCAGTATCCCCAAAATGATCAGCTCCATTATTCCTCGAGTAATCAACAGTATCTCAGTACATTTCAAATCAAAGTTTCATGCCTCGTCGTCCTAAGACTACATTGGAAATCGCAGCTAACATTAAACCATTCTTGTCGCACACAGCGAAATGCAAATTTATAAAACACAACAGCTCGTTTTACTCCTTCAGCGTTACCTTCATTCGCTGTAAACACAAATACAATTAAATGACGACGGTAACTTCATTTTCATTATGGACGTTTTGTGATAGACGTCTCGACTGCAAATTATTGTAATCTAACTATAATTCTTTTTCAGTTCGATATTGGAACTTACGCTTTTTCATATTTTTCTTAAAATTATTCTGCATGAGAGGTAAAGAAAATTTCGAGTTCCAATAAGACATTTTCACAGTTTCCTAATAGATAATGAGGGGACAGCTGTCGAAGTTATGCTTTAGCAGGCTTTTACACATTACTGAAAAGCAACCTGCTTTTTTAAGCATATTTATACCAGAGATAATTTTCAAAATCAAAAATGGTTCAAATGCCTCTGAGGACTATGGGACTTAACATCTATGGTCATCAGTCCCCTAGAACTTAGAACTACTTAAACCTAACTAACCTAAGGACATCACACAACACCCAGTCATCACGAGGCAGACAAAATCCCTGACCCAGCCGGGAATCGAACCCGGGAACTCGGGCTTGGGAAGCGAGAACGCTACCGCACGACCACGAGCTGCGGGCACATAATTCTCTTATAACATCACTCAGAAGTAATGTTGTCGGTCTAATAACGAAGTCACTGCTACTGTGACATGAGACCGATTATATTAACAAGCGACATTTTTGAGATTGAGGCAGCAGAATTTTTTTGACAACATTACACGTTCCGATAAGGTGGTGCTGCAGGGTTTGTGTTCTACTAAATACTCGGTAGATTTGGCAAGAGAAGTTTTGACGTAAGTGTTTATTCACACTGTTCTAGTAGTAGTCATCGTTGCCACCACGTTCTCTTCGTGCAGATTAATGCCAACAATTAATTTCCTACCATCCGTCTTATTATTAGACGTAACTGTACACTTTAATACTATCTTGAGCATGAGAGCCGGTTTAATTTATTTTTCATTATCGTGTGTAATGGGCAGAGTCATCTGTAGAACTTTCGTAAAAATTGTCACACATCCACTTCTTTAACAGGTGAGACCTGCATTACGGTAGATCCGTACAACGGATTTATGATGTCGAGTGACTTTATTGCGTCATTTGACTACGCCTGCGTGTAACAGATACCTGGGTAAACATGTTCTCTGACATAACATTTTTCCATCCCTGCATGTCGTGCTTGTTAAGTTTTCAAGCCTAGCCCAGCTTTCTTAGGCAGAAATGAAGCACTGAAAAACTGTACTTGAAACGGCACATAAGAAATTAGACGGAACTAAGATGCTACGTGGACGATATGCAAAATATTCAGCAATACTGTCAATAATGGGAGTATGTCAGGCAAGAAAGCCATGTCTTCCAAAAAAGCAGCAATAGAAATCTGTAAATGTGATCATCTGAGGGATATAGAAACAATCCGTTTGCATGTAGGTCTGCACTGAATATTGCAGCACTCCCTCTCGAAAAAAGTGCAAGCAGTAACACGGTCTCGTGAAATATTCATCGGAATGCAATTCAGCAAGCACCGGGCGGGAATTGCGATCGCGGCAGCTCCCGCTCGTGATATATGCTGCTTCTCTCAGGTTCGCTGAAGTGGACACGTGGACGACTGACGAATGAGAGCAATATGGCATCACGAGAGGAAGGGTGGTTTCCAATCTATTTTTTCTCTACTGTGCGTCGTATTGTCCGACAGGCAGAATCGCGGCGGATTTGGTACCACTGAAAGCTAGTTAAAGTAATGTAAGAAACTGTGCTTAGCAATGTAGAACGCACTGTCTAAAACGCCACCTGCGGTTACGCACACACTGAATCGTAGAACCTCGTCGAAGGAGTACAGGAAAACGATTCCAAAGTGTACCAGTCTAGTATAGCCCAAAGGAAATTTTAAGAGATATGTTATATGCTCGAAAAGAGGTACCAGAACAAGATGAGTTGGAAGAAAAGGAAACGAAGAGTATTACATTAATTTCAGCCACATTCCAAACGTAACTGAAGCGATAACTGACTGAGAATGGCTGAAAATATTAACAACATGATATTATGTTTAACTAACCTTTTTCTTTAGCACAGCCGACGCAGTGTAAGGCTTCTAAACCAACGTGTAAGATACGTGACGGAGGACAAATAGCATAGTTTCTGTCTTTACGCATTATGGGAAGAGGAGTCTACTATTACTGTTTTTATCATTTACAGACGAAATCAAGAAATGAGTTTAATATATGGACGAGTTGTTGCAACCGTATTACGTAACATAATCTCTACAAAATGTCTGATATTAATGCCAGGGTTTATACATTTTGTCAGGTGAACACTGTGAGATACTTTGACAAGCATTGTACTGATGGCTCTTTCTGTTTACAAGCGACAGAATTACAGTTCTTGGTCGAATTCCTGTGTCAATTACACTATGAGTCACTTAGTTCGCTGCTTCCACAGGAGCATTTTAAACTAAATAAGAGTCTACGTTTTACAGCTTTCGGTTAATCAGCTACATAAATCGAAACAATATCAAGAGAAGGAGCATTATGTATCAGAAAACATAGGCTATAGAGAAAACTCTTGTAGTGATCCTCATATTAACATCATGTCGCCTCAAAATCTTCATCTTTCATAGAGTTTTAAATCTGAGAGCAAAAGTATTTTTACGGATACATACATGATGATCCTTATCATTCAATTCGTAATACTTACACACAAATAAACTCTCTGACATAGCGGACTATTTGTATCTGCTTGATAATGGCATCAGCCATTGGATTCAGCTTGTAAATTCACTGAATTACTCTCGAAAAATGTTCTTAACTTTTCCGTATTTTTAAAACAACTTTACCTACGGACAGATATATTACTTCCTTTGACATATCTTTTGGTGCCACCAAACGCTGCACATCGTTCAACCATTGATTAAAGGAAAATTTACTGAAAATATTAAAATATAAAAAAGGTTCATCATTGTTACTGAAGATATCTACATATGTTTGCGTCACGACTGAGCTGCCACAGATGTTATTTCAACATAGTGACTTCATGTGCGGTCTATATCATCTGTGGTAAGAGCATCTAGTACTGATTTTAGGGACGTTCAGTTTCACATCTTTTCGTAGTGTCATGCGTAGGTACTCAAACGATATTATAAGTTCCATAACATTGTGAGTGAATTCAGTGATCTTCTAATGTTTGCTGAGTGTACTTATCCACATTTAATGCTTGCTTCCACACGTAAACTAAGTGAACCTACAGCCCAGGCCATCCGACAGTAAAAATAGCGTGAAGTCTCCAAGACTGCCTAAGTTTAACACAGGCACGAAATTTAGAGCGAACATGAATGCGAGATGGTTTTAATCACTTCCACAACGAAACTCTGACTCGAATGGTAGAAAAACCGAAGAGATTCTGGTCATATATAAAGTACACAAGTGGCAGGACACAATCAGTACCTTCACTGGCGGATAGAGCTGGCGCAGTGATTACCACACTGGGCTCGCATTCAGGAGGACGACGGTTCAAACAAGTGTCCTGCCAAACTCATTTAGGTTTTCAATGATTTCCGTAACCTGCTTAGGCAAATGGCAGTATGATTCCCTTGAAAGGGCACGGCCGACTTCCAAACCCCTCCTTTCTTAACCCAATGGGCCCGATAACCTTGCTGTGTTGTCCCTTACTCAAAATCAACTAACCAACCAATACCTTCACTGCAAGATAACAACGGTGATGTCACCGAACACAGTCCTACTAAACCAGAAATATAAACACTGTTTTCCCAAACTTCTTCACCAAAGACGACGAAGTAAATATTTCAGAATTAGAATCTAGAACAACTGCAGACATGTGTAACTTAGAACAAGATATCCGCAGTGTAGCGAAGCAGCTTAAATCACTTAATAAGGACAAGAACTTTAGCCGAGGTTGTGTAACAATCAAGTTCCTTTCAGAGTATGCAGAAACAAAAGCTCCATAGTTGGCAATTATATACAGCAACTCCCTCGTCGAAAGATCGATACCTAAAGACTGGACAGTTACACAAGTCACACCAATACCCTTGAGAGGAAGTAGGAGTAATCCACTGAATTACTGATCGATATCACTAACGTCGATTTGCAGTAGGATTTTGGAACATATACTTTGTGAGCATATTATGAGTTACATCGAAGGAACGATTTACTTACAAACTGCCAGCACGATTCAAAAAATTTCGTTCTTCCATATTTTTAGATTTCCATCAGGCTTTTGACACCGTTCCGGACAAGCAACTTCTAATAAAATTGCGAGTCTAAGGAGTATAGCCTCAGTTAGGCGACTGGATTCGTGAGATCCTGTCAGTAAAGTCACAATTCGCAGCAATTGACGGAATGTAGATATGGATGTAGCATCACCCAATACAGACACCCGTATCCTTAGGAAACAATTTTAGAGTGTTGCTCACCACATAAAAAAGTTGTTTATGTTTTATGTTTATTGACCTTGCCGTTGGTGGGTAGGCTTGCGTGCCTCAGTGGTACAGATAGCCATACCGCAGATGCAACTCACAGGGGGAAGTATCTGTTGAGAGGGCAGACAAACATGTTCCTGAAGAAGGGCATCAGCCTTTTCAGTACTTACAGGGGCAACACTCTGAATGATTGACTGATCTTGCCTTGTCACACTAAAACAAACGACCTTGCTGTACTGGTACTGCAAACGGCTGAAAGCAACGGGAAACTACAAATGTAATTTTCCCGAGGGCATGCAGCTTTGGGTAAAATATTCTGCAGGTAAAATAGGCAGCCATTCGGATTGCCGGGTGGGAACTACTCAGGATAATGTTGCTATCAGGAGAAAGGAAACTGGAATTCCCGAAGTATCGGTGCGTGGTATGTCACATTTCTTAATAGGGCAGGTAGGTTAGAAAACTTAAAAAGGGAAATGGATATGTTAAAGTTGGATATAGCGGGAATTAGTGACTTTCGGTGGCCGGAGGAACAAGACTTATGGTCAGGTGAATACAGGGTGATAAATACAAAATAGGAGCGCGGGTAAGCTACTACGAACAACATAGTGAACGCATTACTGTAGCCTAGATAGATATGAAGTCCACGCCAACCACAGTAGTACAAGTTTAAATGCCAACTAACTCCACAGAAGATGAAGATATTGAAGAAATGTATGATGCAATAAAAGAAATTATTCAGTTAGTTAAGGGAGATGATAATTTAATAATCATTGTAGACTGGAATTCGATAATATGGAAAGGAAGAGAAGGAAAAGGAATACATGAATATGAACTGGGAAAAAGGAATGAAAGAGGAAACCACTTGGTACCATAACTTAATCATAACTAACACTTGGTTTGTGAATCATGAAAGGAGGTTGTTTGCGTGAAGAGGCCTGGAGACACTGGCAGATATCAGATAGATTATATAATGGCGTGACAGATATTTAGGAACCACGTTTTAAAGCTGTGACAACGGATCGTGAGTTGTGCTTGGGTCGCCCAACTGGTAGAGCACTTGCCCGCGAAACGCAAAGGTCTCGAATTCTGGTCTCGGTCTGGCATGCGGTTTTAATCCTCCACGACGTTTCATATCACCCCACACTCCGCTGCAGAATGAAAATTTCATTCTGGAAACATCCTCCAGACTGTAAATAAGCCATGTCTCCGCAATATTCTCTCTTGCAGGAGTGCTAGTTCTCCAGGTTCGCAGAAGAGCTACTGTGAAATTTGGAAGGTAGGAGACGAGGTACTGGCAGAATTGAAGCTGTGAGGACGAGTCGTGAGTCTTGCTTGGGTAGCTCAGTTGGTTGCCCGTGAAAGACAAACGTCCCGAGTTCGAGTATCGGTCCTGCATACAGTTTTAATCTGCCAGAATGTTAAGGGTTTTAAACTGTAAGACACTTCCAGAGGCAGATTAGGACTCTGATCATAATTTGTTGGTTATGAACTGTAGATTAAAACTGAAGAAACTAAGAAAAATTAGGAATTGAAGGAGATGGGACCTAGATAAACTGAAAGAACCAGAGGTTGTAGACAGTGTCAGAGAGAGCAATATGGAACGACTGACAAATATAGGGGAAAGATATACAGTAGAAGAAGAAAGGAAAGCTTTGATATATGAAATACTGAAGGCTGTAGAGGATCAGATATATGAGAGGGTATTTCGTGTAATTGTGTCTTTGGTATTAACACAGATACAAACAACTTTTTTAAATGTAGGAAATGTATATTTGCAAAAAAATTGTTTATCTGAGTATTATTCAGGTGAGTACTGTTTTCCGGAACTTGTGAAGATACTACTATTACAGCCCAGTTTCATATATTTCATTTTATTTCTTTTTTCTTCTCTTTTCACAAAAAAGTTGTTGCAATAGTACCAGTTTCTTATTTCTTTCTATAGCATTAATGCCAACTACGTGGTTGTCATTCTTTATTTTCTGCTGTTGTGTGCTTGAAGTATTTCCTTGTGTAGGAAATTTTAATTTCACTTAAGGGCCTAAATTACTGTAACATATGTAATACTCTTAAAATTTTTCGAGAGGTCGCTGGATAAAACGGTAACAAAGAAGTGTTGATTGAGTAGCTGTCCTGCGTGACTGAAGCAATGTCATCTTTGTAACAGCAACTTTCGATTGTTTCTTCTGTGTATAACACGTGCAGTTCTTGATGCATGTTACAGACTGCGAATCTAAAAATGAGTATATTAAAGTGCCTCTTATAGTGGGCCACCACATCACAAAGTAAACTAGAAAATTAAGACGTGTGGACTGTGGAAGTAACGTGTTTACCAAGTGAATTGTTTCTGATGCATGCCGCTGACTGTTAACGAGCATTTCCTACATTTAAAAAAGTTGTTTGTATCTGTGTTAATACCAAAGACACAATTACACGGACGTGTTCGTTGCCATAGGTAATATCTAACAAAAGAAATACAACGTCGAACAGTGGTGAACAATGTATGATAATTACATTACACCGCTAAGCTTCAGGATTTTTTCTGGGTGTAGCTCGTTTCACCTTTACCTCCCACTACAGAACCTTCAGTCAAAGAGCATACTGTAAACAGCGCGCACTCTACTGCATCTGTGTACGTGCGGCCAATTGCAAGACGACAAATTCTTGCAGTAATCTTTAACGAGCATCATGCTAATGTGGGTTATGAGACAGTAACGTGAGATCCACTTCCCATACCCGAGTATATCTTCTTCGGACCGTAAGCTTTTGTCAAGGAAGACTTATATAATAAATATACAGTCATTTGGTGGAGTTATTTTACGACTTCTCAATGTTATTTAAATTGCAGGAAGTTTGTATCATACCTTCAGGAGTTTAAACATACTAAGACGGAATTTCTCTCTTTCGTCAAGTGCTTTTCTACAACAAAATAATATACTTATTGATTGTTTTCTACATTGCTTTCATTCCTGTAGCTACACAATAATCTGTAGAGCAAAACTTTTTTTTTAAGTTTTTTCCAAATTTTGCTGCAAATAAATATATATTTATAGTGTTCGAAAGTTATTTCTTTCTTTTGCATGTTTATCCGTATCGAACATCAAATTCTGTGTTTTTTTAATGAAATAATGTTCGTCTTTAAGAGAATTAGCTACGACCAGTGGGGAAACAGTTGTGGGATTTTTACTGGTGAAGTATTTAGACCGCGTGAAAACCTTAAATGTGACAATTGCGTCTTGGCAGTAGTTTGTATACATATCAGAACTCATCATACTATGATATTCCAGACACGTTCTAGTGCCTTGCTTGACTGTTTCGGTGAATGTCAGTGATGTTTAAGCCAGAAAAAGGGTAATACTAAGTGAGTGTTGGGAACAATAATAATGCCCTCCAATGTTAGTATTTCTTGGTGAAATTATGATTCAGTTTGAAGATCAGTTAGTTTTATTATCAAAGTTATTATATAAACACGTTCATTTGCGGCAGAATACTATTAGGCAGTAGCGTGTTTCGTTACAGGATTCTTTCTCTCGATGAATATCGTTACCGTTTAGTTCCTACGTAGTATGAAGCTACACTAGAACAATTCAGAGAATGAGAAGGACTGAACGCAGTCATCTTCCTGGTAGTAACATTCCTGAACACAATATAACTGAACGATTGACTGTTGCGCTATTTTAATGATACTTTAAATTGCTTCTTTGTCCTATTTTGCTAACACTTGCAGAGAATATCTAACAAAAGAAAGACTAATAAAAGTACACAGAAAACTCTGTCAGAGAGCCGGTATCTGGTGCGCGTTCAACTGGCGCGCTAGTTGCAAAGAGGCGATGTTCACACGTGAATAACTGGGGTACAGATAGCGGCTGTTTCGAGAGAGCTCTACTGTTTGGCGTATCGGTTGACTGGGATGTTGTCAAAGTGTAGTGCTACACCCAAAGGGGATTAGTTACACACGACGTGACACTTGTATTAGAGAAGGACTCCATGGGAAAAATATTTAACCGGTATTTTATAGATAAATCATTCAGAACTGTATTTTCATCTATTTTCTGTCCAGAGTAAGAGACAGAAATTGCGTCATTGTAATAATTTATCTCTGAAGAACATTAGGTTAATTTTTGTCACCTCAGTATCACATCGCTCGTTAGTTTTCTCTAACATGTCGGACAACTGTAAAAGAAATTTAAAGATGAATTTCTTTCCTGCGCGAGATGTTTAGAAATTCAGCTAAGCATCTACGCCTGTACCTGCTACTCCTCAAGCCACCTTACGGTGTGTGACTGAGGGTACTTGTGGTACCACTGTATGGACCGGAAACATCTATATACAGAAAATCTGAGACCACAAAGCCTTCAAAACAGAGGTCGACATAGAGGAGGACGAAATATCAACTTAGTTTTTCCAAAACTGTCTAACTGAATAATATCGTGCCGTGGGATAGAGAAGCAACTAAAATTGCTCAACAGTGGAAAGACCATCTGACCTGTTAGGATATCAATACGATTCAACACAGAGTACACGAAAGAACTTCTCCTTCTCTAAATACAGTGTACCGTAGATCGCTCGAGGAGCGAAATGCTGTTAGCGTTTGGAAAAAAAAGCTCAAAAATGGTTCAAATGGCTCTGAACACTATGGGACTTAACATCTTAGGTCATCAGTCCCCTAGAACTTAGAACTACTTAAACCTGACTAACCTAAGGACATCACACACATCCATGCCCGAGGCAGGATTCGAACCTGAGACCGTTCGGCCACAACGGCCGGTGAAAAAAGCTCAGGATTTTTTTTATTTTTAAGATGGGACGTGGAACAGACTCGTGAAACTATACGCCTATACCTCTCACATCAGTCTATACTGCAATTTTAGAACAGGCTATTATGTTATTACATTTCTGGAGACCGAAACTCTCCTTTGTAGAAGGCAACATCCGCTGTAGCAACAATGTTCGTGTGAAAATCAGCTCGCTTTCTTTGTGCATGACACTCGCAAGGCCGTAAATGCCGGAGAACCTGATACCGTGTTACTTGAATTCCGAAAGGCCTTAGACACAGTTCGACACTGCCACCTAATGAACAAAATAGGGGACAAATGCAGTACCGTATCACAACCGCTGTGTGACTGAATTAATGATTTTGAAGTAGACAGATCAAAGCATATCATTTACAAAGGAGATGACTCTTCAAAAGTAAAAGTAACTTCGGGCGAAACCCAACGAAGTGTTACAGGAGCATTATTTTTCATAGTATTTTCACTGTTCAGCAAAACTTAAAATCGGAGGTGGCTGTTTCATGACATATCTTTGCCAAGTAACATAGCTCGATGAATTATGGACCACACATACAAATACAAACGGATCTTTCCAACATCTCTAACCAGTGCTCGATGTCATTTAATTTGGGGAAAGAGCAGGCCAGTCCATTCAAGTAAATTCCTCACGTTCCAAGGACTCCTCCATAGGCGCAGTTCGATACGGTCTCTCGTTGTGATCCAAACAAGGGCAGTCAGGACCGGATGCATACTTTAAAAGACGTTCATGGGAAAGGATCACTGTGACACAATAGCGCTGGCCGATGGGTGGAACCTGTTCAAAGATTAGGAAGTCAGTACACCCAAACAAGATTATGCCTCCCAGCGCCAAAACATCCCGACCACCAAAACGAACATATTAAAAAATATTCCTGGATGGATATATTTTCCCATCTCTCGCCATGCGAAGGGTACATGGGACAACCACCAAACTTTATTGTTGTTTTGGTGGTACAGGTGTTATATTTGGCGCGGCATAATGTCTTATGGACGTAGTGACCTCTTAATATTTGAAGACAGTACACTCACCCTGCAACGTTTTCGGGATACAATACCCCGTCCCTAGGTGCGTCTTTTCATTAGTGTATTCGGCCTGAGCTCATTTATCTGGATGACAATGACCGCATCGTAAAGGTGTAGGTGCCCTCGGAAAGAGAGGATAATTTGTGAATTAACTGGTCTACGTGTTCTTCTGTCTTAAATGTCATCTGGGAAATGTACTGCAGAACTTTCATATGCACCAATGACCATCCAAAAGTTGTGAGCAGCACTGGTGGAGAAATGGAACACTCTAGAATCAGAAATCCTTACCAACGTAGAGGCCAGAGTGGGATCTGCTGTTGAGCGTGCATTGCCGTCCGTGCTCCAGTGGATTATCATTAATTGCTGTGGATTCACTGTAATTATTGTCTTTGAATATAAATCTTATTTCTTTAGTCTCACTGTACATTATTTCAATTGCACTTTACACTATACTGTAGCAGTTCTATGTACGGTCCACGTTTCATCGAGCTATCTAACTTGGCAGTGACACATCACGAAAGTTATTTTCGTCCTTCAGTTTAGCACACCAGTGTACCCGTATAAATTACCTAGAGGGTAACATGGGAAATTCCATGAGCTTCTCGCAGATGATGCTTTCGTACCCAGAAAATAAATCGCTTTCGGCTTCGTATACCTAGCGGCAAGACCGTGAAAGCCTTGCTAGAGAGATTCGAGTTCACACGGAGGCTTACCAACAATGGTTCTTCAAGCGACTGTGGTGCACGAAGTGTCCTTCGCCACACTATTTGAGATGGATCGTCGAGTACGAATGTAGAATTTCCGTTCCCAAGTGGTGTGTAGGAAGATTTATTATTGGTAAACTCCCGAAAGCGAACCAAGATATCTTTATTCCCGTCGTAGTCAGTTCTCGAGAGCTCTGTAAAAATGAAGTAATACGTTTTCCAACTTTCTGGAACGTTCGACATCCGAATTTCAATGGTGGAAATCTACATGACGCAAAATCCATCTCTTGTAGCACCTACAACCTGGTACTGTAGTTCCTCCAGGATCTATATAACGGCCTCTCGCCAACTAAAACTGCATGTGACGAAACATGCTGTTCTTCGTTTGATCTTCTCTATCTCTCATATTACTCCAACTGAACAGAAATATTAGAAAGTTGGTCGAACATGTGTTTTACAAGCTACTTCTTTCGTTTGTAAATTACATTTCGTTAAGATAGCTCTAATGAATCTCGAACGTTTTATGTGGTCCTTCCACTCTGGGTCACTGCGAACCGTTACTTGTAGGTATATGCAATGAATTATGGCCAATACTGGAGTCTGACTGTAGTGGATCTCTTCAGCTGCTTATGCGTGATACGTGGTGAACCTAAAAAACTTGTTTCTTTTCATGTAAATACACTGGGTTTTTAGGTGCGGTCATCTTAGTTGCCAATACAAAAGAGGATCAAATCTCGCGACTTTCCCAGCGTTTTGAAAGAGTACTAAGTTCCCAATTGTCATTTCCCTGGAATGTGACGATACGCATCTTACCAGCTATCCCTAGTCTGAAGCAACAAACAATGGCTCTCGAGCTGGGCACTGAGCGGGATGGTACGTCACTGGTTTCTCATTCGGGAGGGGAGCAGTTGAAATTCACGTCCACTCATCCAGATTTTGATTTTCCGTAAATTCCCTAAATCGCATAAGGCTTTTATCTGGGCAACTCCACTAAAAGCAGTATTCGGCATAGTTGTGCACATGGTCCACAAGTAGTCTACTCGCCGGGCCAGCCGAAAGTTTGCCTTTCGTCAAATGTCTATCCGGTCACGTTTGTGTTTCGAAACGTGCAGGATCCAGTTGCTAGAAGCCGTTCATGATGATGACAAATATCAACTAGTAGAGTTTTGTTGATTCAAACTGAACGCGGAGTTGACCATTAAGAATTTACTTCTACGTTTAATTACCGGCATATGGTTAAGGTTTTATGTAATTTGACAAGTGAACAGTAAAAACGTAAAAATTACGAAAAACGGTGTCACATGCCATAGATGAGCACGAAACAGATTCTCCAAAGGTGCACGTTGTTTGTACCGATTTCCGGGAAAAGACGTAGTTTTATTGCGAAAACGACATTTTCAGAAATCACGTACAAAGTTGGAGAGATGACTTCTGCCACACTTCCGAGAAGACATACCAAAAATCCGAATATATCAACACTATGGAATATCACCGCACTAGCACCTGCATATATCCTCAAGCACTTCTAAACAATGAGATATCTCAATGACAGATCGATCTTAAGTGTCGTACAGATCTCGTACTGCACCGTTTACATTCGAAGTCGCCTGATCTCACGACGTATTTTCCTTTTTTGTGTGGTTCATGTAAGAATCTTTATATGTGCTCCCGCCCGCCGCGTCCTTCGATGACCTGTAGCTGAACTGCAGTGTCACCCAGGAACACCAGTGATAGCAGAAACTCCTGACATGTTCCCAGAAGTGTGTGGCTATATCATGGCTGTTTGTTGTACCTCCAGGGGGTAGCGCACTGAAGATTCGTGAGTAGGAAATCTTTGACCCTAAAAGTAATTGCGAAAAGCATGCTGTAGTGTTCACTCATAAAAGATATAGCGTTGTAAAATTGTACGTTTCATTTGTAATGCAAAACTCAATACTTCTGTATGCAAGTTAGAAATTAGGTAAGGTTTCTAATTTTACTCGTGTAGAACATATACTCTTCTATCAATCTTTTCGAAACAACCTGAATTCTTATATAGAGGACGAATACATTGCAAGTAGTAGTGCTTCTGATTGCGTTAATCATTGTTTCTATCTCGATTGAATCCTACAGTGCAGATCTCGAACACCACTGAGCGAGTTGCATGGCATCGAACCAGCATACGGCAGTTGTGTGGATGGACGTGGCTATGCTAGGCACGGAGCAGCAGTAGTCCGCCCCCCCCCCCCCCCCCCCCCCGGTCACCCGGTGTCTCACGCACGCCGGCCCGTAAAGTGCTTCGGGCTGATCTGCTGGACCGCAAGCCCGCTGGTAACCTGCGTTTTTTTTCTTTTTTCTTATTGTTATTGTATGTCCCTCAGCCAATATGGGCATGAGGTTGGCTGCCAGCGGTGCAATATGATGTCCTTCAACCATGAAAACAAGAGGTTCAGGACGGAAAGTTAAAACCTCTTTGAATTGACAAACTTCCTGTTGGCTTCTGTCTCAGGTTCCTCGGCCGATAACTGTTTGGCGAATTTCCTGACTTTTCGCCAACACGAATCACTGGCACTGTCAAAGCTTCACACGCCATGGCTGGTGAAGGACCAGAAAAGTCATCAAACAAACAACAGCTGATGAATCCGAGACAGAAGCCAACAAGCAGGTTGTCAACAAGTGGACACAAAAACCTTAATAATTTTGTAGTCCTTAAGATGCTAGTTACATAACAAAATAAGAGAACATTGTTTTTCTTCATTTTAAAATAAATTAATAAAACGGTTAGAGGTGAAATATTAGAAAAATATGCATTGCAACACATGGAAAAATGACAATGATATCTGTTAAACAGAAGCACTGAACTTCCATTATGTAGCTGAAGGACCTACGCTGGGCAAAATGCTTAAGGTGAAGAAACACGTTCTGTGGCGCGGGAAAGAAGGGAATGGGTAAATATTTAATAGGCCGTGGGTAGGTAGCAAAGAAGATGAATGTAGGCATTAGGACGAATAGTGACAAGGTGGAAGGTGAGGAGGAGTCTGGCGGATGTGCAGTATAGTATGAAGTAGGGACAGAACAGGGAGAGATGGAGACGGGAGAGGAAGAGGAAGAGGGGGTCACTGACGTGCAATGGAATAAGAGGGAAATTATAGTTTATTAAATGGCTCAATACCAGCGTACATTTCATTGTCTGGCTGACGGACTCAGTTCAGTTTGCACTGGAGAGTGTGAAGGTGCAGAAACGATGGGGTGTGTCTGTAAAGAACAGGCAGAATACCAGGATTGGCGATCAGAGGGGAAAATGGGGTTACTGTAAGCTAGTTCGTGAACAGCGTAGGATGTGCAGAGATAATCAAAGTGTTACGAGGAGGGGGTGGGAATTCGATGAGATGGTGGAGGATCTACGTTGGGGGAGGTAAGCGGATGGGGAATGCAAGGTTGAATGCATGGCGTTCAAGGATTAGGTAGACCAAGGTCTCCATAAAAAAGGATGGGTCGGATCGCGGTTTTCTAGACATTAAGAATAGTGAAGGGGAGAAAATCCCAAAATGGGCCTCTTAATTGTATTAGTAGTTACAGCATATTGTGGGCTTTATGTTGAAGAATCCATGTTGGCGGTCAAATATTACTCCAAGATATTTGTGGGTGTAGTTCAATGGATGGAACAGTTTCAGATGGTGAGGTAGAGGTCATTGAGGCAGTCGGTGGTTTGTCCTATGATAATTGTCTTTGTGAAAGATTGATGTTGAGGCGCTAACAGTCACACCAGGAGGAGAGCTGATTCAGGTGGATTTGGGGAAACCGTTGAGATTTCTGGAGTGATCGGTAGAGAGCGAGGAGAGTGGTGTTATCAGGATACTGAAGGAGGTCGCCTGATGGTGGTGTTACGCGACCGCTGCACTACAGAGAGTGAGCACTGTATGAGGCCACGCTGACAAGTGACGCCTCCGCATTTTTATGTGAAAACTCTATAAGCTTCTTGAATAAAACAAACGTTATTAGCAGTCTCCATTCTTATTCTTCATATCTACGCATTTATTTCTCAACCTGACGAAGAACACATTTATCCAAACGAGAGACTAGTTGGTAACGACTTCGTTGACACAAACACGCCTCTGCCACTACAAGTTCATCGCTATCAGGACTGTATCGAGGATGATCGATGACAGCGAATCTCAGGCATCGGATTGTTGCAGATATTGCAGCGCTCATGTGTTGTCCGGCAGTGTCATGTTGAAGTATACGGCAGTACTAGGCTCTACGCACTGTAGATTTGTATAATTAGCTCGAGCCCCCACGTGCTATGGCACGAAAATATATATATTTGTTACACTCAGCTTAATTGAGTTGCCCAGAGATGTGGCTTGTCTCAGTGTTTTGCTACGTTTTTCTTCATACGGTGCCAGCTCACACCTGTCGTAAACTGAATTTTTAATGTAAAATAAAATATAAAAAGAAAACAATGCAGGCAGGCATTGTGGTGAAATTTATAAAATATTGAGTCACTTACGTTGCATTATAATTTGAACAAGTAGTTTATTTCTATTTTTCCACTAATAGTGTTCAATACATTCACTAAACAATCAAAAAGGAAGTCTGAGGGGCTTTTACGTGAGGGCGGCCGTTAATAACTGATGCTGAAACAGTCCACTATAAAATTCAGATGTCATGATTACTACACACGACAGTCTGTTCACGGTTCACAAAATACACTGTGGTCCGCTGTCCTGGTCCACTACATTGCGCTCAACTCACTACCACCTCCAGATGCGCGGCACTTCCGTCTCTTAGCGTCGCTCAAAACCAACTCCACTTCTGTCAAAGATGGCCGCCCTATGCACCCTCGAAACAATTGCGTAACTCAAAACAATGTCTGACAAAAAAATTACGAATATTCTAAAATTAAACACAAAAACACATATAATACATTGAAAAATATGAAAATTTTCCGAGCAATAGCAATCTAAAGACCAATTTTTTGTATATGCCATCGTTTTTCACAAATAATGTTCTTGTGGCGTGATTTCGCTTTTCCCAGATTTTTGATACTAAACGAAGGAAAACTAATAAAAATACACACTTACTCTTCTACCTCAGTAAACTTTAGAATGCTGCCGCTAGTTTCGCTGTTTAGTTTGACTTATGCCAAAAACACAGTTTCTCTCAGTCGAATCCCATATTCCTACCTCTCATTAAAAAATGGTACAGATTCTACTAAATCGCCTATGATTGCTCGTTGCAGCTCTTCTACTCGCATCCGTAGACTCCTTGTTTATATTAATCGGCCAAGGAATTGCCGAGATATTAGCTTTTAAACTTATACAACTTTTGAGACGCCAGTAACTTCTAAACTACTATATTTTTTTGTAGCGCGTTTAGATAATTTAGTTTTATATATTTTTCTGTCCATGAGAGCCAACTCGCACCTCCGTGTCACTTTTAGTTCTGTTTTTATCAATTTTTCTCTAGCATACAAATTTCTCCAAGCGCGCCAACACGGCCAAGCGCTCGGGTTTCTCCAAGGCCGTGTAAAAGCTAGCCGCCACCCACACGTTCTGCGGCGGGAAACTGCCACTCTAAACACCCTCGACAGCTTGTACGCTCACAATGAGTGGCTGCTTCATGTGTGGAAGAAATCTTCGAATTCGAAACTTGATTACAGCATTCTTTCTCATGCACTGACATTCAGTCATTACGTCACACACGAGGCATGTTACACCCTACAGTTCGGAGTCCTCTTGTGACAGAGGGCTGCAAATATGTGGACCTGAAGAATAAAGGTGTAGAAAGTTATGTTACGTTATGTTAACCGGGGACCTAGAAACGAAGGAGAGGCTCCGTCCCCGCCGCAGCCGCAGTGGTCCGCAACCCCACGACGACTACCGCAGTCCACTTCACCCCTCCGTCGCCCCACACCGAGCCCAGGGTTATTGTGCGGCTCGACTCCCCAGGGAACGTCTCACACCAGACGAGTGTAACCCCTATGATTGCGTGGTAGAGTAATGGTGGTGTACGCGTACGTGGAGAACTTGTTTGCGCAGTAATCGCCGACATAGTGCAGCTGAGGCGGAATAAGGGGAACCAGCCCGCATTTGCCGAGGCAGATGGAAAACCGCCTAAAAGCCATCCACAGACTGGCCGACTCACCGGACCTAGACACAAATACACCGGGCGGATTCGTGCCGGGGACCGGCGCTCCTTCCCGTCCGGAAAGCAGTGCGTTAGACCGCACGGTCAACCGGGCAGGCTAGTAGAATGTTAATAACGTTTGTTTTATTTCAAAAGCTATAAGATATTTCTCGTAAAACATCGGGAGGCATTGCTTTTTCGTATGCTGTTGTAGAACAGGCCAGCCCTCCAACCTGTCAGGTTATCAGCCCGCCATGCGTTACGTCCTCGTGACGGTATTCACCGCTCCAACCAGCCTATTGTGCAGCAGTTCACTTCACATCTCCCTGCAGCATTATCATAATCATCTACATCCATATCATGGGAGTCAATTTGAAGTGCTTGGAAGAGGTTACGTTTCAATGTACCAATTACTATGGCTCTTTCTCATGCCATTCAAATACTCTATCTGGTCGAAAGTATCCGAAAGATGTATGTAATGCAAAGTCGACACTTAAATGTCATGAGAGGCGGACAGGAAGTGTTATGTCATCAGCAGACAAGCTGCAGCAACAGAATCATTCGTTCAAGAGACTTCAAGCGTGGTATATCCATTTGATGTTATCCGTGTAATGATCTATCAATGCTTCTTAAGCAGCCGAAGTTGACTGTTGGTGACTGTCAAGTGGAAACGCGAAGGACCAACCGCTGCTAAACCAATACTACGCAGATCTTATGCACTGACGGACAGAGACCGTCGAGCTTTACAGAGAGCAGTTGTCAAAAATGGTGATCCCAACGGAAGCAACAACATTTGCGTACTATCAGCAGTCCACTTAGTATAATGAATGTGCGTAGGGAATTAAACAAAAATAGAATACAATTGTGGAGCTATTTCTCGTAAACCACACAAATAATAAAAATAATTCGATACCTTCTCTTGCTGACGGTACGGGTAATGCAACGGATGATGATAAACAGAAGGCCGAAATTCTAATCCTAGCTTTCAAAACCTCGTTTACGGCAGAGGACTGCAGCACCATTCCCCCTTTCAATTATCGGGAAAACGAAAGGATGCCTGACATAGTGTTTAGTGTATCTGGGATTGTAAAACAGTAAAGATCCTTAGACGCCAGGAAGGCATCTGGCCCAAACGGTATTCCCATAAGATTATATGTTGACTACGCTACAAATATAGCACCATTCTTATCCATCATCTATCAGAGATCATTGGAACAGTGGGAAGTTCCACGGGACTGGAAGCAGGCCCAGATCATAGCAACCTATAAGAAGGGGAGCGAATCGGATGCACATAATTAGCGGCCAATTTCACTGACATCCATTTGTTGTAGAATCATGGAACATATTTTGTATTCAGACATTATGACCTTTCTAGACGCTGAGAAGCTCATCTGCAGAAACCAGCACGGTTTTAGGAAACAGCGGTCAGGCGAGACACAGCTGGCCCTCTCTGTGCATGATACTCAACACGCTCTAGACACCGGCTCCCGGGTTGATGCCATATTTCTCGACTTTCGAAAGGCGTTCGACTCAGTTCCGCACTGCAGTTTGCTCCAAAAAGTGCGCGCTTACGGTCTATCTGATGACATATAAGGTTGGATAGAAAGTTTTCTAACAGACAGGGAGCAGTATGTCGTCCTGAATGGGGTGACCTCAACAGAAACAAGTGTGACTTCGTGTGTGCCCCAGGGCAGCGTAATAGATACGCTGCTTTTTACGATTTACATAAACGATCTGGTTGATGGTATTGACAGCGGTATTGGACTATTTGCAGATGATTCTGTAATCTACAGGAAAGTAGTATGATATGAAAGTTGTGAACAGATCAATGAGGATTTGCCGAAAATAAATGCGTAGTGTAATGACTTGCAGTTATCTCTCAATATTAGTAAGTGTAACCTATTGCGTATAACAAGGCGAAAAACCCCATTAGTGTACGAGTACCTAATAAATGCCCAGTCTTTGGGACCAGTAATATCTGTCAAGTATCTGGGTGCGACTCTTCGAAATGATCTCAAACGGAATGATCAGATTACACAAGTAACGCTAGTTTGCGATTTATTGGTAGAATTCTGAAGCGATGCAGCCCTTCAACAAAGGAAATTGCTTACAGTATGTTAGTTCGTCCACTCTTAGAATATTTTTCGTCAGTATGGGACCCTTACCAGTTGGGTCTGATTCAAGAGATTGAGAAGGTCCAAAGAAGAGCGGCAAGATTCATGACTGATACATTTAGCCATCGCGTAAGCGTTACAAATCTCATAGCAAGTCTGAAGTGGGACACACCTGCAGATAGACGACGCGCTAAACGGAAGGGGCTGCTCACCAAATTCCGAAATCCGATCTTCGCCGAGGATGTAGAGCATACATTATTACCAGCAAGCCGCGCGAGATTAACCGAGCGGTCTTAGGCGCTGCAGTCATGGACTGTGCGGCTGGTCCCGGCGGAGGTTCGAGTCCTCCCTCGGGCTTGGGAGTGTGTGTTTGTCCTTAGGATAATTTAGGTTCAGTAATGTGTAAGCTTAGGGACTGATGACCTTAGCAGTTAAGTCCCATAATATTTCACACACATCTAAACATTTGAACATTACCACCATCATTCAAATCGCGTAATGATCATCATGCAAAGATAACGCAAATTAGAGCCCATACTGAGGCGTTCAGACAGTCGGTTTTTCCCTCGCGCGATCCACTAGTGGAACAGAGGGGGGTGGAGGGGGTGGGATTTTACTTTGGTGCGAATTGTACCATCCACCACACACCGCTTGGTGGCTCACGGAGTATATATATACCGGATGCCGGGAGAACGTAACTGCCTTCATGTGTGTCGCCAGCAGCGAAGTATGGAGGAGGTGTTAAAGTATGAGGATGTTTTCCGTGGTTACAGTGTGCCACCCAAACGACGCTTCAGAAAACGCTATATGCGGAAGAACATGAGCACGTTTTACAGCATTGTCCACTGTATGCAGGTGAGGAGCACTTGGGAGACGGTGATCGTTCATACCTGCATGACAACGAATCCTGTCAGAGCAGCATCGGTGGACAATAGAATTTCGTAATCGGACTGGTCCGAACAGAGTTAAAATCTCGACTACAGCCCAGCCCTTAGCATCCAACATCACTACTTCCTCTGGTAGTGGCTCTTGGGGAAGAATGGGCTGCCATTCCTCCACAGATCTCACTGAATGTGTCACCTGCAGACTTCAAGCAGTCATAAACGCCCAGTGTGGATACACCCCACATTAATGTCAACGAATACGGGTCCAGATATTTTTGATCGGATAGCATACGACTACGCCCATATTAGTATTTTTCTCCTTATCCTCTTAAGGATGATATCCTGCAGAATTTTTCTATCCAGCAAATCGTCCTGTAAATAACCGAATGAATGATAAATATATGATTCGCTGCGTAATGTGTTTTGAACAAAATTTGAACAATGCCTTTAAGATGTCTTCGTCTACTTTACTAGTTGTACTGGGATATTTTGACAATTTGCATCACATCTTCAGAGTGAACTGGCCAAAAACACTTTTCTGTCATATGTGGTTGCAAAAAGCGTCGTCGTTAGGGGCACTCAAATCAACCTGTAATCTTTTCATTGGGTTTTATACGGGAAAGTTGTTACTTCCACACTTCCCATTTTGATATCGCTCGTTAATTTCATTGCTTCGTATCGTAAGACACATCTTATAAAGCAGCTTTTCTAAAACATTTATGAAATATGTGGAATAAACTTACAAAAAAATCCAAAAGAGTATGACTACACCGCTAATTACACAAAGAAAGATTGTAGACACTTAGATAAGTATGGCAGTAAGGTACACTTTTGTCCAAAACTACCATGTGACTCACGGCTAATCCTGACTTGTATTTTTCAGTATGATTCCGTTTGTTATCAGTTGCCTAAAGCTCTGAGAGGGAACTTACATCCATTACACAGATATTTTTCCAGGAACAGGCATATCGAGGTTGCACAAAATGGCAATTGGATCACGCTGTGCATACCCATACAATCGTACAATGCAAACTAGTGTCCAGTGTTTGGAAGAGGTTATGTCCCATTGTACCAGTTATTAGGACATACGTCCGTCCCTTTCACGTATAAAGCGCTGGAAGAATGACTTCTTAAACACCTATTATAATATTTACGAAGGGAGTGGTAGATAGTGAACTGTAGTACACCAGCAACTTTAAGTATTTTCTTGAAACATTATGTTGGCTTTCACTGGCTGGTTTGCATCAATCTTCATACGTCAGCCACTTCACTTTCTTCAACATCTCCGTGAAGCTCTATAATGGGAAAAAGAAACCTGTCATAATTTGTGCTGCCTTTCGCATACGTTCAAAATCCCCTGTTAGTTCTATACGACACAGGACCAACACACTTGACCAGTATTCCAGGATAGGTCAGATCAGTGTTCTGTACGCAAGCTCCTTTGTGCAATGATTGTATTTTCTTAGCGTTCTACCAATGAATCAATGTCTCCCACTTGATTTTCCTACGCCTAACCTTTTGTGGTCGATCCGTTTCATATTTCTTCGAACAGTATTTTTCTACAAAGAGTATTTGGACGACTTCACGATTTACAGCCGTGACGTACTAAGTTTGTAGTCATTGGATACTACTTTTTTCATTTTGTGAAGTGCACGATTTTACACACTGTAACAGTTAAATGAAGTTGCAAACTCGCTTCCCGCGCCTGGGTTCCCGGGTTCGATTCCCGGCGGGGTCAGGGATTTTCATTGCCTCGTGATGACTGAGTGTTGTGTGATGTCCTTAGGTTAGTTAGGTTTAAGTAGTTCTAAGTTCTAGGGGACTGATGACCATAGATGTTAAGTCCCACAGTGCTCAGAGCCATTTTGAAGTTGCAAATCTTTGCACAGCACTGGAGTATTATCAAAATTTTTTTCTGAAAATTTGCGCAGTTTTATTTGGTCTGTGTGACTCAATAGCCCAGTGATAAGAATGTCTGGCTACTAAGTGGAGGAGCCGTGTCTGGTTCGCGATATGGCCAGGGATTTCTACTTGTCGGGAGGTCTGAAATGGAATGGTGTGCACTCAAGTCTCATGATGCCAATTGAGGAGCTACTTGTATGAGAAATAGCGGCTCCAATGTTAATAATGCTGCCAATGGCCAGGAGTGCGATGTGTCCAACGCATACCCCTTCATACTACATCATCATGACGGCAGACGAGTCGGCCGGTCCTGAATGTCCCGTCTGAACCAGAACGCAGAGCTTATGCACCTATGTACGAGTACGTTGTTCCAGACACTAATTCATTACAGATAATGGTTATAGATTTCTCCTTCTTCAGAAAAATTTTATATATATATGTGAAACACGCATGTGTCTTTCAAACGACACGTGGACAGGGTAACACCATGGTCGTTCTGTAGCATTCCAAACACAAAAATGGTTTAAATGGCTCTGAGAACTATGGGACTTAACATCTGAGGTCATCAGTCCCCTAGAACTTAGAACTACTTAAACCTAACTAACGTAAGGACATCGCAGATATCCATGCCCGAGGCAGGATTCGAACCTGCGACCGTAGCAGCAGCGCGGTTCCGGACTGAAGCGCCTAGAACCGCTCGGCCACAGTGGACTGTGTCTTCTAATGCATGTTAAGTGAGGAGGTAATTATAACACTGTGGTCGCACTATGAGAACCATAAGGACTACATGGAATCCCGTTGTGACCCATAGTCAGCATAGTGCTGTCTTCTACCAACATCTGGTCGAATACGACTATTCCAAGACTCTATCCAGGAGAATGTGTAGATCATATACGGAATTTCACTGGTTTCATATTACCTTTGCAAGGATTACAACATGGGACAGAGACTTCACGGTCGGCTTCGACTTTACAACTTTTCACTGAACTTCCCTTCGCACACGCAACTCAGTTCGTCACCCCCAAGTTTGATACGCTTATGACCGAACTCTTGAAATATGAAGTTACAATACTAATGTTTACTCAGGGCAGAGTACAGGGAAGAACTGACGAGGTCAGTGCGGACAACCCTCTTCAAATGTGCGCTTACATCTACTAATCTTTACTACGCGGTCAATGCGGAAAACCCTGTGTCACCCAATAAGTTCGTGGAGGAGTTTGAGGACACTGTTATAAACTCATCGACAGTGAAACAGAACTGTTTCTTTGCCTATAAAAATGATACCGTTGCAGGGTATCACCAAGGGACATAGGAACACAATTAATTTTTGGTTCATCTTAAGTTCACACATTGGAATATCAAGTTCACCATGGATAGTAGAAACAGACAACTACCATTTGTAGATGTTCTGGTGAAACCGAAAGTGGAGGGTCTTAAAAAACCCAAAAAGGCAGTACACACCCATTTACATGAGCATGACTGCAACTAGTATCAGCCGGTGCAGAGATACACTATAGTGAACACTCCCACGCATAGAGTGTACGCAATTTCCAACCAAGAAAATCCAAAACGCGAGTTAAATCATCTGTGTGCTGTGTTCGAGAAGAAAAAGAGACATGCTATCCGTCCCAGACCGAGGCAGAAATCAGTGCGGTCCACACAGAAAGAACTAAACGCCATGGCATTCATACCCTATGGCGGTCACATATATCAAGAAGTCGGCCACATTTTAAAAGAAAATTAAATCAAGCGTGTCTTTCACCTCACGCTGGAACGTGATCGCTTCGTGGCACAGTCGATGACGACCTACAAACAGCACTGTATGGTGGCCTGTGTGAATGTGGGGATAAATACATCGAGCATTCCAAGAGAGACTGGAGAAAGACACCATGCTGCCGTAGCCAAACAAATCAGCAACACTCGGTTCCTAACACTCTATGCAGTGACACAAAGGATGATGTAGGGATTCACTTTTTCAGAATCTCGTAGAGATGGCAATTGCTATAGCATCATTAATGCATGGAAATCTGCAACAGAATTTATCACGTACTGCACGTCAGTGCAATTGAGTGCAGACCGCTGTCAGACGAGGAGACCGGGTGGAACGGAACATCTGGAACACGTCAGGGTCGAAGGCCAAACGTCGGCCAATTGCGTGATCCAGCACTGGGCGTAAAAGACGTACATGGAGCGGAAGAAGCGACAGTATACGCAACATGAGCGTAAAGCGTACGGAACACAGACTCCAAATCGTCTACGTCGACATGGTGTCACTGGCGGTGAATTGAGAATTGGCCTTCAGTGCAGTGGAGCCAGACGTACGTCGCAACGAGACGCCTTGTCCCCCTAAACTTGAGGCAACCGACATCATGGGTGGAGAAACGGAATGCGGAAGCACGGCGAGTACCAGGGTATCACTCTCGACAGGCGCTAAGCGACGTTGATCTAGCGTAACGTGGCCTTCCACACAACTTCTTCCGGTTCTCTCGATTGATCTGTGTTCATTTTGTCAAGGCCTATCCACTGTGCCCACTTATAACTAAATCTGAGGGGGTGCGATGGGGAGGTTCCCTTGTTAGAGAGAAATGAGGGATAAAGCTACGGGAAGGCCACGTCACGCTAGATCAACGTTCTGCTATATCCGACGTCAGCAGTACCGCAGGAACTTCCTTTTGAAGGACGCAGCAGATGTCTAGTGTAGCAAGGCCGATAAAAGCATCGATCGCTTGTAGATGGAAAATCAAGCTCTCAATCTCGCTTTGCATCTACTTCAGAATTTCGCGAAGGCAAAGCTCCGTCAGATATACAGATTACCCTGCCTCCGGGAAAAATTTACACCAATGCCGCCCCCGGTGTATGCCGAAGCGTACACCAGCCACACGCGTGGGCTGTGTACAGCCGAAGCTCACCACGGCGTAGGCTTTGTTTTGTCTTTCTTGGAAGTATCCGCTACATCACGAAATTTCGTTACGTACTGCGGTGGTGACATTTTTCCGTCGAAACAGCTCTCTTCAGTTCGGCACAATCGTGGTATCGGTGACATTTACATTTGCTATTTGTTCGCGGTATGTAGGACGTTCACATATCCATCGGCTTTTGGCACAAAAAGACAGTCTAGCGAAATATCGTCACAAGCCTTTAAAACTCAGTGGGAGTGACACAAAATATTGATATATGTCGTGTGACTGGGGCCTCCCGTCGGGTAGACCTTTCGCCGGGTGCTAGTCTCTCGATTTGAAGCCACTTCGTCGACTTGCGCGTCGATGGGGATGAAATGATGATGATTAGGACAACACAACATCCAGTCCCCGAGCGGAAAAAATCTCCGACCCAGCCGGGAATCAAACCCGGGCCCTTTGAATTGACATTCTGCCGCGCTGATTTTTTTTTTTAATCTCATTTTGTTCGTTTTCGTTCGTTGTATCTGTTCTAGGCGGACGTCGAAAGACACCCGTTTCAGTTCGTTGTTGATCCATTAACTCAGTTTTTTTTATTACAGAGGGCAGTTGGCCCTCTGACCGAGCACGCTGAGCTACCGTGTCGGCATCACTCAGCTACCGCGCGCGGATACAAAAATGATGATAATTTTCAATATCGATTATGCAGGCGTGTAATTAACGAATAGTGCAAATTTGCTATGGAACGACTTTACAAAAGTATGCATCAAAGATTGAAGTAGAGTTAACAATGAAAGAGCAATAAATTAAAATACAACTATCGAAAGGCGGGATTAATTGTTCTGTACGTCAAGCAGCACTTCGTGCTAGATTTGCAAGCATGGAGCACGTGAATAAATTGGTGGTTCGAACAGTGAAATTTCTGAAGTAACAGCATTATTCCCCTGTCAGTTGCAACAGTTTTCAACTAAGAGTTGTCAAGACTCAGTGGAGGAGCGCCCCTGGGGATGCCCAGCGCAGTCCTGGACGAAGTGAGAGGAACAGAAGAGTTTCTTGGATCATGACCACGCATCCCGAAAGGTTTGGTTCAAAAAATGGTTCATATGGCTCTGAGCACTATGGGACTTAACTTCTGAGGTCATCAGTCCCCTAGAACTTAGAACTACTTAAACCTAACTAACCTAAGGACATCACATACATCCATGCCCGAGGCAGGATTCGACTGTAGCGCCTAGAACCGCTCTGCCACACCGGCCGGCCCCGAAAGGTTTACCAGCAGCTAAGAGAAGGGAGACTTCGTGCCTTGGCTGAGTCCAGGGCCATGTCATAAGTGGATTTTTTGATTAACAAGCCATTGTTTTTGTTCTTGTGGAGCGGGTTCTGTGGTGCGGGTGAGGGGCGACGGCTGATTAATTGCAGGCATGGCAGTTGCTTGGACTCTATTGCACGCTGCCCACGGACGGAAGGGCGGGGGGGGGGGGGGGGAAAGAGAGTGAGAGGAGGGCTATTTCAATGAGAGACCATTATTACCGCTTCATGAGCTTGCGATGCTAAGCTTAGGACTTCTTGACTTGAATGGTGCCTTTAAGCTTATAGCTTGCGTAACACCAGTTGACGACATAATTCAATTGCGAGAATGCGTAGAGAAATGTACGAGTAACTGCGAAAATTCTAAGAAAATCATGCTGTGTCTGAAACTTGTTGCTATCACAAAATCTGACTACGGACTTTAATGAAAAACTAATTACATTGAAATTAACGTTGGTCCCTGTCAAATTTAATTAAAGAAAGAGTGTTTTCTAAACTTTTTCGTTTACCTGAGTCGCAGTGGATAACGCATCGCGAACTACTCTCGTAACTAGAGCGCGTCTCAATAACAGAGCTGCAAAATTTAATTACTGTGATACGCAAAGGTGCAATGCGTTCTCTATAAACATTGCTGCTATTCTTGGTTCATAGCTTTTGATAACGGTTTTGAATAAATTGAAAATTAATCGACTCTTGGAAAGCGGACAATAACTCTGGGTTGAACGAATTCAATGGCAATCTCGTATAGTTTGAGTTAATAACATTTAATGAAAAATGAATAATAGTTATGCTTTCCCTGACATCACATAACTATAATTGATGATTTACGAGAATCAAACGTCACATGAATAACCTTTCCCTCAACAAAATTCCAAAATATAATTCTTAAATCCAGTTTTCTCACAAAGATCGACAAACCTTAACAAAAAACAAAAAAAATCAGAAAGAGAAAGATTACTTCTCTGGATGTCTGACGAACCAAAAACGCTGTATTATCAAATCACTGCTGCAAATGTATCGAACTTAATCATTACCTGTAAATCATTCTTGACAAACAATGTAAACGCACCAATGTAAAAATCTTTTCTTCTTCTTTCCGCAATAAATCTTCCGTTAATCCATAATATCTCCATTATTTGTTGCTTACTGGTACTAAACGAGAACGCGACTGTTCACATGTAATCCCAAAGATTAACTGTCTCTCTCCTCTCCTCGCGATCAACAGATAAATCTGGGAAGCATCTTCGCAGATTGAAAATCACCTCAAACTTATATCTGTGCTGCGCAGCTTCTCTGTCGAGGCTGCGTGCACTTGTCTAAGCAATTCAAACCTTAGAAGCACGATTCCAGACATCTAAAACAAGAAACGTTCGTACGAAAATTTACACACACGCTTTTCACTATCTCTCGGTCTCTCCGGCCAGAATTTTGCCGGATGAGATTTGTAACTGACAAAGATTAGACTTCCAGATTTTCTAATGGAGTTTATACACAAAGTAAGTACGTAGAAATAAAGAAATGATAATCGTTAAAGCATAAAAAGATAACTTGATTCACAGTATTTACAAATAGCCGTTGGTCTATACTGCTAGAGGAAATTTTTGCTGTCCACCAAGTTGTGTTCCTGGGCGCAAGAATCTGTCCACCAAAGTTGTGTGCCTGGGAGCACGGTTATGACTTTTTTATTCGAACGGCGCGACATTATATCGGTAGCTGCAGCGATTTCTGTCTCTGGAGTCTTGCTTTTTATTGATTTGATGAAGCAATCTGACCGGTCAGTCACAGTTTCTTGATGGAGGTGCTCAAGGCTATGAGTCTCAGTCCTACTGCAGTCAGGTATTATTCAGTCTTTTTACTGGTATTCACGCATCTGTCGTAGTGAACGGAGAACCTACTCCCCAGATTACCATCCTACAGCGCTTACCGCTGGGGAGCCCCCTTTTCGAGCAGCTTTTTTCTTTTTCCTTAGAGCTTCTGCTTCGCCGTATTGCTCATCAATTAAGTGGCTGGAAGGTATTAGGAGAAAACTTCTCGGTACCAGCGTACCGAGCGTCAGATATTACCACGTCATGTCCATGATAATATCCTTGCTCAGGGACATATTGGATTCCTTTTGTTCTCTCTCTGGGGCCCGCATTAATTAACGGACATGTACCCTATTACCACTGCAGGGTTTGCAACAAGTTGTTATTCCATGGAAAACTGTTGTTGTTCGCCACAAATCGTTGTGAATTGTCGTGGAATGGCATCCGATGAAAATGGCTGCACTCAATTGGCGAGAGGTGACGAATCGAATTCAAGCGGCAATTCGTGAACACGATCGCCGTTCCCTTAGTCTTCTTTAAAAAGTACGGATCTTAGACTCCTACCGAGCGAGGTGGCGCAGTGGTTAGCACACTGGACTCGCATTCGGGAGGACGACGATTCAATCCCGTCTCCAGCCATCCTGATTTAGGTTTTCCGTGATTTCCCTAAATCGTTTCAGGCAAATGCCGGGATGGTTCCTTTGAAAGGGCATGGCCGATTTCCTTCCCAATCCTTCCCTAACCCGAGCTTTCGCTCCGTCTCTACTGACCTCGTTGTCGACGGGACGTTAAACGCTAACCACCACCACCATCTTAGACTCCTACATTTTCAGCAAAGTAGACTATGTTGCACAAACATCAACGCTCCCCGCGATGATGGCATGAAAATTGATGCAAATGTCTGTTAGCTTCCTTTGGAAAAGTCATATTTTCCAAATTCGGTATAAAGCAGTTACGAGGGCCCTTGGAGGGTTGTGATTTCCCAATATCAGTCAAAGTGAAGAATTCAGTATTGTTTATGCGGTGTACCTTTATAACATGTACTCGAGAAACTCATTCTATTACATCTCGCTTATTATGTATCTTCGAACCCCCAGTCTGACTCTGCCTGCCGATGTTGCCCGAATCAACTCTAAATTGCAGCACGTACGTGAGTTTTACATTATAATAAATTTTCTGGGAGCTGACATTTTATCAATGACACATCCCAGCACCAGCTCCTTGCTTCTCGATGGGGAGTACATAATCCCTCTGCCCAGTGGAAATAGTTCCGCTATTAGTATCCTGGAAAATAATGTGGTTTCGCGTTATTCTCCCTATCCTCTAAATTGAACTCGCCTCATAGTGATACAGAGTCATTCACAATCTGATCTCGACCAACTAACGCCTCCACCGCATTGGTCTTAGTTCGACTGGTCTTTGTGACACATGTCGCGAACCAGATACACTACCATACCGGTTTCTCTCTTCTGAACGAGAACACTAGTGCTGGATTAGCCGACAACTGGCTTTCCTTACGCCATCAGCTGAGCCAGCTTTCTGTATTGAACTTCTTCTGTGTCCAGACTTATCCGTTTTCCCTCGGACCAAGACTAATTCGTTCGTATGGCTCCTCGGACACTACGCCGACTATGTCGTCGGGTGTTACACCGAACACGACCCCTTGTTGTTCCCAATATATGGTGAATGGTCGTTGGAGGTGTCAGAAGCTTCCACGTTATTGTGTTTTATTTGCAAATATGTTGCACCTTGTCTTTAATCGTCAAGGAATTAGGTAGGTTTTTTTCCCTATTCTCTGTTGGTGTTCTTACTAGAAAAGAATTGTTTGCTTCGAGTACCAATATTGTGGAATTTTTGTTTATCAAGTTTTCTTTTCATAAAACAAATAACAAAAATAAAGAAACAATGTTAAAAAACATAAAAATTAATGGAAAACAACAAAAATTTAAAAATACGAAATAGAAGGAACACCCTATACCATGCTCATGTGAGGGACCAGCACATTGACAGATGGGTGAGGGATGGGGGAGGGGTGGGGGGAGGAATCGAGGCCATGCCTCATGTTTCGACCCCTGCCCACTGAAGTTTCACAAAAACTTTATAGAATCTTATAGGTATCTCATTTGCTCCTGAAGCCTTTCCGCTATTGAGCGATTGTAGGTGCTTTTCAATTCCGCGATCGGTTATCTCAGTATCTGCCATTTCGATATTCTTACGACGATTGAAAGGGGGGACAGTGTTACGATCTTCTGCGGTATACTACATTGTATAGTCCTTAATGTTAGATAAAATATTTATTTTGTTGGTCCATTTAGTTTGTACCAAGTGTTTGTACCCTGAAATACATACTGTGTTCCAACGGCGGTCGAAAACTTTTGACCAATAGTATACATCACTTTAAAATGAATAAATGGCTAATTATAACTAAAAATGGTGAAATAACATAATCTAAAGAACTAAGCAACCTAATACATTTGTTGGCGTGGCCATGATTTACGGCATGAGCAATTTTTCAAATATTAATGGTTTTTCCTCTTTAAGCTTACTTCAACCAAACAGTAGTTTTCACCATTAGCATTTCGTTTTTCTATTTGAAGCTACATCGTGCATGGTGGTTCTGGTTGCTTGGTTCGTTGTTGGTGTAAAAGCGACCAGGTCGTTCTGGAAGGAAGGTTTATACTTTACTATTTACAGGTTACAAACAATGTTTCTTTGTGAAACTGGCGTACAACTGGAGCAAAGTCGACGTTCTAGCTCACCGCAAAAGGGTTCCACTGGCTTCAGGTCAGGACTCCTAGCAAACCAGTGAATTTCAGGAATGTGACTGTCCACAAACCATAGTTCTCAAATGCAGCTTTATTATAGGATGTATTGTCAGTCAGATACCAAAAGAAATCATCTACGACTATTACACTACTGTACGCAATATACAAGATGGTAAAATATGTATATATAGTTCCGCATTCAGGCGTTTTCCCAACGCAGTAAGAGGACCCTTAGGATAGCAATAGCGACTCGTGAGAGAAAATTATCTTCAGAGCTGTCCTTGGGCTTAAAGGTGTCAACTTCTTGAAATGGACACGTACGTCTCAAGCCCTCTCCCTCCTTATCAGTTACATCATCACTCTTTCAGTGTCATCATCATCCTTATCTGTGACGTCATCAGACGGTGATCCATTTTCCCCCAGCCCCTCTTTTCAGAAAATCACAGTGTAGTTTCAAAAATGGAACAGCCAATCACAATCCAAGACGGCGGACGTAGCTCAGTTGTGCTTTATGGCCTAAACCCACACTTCCCCCATCCCAGCCAATCACAGCGAAGTATTAAACTGGTGCACAAAAATTACGTCGCTTTGCACTACTTTACTAGTATGTAACAAATATATATGTACCACTCTGTGTAGTCTGTATTATATTAAAGTGATATGTAAATAAGGCGCATGGTTGCAGAAGTTCTGTGAAAGTTGAAGATATTTGCCTACCTCTGTATTCGATGAGCGTAATATTAAAATTCGTATTTCAGAAAATGGTATAACACTCACACAAACACACAGAGCTAGATGGTAAATGACAAATTGTAAATAGTTAATGGTTAAATGGCCAGTGGAAAATGATGGTCAATGGAGACTGATGGCCATTGAAAAATGATGGTCAGCAATCTTGTAGCAAAATGACCCAAAATGTGTCTCATCATCGCAGTCGTCAACATTCTGAGCGCATTTTCAACCATGTACCGGACCTGCAACTTCCTGGCGGACTGAAACTGTGTGCCCACCCAAGATTGTATCTTGGTACTTTTGCTTGCCACAGGGAAGTGGTCTACTGATCTTTTTTCTTCTTGTTCCAAATGCGGGCACCATCAACCGAACAGGCTCTGCTAACTACGGCAAGAAATAATGAATAAAAGTGAGATAGTGTTAATACTTTCATCCTTGTTTACCTCCTCTGCATTACTGGAGATGACGTGTCACTGAGCACATTTGTACTGTGCATGCTGTACATGTGAGGTGCCTAGTAGTTTCCACTGCCCTGTGTGGATACATAAGTTCTTGTACACTACACTAACCTGCTGTCTTCATGATGATGATGTCCCCAGCGCAGATAACAGCACGCAGGTCGTGGAGTCTTTTCCTTGAGGCTAAAATTAACTTCGCAAGGAACTGCTGCTGCGAATAAACTATGACTCATTTGGGACGCCACGAGAAACTATTCTTGATCACAACGTATTGAACGTATCTTTCCACAGTCATTATATCTGGCTAAAATAACATGAAATACATCCTGCCACAGACAATATGTCTGTCTACTGGAACCGTCAGAGCTGGAGAATAAAATTACATGAATCAAATACTACTATTACAGACAACATGTCTGTACCTGTACCGGGACTGTAGTAAATAAAATTGCATGAAACAAATACTGCTATAATAGACAACATGTCTGCCTACTGGAGCGGTCAGAACTGGAGAGAGGAATGCCCGAGACACTTCGCGCGCCAAGCCAGCAAGGCATGACCCTAACGCCACCGAAGTGCATCGGCAGTAATATCGTCAGTCTTTTGTTTTAGTAATACTTTGATTTTAATAATTTTGAAATGACTGGTTGATAGCTGGCTGTTGAGAGACGTTTATTTAAAAAAATGAAGTAATTTGGATGACAGGTTTAATTAATAATAGCAACTAAAGTTTAACGTTTTGGCGCCCTACCGCCGAACACAGCAGCCAATCACAGAGTAGCAGCATCATGCAGGCGGTCTTTCTCACGGAAATTGTTCCGAATCTAACATGTGTCACCGGTACCTCATCCCACACTGCGTCATCTCTATGCTTCTTGCATCTCCACTGCCCTGGGAATAGCTTCCTGGATCCTAATATGCTGGCTGAATAAGCCAGGAATATTACATAACGGCATACTAGGCCTTCTACATTGCTGGCAGCGGGTTCTACACAACGCTGGCGACTACTTTGAAGGACAGTAATAGTCGCAAACATGTAACTCTTTTGTGTCGGCTGTAAATAAATAGTTGCCACTATTTAAGTTACAACCCTCGTAATTAGCTGAAATTTTTACAAATTCAGTTGGGATACATCGTTCTCTTCTTGTTAATGATGTGTTCTTCCCCCCTAATTAGGCAAATACCTTGTGCTGAAGAGTCAGAATCGCAAGTCAGCTGTAGCTTTACAGAATAAGTAACCTACAACGGCTAGGAATTAACAGTGTGAACAAATAACAAAAATGGTTCAAATGGCTCTGAGCACTATGGGACTCAACATCTTAGGTCATAAGTCCCCTAGAACTTAGAACTACTTAAACCTAACTAACCTAAGGACATCACACACACCCATGCCCGAGGCAGGATTCGAACCTGCGACCGTAGCAGTCCCGCGGTTCCGGACTGCAGCGCCAGAACCGCTAGACCACCGCGGCCGGCGAACAAATAACTTCTCACTGAATAGTGCATACTGTATCTGCGTGTAATGAACTGTCGTTAGGAATACGAACGAGCAAGTACAGAAGCATATAAATGCAACTCTCGCCGGACAGCGTCGAAGCGGCTGTGCAAACGGAGACAGTCGGGGCTCTCGCAGCAGCGGCGGGCGCGGCAGTTCTGCGCTGGCGGTGGACGGTTCTCCTAGCTGCAGAGTAAGTTCGTTAATTGGCCGCGGTGCGCTTCCCGTGCGCGCTGGCGTCGTCGAAGGGAGGGCGCCCAGGCAACAGCTCTGCAGGCACACAAGTTTCTTTCAGGAAACTCGTTCATGACGGCCCCTTCCAGGTACTTCTCTGCCTTTGCCGTGAGCGTGGCCCTCCGCAGGTAGATTGCTCATCCGTTGAAGTGAGCAACCTCATCCCTTCATTACCTCTTCTGTTTACTCTGCTCAAAAGTTTGCTTTCAGAAGATGCACTCTTCTACAGATGGAAAAATGTACGATGATGTCAGAGGAAAAAGTGTGGCGACGTCAAAGCTGCAGCTTGCGACGTGATTATTTGCGTTCGTCTCAAGCGGTGCCAATAGACCGTAAGGAAATGGCAGCGAAGAACTACTACGTTCCCTGGTTCGAGGGGCTCATGTTGCCATATTTGGGCTGTAATATAAAAACAGCACTATACCAAATAAGTTGACCGGACCGAGTGTTAGCCACCTCCTTAAAAGAGCACACTCTTCCCTATCGACGGCTGTCGATGGTGTAGCGCCGGTTCCAGCTGGTAATAAGATACTCCACAGAGTCATGGCAAAGAAATGGTATGCATATTCCAGTCAGTTTTGTGATGTCAGTGTGGTATGTTGCCTCGACATCGTGACGTGACAGAACTGCAGAAAGAAGCTTTGCTATTGGGAGATGCTGCTGACCTTTGCTGGCTTGTGCACAATTTTACCACTGTGCTGCGATACTGCAAAAAGAAAGAAATTGGATACCACCACGTCATCATGACAGGTGCAACTTAAAGTCCTTGCAATATCAGCTTTAGCTAATGCACTAAGACAAAGTATGTTGTTTAAATGTTATTTGATTTCCACTATGTTCCTTCTTTAATACACTAATATGGACTGGATCATTCACTCCCCCTGTACCCGATGCATAACTGTTCGTGAATAACAAACACGGAAAACAAAGAAAGAGCACTGTCAATATCATAACTACAAATCCAAATTTTTTCACTCACTTTCATACTGAACTTTCTCATTTATTTTCTTTTTTACCCCCACGTATAGCGTTTTGACTTACAAGGCTACTAATCGTAAATAAATAGTATATATTAATTGTACTTATATGAACTGAACGGTTTAAGTGCAGTCCGCAGCTAATGGTCGTGCGGTAGCGTTCTCTCTTCCCGCGCCCGGGTTCCCGGGTTCGATTCCCGGCGGGGTCAGGGATTTTCTCTGCCTCGTGATGACTGGGTGTTGTGTGATGTCCTTAGGTTAGTTAGGTTTAAGTAGTGCTAAGTTCTAGGGGACTGATGACCATAGATGTTAAGTCCCATAGTGCTCAAAGCCATTTTTGTTTAAGTGCATTTGAATTTTATAGCTAATCGTTCAACCAGTGGCGTAGCTTGCCTTAGGCGGTCCCCGAATCAACATTTGTCGCGATTCCGTTTTACCCGATTGTGGCAATGCTCAAATGGAGGGTAAATATTATTCAAAAAAGAAAAATAAGCTCTCAGTTTTAATGAAATAAATATTTATTAAGTTTACGTTACAAAGGTAAATAATTATTTACAAATAGTGCATCTAGGAGCCAAGTTAGCCAAACAATTAAAATATATACTTTCCTCGCCTTATTTCTGGCAAACTAACTTATTAAACTGTGACTGGCTGAAGATGATTTTAGTTTTTCGAGGATTTCTGCCTCTATAGACAGCACTGACAAGCCTGAAAGCCGTTCTTTGCTCATATAAGTTCTAGGATAGTTTTTAAAGAGTTCCAATTTCGAAAGACGTCTTTCAGCTATTGCGGTTGTTACAGGAAGGGTAAAAAATTGGAAACATGCTGTTATTACTTCCGAAAAGTAGGATGCAAGGCTATTGAATTTAATCAGTAATAATTCCATGAGTTGCTTAATAGAATGGATGTTCTGAATTTCAGTTTTTAAACACATTTTAAAAGAAATCAACTGTTCTTACAGATCAAATGATATGTCTTTAATTTGCGGCCAGTTTTCCCGCTTCGTTTTCCATGATTTCTTTTGAAAATGGTAAGAGTTACCCCGGTTGTAACACGTCGAATGTATTGCTAAGATCACACAGGGTTTGAAATCTTTGTTTAGATTGAGAAATTAATATGTTTAAACAGCAATAGTGCACATTGACTTTGAAGTACGATTCTGGGTCTGAAATTCTCTCATCTTCTGATTACTCATCAAAATAACACTTCGTCGTCTTCCGTCTCGTATTTTTAAAAACAGTTGTTACTCCCTACTCTTTTCTAGGTCTCTGGACTCATTCAGCAAACCATGGAAAGAATTTTGATTTCTAATTTCGCTCAGTCTATTCAAAATATTACTTAGTTGGATACTAGCCTTTTGTAAGTCATTATTTTCATGCTGTAAACCCTTAGAAACTGGATAAATAATGAATTAAAATAGGCGACAAGGACTATAAAGTTGTAGTTCTCTAAAATAGTAATTACACTTTTACATTCGTCACGTTCGTCTTTTTTAGTGGAAATTAAATTTATCTGGTAGGAAGTTTTTATTATTAATGAACACTTTTTCTTAATAGCCGAAAAAGCGTCGTGTCTTGAAGACCGTCTAGTAGGGCATATATTCTTAAGAGTAACTTTATATTTTAAATATTTATCATTTCTCAGCACTTACCTACGTTTTATAGTATTCCCAAAACAGGTATATATTTTTTCCAAATTATCAAAACAAACTGACACTTCAAAAACGCGTTTCGCGGCATCATTTAAAATTAAATTTAATGCGTGTGCCGCACAGTGCATATAATCGGCATTTGGCGCAATTTCTTTTTTAAGGTCTTGTTATTCTACATACACACCTGACATAACATTTGCTCCAGTTGTTGGGAACACCACAACCAGCTACTGATATAAATCTCAAAAAGGACTCGCAGATTTTTATTTCATTAGCTGCACGATCATTATTTTCTGCTATCGACACGTATCGATAAATTACAGAAAGTCGGTCAGTTTTCCACATCTCTTGAGTTGCATCCAAAATAATAGCCAGAAATGGAGCTTTCTCTTAATTTCTAAAACAGTATTCTCTGCAACAGAGGTAGCAAGTAAATTAACAATCTCATTTTTAATCGTGATTCTTAAGTAATCTATTTTACCTTTTGGTTTTCAAAGAAGTTCTTTTAAAATAGAGTCATAATTTGATAGTAAACGTAAAATTGACATGAAATTTCCAGAATCAGAATTATGGCCTCTTAAAAGTAAATTGCATGAATCCAAAATAATTATGACATTACTAACACAATGCAATACATCTCGCCAGAAAGTAATTTTACTACTGATTTTACTTCGCAGTAAAACAGCGATAATATTACGTTGTAACCAATTATTAAAAGCCGCGTTAATATGCTGATGTGAGTTTTCATGGTCAGATATACATTGTGAAAAACTACTTCGAACTGAAACACCGTTAACCCATGCGGAGGAGTATGAAATGCAGACAACCGACGGAAGTTGGTTCAAATGGCTGTAAGCACTATGGGAATTAACATCTGAGGTCATCAGTCCCCTAGACTTAGAACTACTTAAACCTAACTAACGTAAGGACATCACACACATCCACGCCAGAGGAGGGATTCGGACCTTCGACCGTAGCAGCAGCACGTTCCGGACTGAAGCGCTTAGAACCGCTCGGTCACAGCGGCCGGCTGACAGAAGTTGTTCAAGAAATGGCTCTGAGCACTATGGGACTTAACATCTATGGTCATCAGTCCCCTAGAACTTAGAACAACTTAAACCTAACTAACCTAAGGACAGCACACAACACCCAGCCATCACGAGGCAGAGAAAATCCCTGACCCCGCCGGGAATCGAACGCGGGAACCCGTGCGTGGGAAACGAGAACGCTACCGCACGACCACGAGATGCGGGCTAAGTTGTTCAAAATATTAGAATAACACAGCCATTGCCTTGTAAATTCTATACCAGCCTTATTGAAATATGAGTAATGATGGCTGGAAAAGATCACTTTGTTTCTGGATCCTATGGAAACGGTCCTTGAGGTTTAAATGGACCCAATTCAAAAACAGTTTCTCGTTCGTATGTACTAAGACTGTGACCAAAATTTCCTCTATCTGACGAAGGTATACGAAGGTTGACTCAAAAGTAATGCACTAATATTGATATGGTGTCTGTTCTTACCGACATGTCCGGAATAACAGACACCATTGATGACCTCCATCCGTCTAGAATGAAATTAGTATTATATATTAATACCTTCAGCTGCTGACGGGCGTTGATATATATATCAACGGGGACAGGTGGATATGTGTGACCCGACTGGGACTCGAACCCGGGATCTGCTGTTTACATGGCAGAGGCTGTATCCATCTGAGCCACCGAGGGCACAGAGGATACTGCGACTGCAGGGAGTATCTCGAGGACGCCTCCCGCGAGACCCACATTATCACCTTATATGTCCCTACCCAACACACTCTACTCGTGGGAGACATTCTTACCAAGTCCCGTAAGAGTTAGGGTAATATATGTGCATCCGCACAGAAGAAGAAGGTCATGTCGGTAAGAACAGACACCATATCCATATAAGTATATAGTTCTGGCAATACCGGCCATGACCTTCTTCTGTGCGGATGCACACATATTACCCGAACTCTTATGTGACTTGGTAAGAATTTCTTCCACGAAAAATGAGTGTGGTGGGTACGGACACTACGAATATAGTGTGAGGACATATAAGGTGAGAATGTGGGTCTCGCGGGAGGCGTGCGCGAGATACTCCCTGCAGAGACAGTCGCTGCAGTTGCATTGTTGTCTGTGCCTTCGGTGGCTCAGATGGATAGAGCGTCTGCATGTAAGCAGGAGATTCCGGGTTCGAGTCCCGGTCGGGCATACATTTTGACTTGTCCCCGTAGATATATATCAACGACTGTCAACAGCTGAAGGTATTAATTCATAAAGCTAATTTCGGAAAGTAATGCCTCCACCTTCGTCACTCTTCAACAGTTGGCAGCATTGGTATGCGGCAGGTACTGGTTTGTTCCGTAGCCTCTTTTCTACACCTCCGGTTAGCAGGTAGCATTAACATTGAACAGTTGCACTGTTACAGTGTAAAGTATGGAACATTGCGCAGATGGTAGTTCAATGTGATTCAAGCAACGCGCATTCACTGAATTCTTGACAGCAGAAGGTGTCACCCCAAAGAAGATTCATCAGAGAATGAAAGCAGTATATGGTGATTGAGATGATGTGAGTACTGTGCGTCGTTGCGCGAGTAAGTTTAAAGATATTGAGGCGGGAACATCTGACATGTCTGACAAACAAAGAGTTGGACGTCCTGTGACAGCAACCAGCGAGTTTTGCAAGATGCAGAACGCGGGTGAACAACGGTGCGATGGAAGTAGAGACATAAACAGGTCTAATATGCGGCACCTTATTCCGTGCAAGCAATACACACAAATCATTTTCCTGTCGTGTCGCACGACTGCTATGGTGGAGATTCAACGAACACTAGTGATATTTCGTGGAGGCACTTCCTTTGCAGAGTCATTGATATTCGAATGTGGTACGTTTTTCTATCATAGAATATCACATTAGAGTAAGCAAGCTGTGATACAGGTATTTAATCAGCAAGAGAACACTAGCATTTGAAATTCGTTACTTTTTAAACTTATACGATCCTGTTACGTGTACTAGAGGCGTCGAAAAAGTACTAGATAATGTGCCAGGAAAACTTTCCTCACCCAGTTAGTAATATTAGAAATTCAACTTAGTACTCGACAAACCGATAACAACAACAATAAAACATACACGACGTAACCGATACTGCAGCTCTACCCATACGATCACTGCAAAGATTGGCTGATGTTTCAAAGCAGCACGAAAAGTTCTAAGCATCACGGGCGAGATTCCTTAAAAACAGATGGGGTTTGTAAAACTTTGAATAAAATAGTGGAGCCCAGGGTTTATTTGGGCCGTAACATGTCGGAACGTTATTTCGGCACTTCCCATGGAAGATTTTGTGGAACCATGCGGACTAAGTCCACAAAGGTGTATTCTTATTTTAAAACGTAAAGTAAAATAGATTTCGCTGCTGCTCAGACACCGGTGAACGTAAAAGCGATTGGCCTAATACCAGTTTGCAATAGCTGCAAAACTGTAGTGTGCGTTGACTCACCTCTGCATTAGTACTCTTCCTACTTGTATTCCTCTGTGGGTTTGGTGTTCATGTTACACTGTGGCAAAGTGTTACTTATGTTCGTATACTGTAGTGTTCCTGTTCTTTTTCGATCAAAACGTGGTTTTCTTTTCATTCTTGAGCTATTTTTTCATGCTCTCCATTCGTGGCAAATGAATGTTGTAATAAGTACTGTGTAAACATATTGAGCTATGATGTTTTCCAAGTCGCATCAAGATTAGAAACAAATATTTGTAGTATCTGTAAGACGAAATTTATGGTCTTGGGGAACACGTAAGCAGCAAATTCAACACGTCGAACATACCATCCTGGAATTTATATCACTGATTCAGACGTTTTCGTCGACCCTATTATCAATTAAATCGTCGATCTTACTCGAAAAATTCGACTATCGCCCTTACTTGCAACGAATTTTTCCTCGTGCCATTTCTCCCACGGAACTGTTCTTTTTTTGCTATTGGAGATATGAGTTGTGATTTTGTTCTCATTACGCGTGACAAAGCGCAAATATCTGTAAAATATACTTATTATAATATTTGGTTAAATGTACCGTACACACTGAAAATCGCGGCTCCCGACATAGAGTACGTTACAAACGAGTGGACAATGAGTAGGTTGAACGAAATTACAATGAAATCCAGACATTTAGCTATTTACAGGAGTTGATAAATATCAACAGGGACAGTTGAAAATGTGTGCCCCGACCGGGACTCGAACCCAGGATCTCCTGCCTACATGCCCGGCTCTGTTCGACTAAGCCATCGAGGACACAGAGCATAGTGCGACCGCAGGGACTTATCTCTGGCACGCTCCCCGTGAGACCTACATTTCCAACTTACTGTCCACGCACTACATCTGTAGTGCCCCTGCCCACTATGCCCATTACTCGCGGTAGTCAGTCTACCGATTCCCGTACGAGTTCGGGCAATGTGAGTGCACCCGCACTGAAGAGATCATTGGCCGGTAACCCTTATCTATATGAAGATGGTATCTGTTCTTTCGGACATGTCATTCGCTAGATTCTTTCAGATCATACACAAAGCTATAAAAATTTCGTTTAAATGAAGACGTAACGAATTATGCAAAGCAGTAGCTCCTAGCAAAGAAGTGCGTAATCTAACATTTTCGTTGCTCATTAAGCTGATAAATTACTTTAAGCTCTGCGCCATGTGACAATCACCGCTTCTCTTGATTTGTCACAAACTTACAGAAATAGATGTAACAGTCGTTTCGTTCACAGCACACTTCAGCTGATGAAATGTCAGCTAATCTCTGTTGTACTTAAAATGGTGGCGTGAGTATTTCTTAAAAAAAATCACAATTTTGTTCTTTTTTAGCTGTACACGCTACTATGAAGTTCGTCTTATTCTCTGTAATTGCTCATTTGCACTTCATTATACACATATGTTTGTTATCTTGACTTGGTTCTTATATTTTCGGAAATAGGATTTTGACAATCCGGATGATCTGAAAATAGTTCCCGACTCGGAACTACTCGTCGAGAAAGTAAAAGTGAAATTTGAGACTTTGGCTAGTTTTCCGTTGTACTGGTTAACACAAGTTGTTTCCTGCAATTACTCAAGCATGCCAGAAGTTCGTATCGTAGTTGTAGAAAATGTTACTGTCTGTTGTTTGTGAGGATATTCTGATTGTATTGTGCTTTGTAAATTGGTCATGGGGTTGTATGCAGTATGTTTTTAGTTAATTCTTGCGGTTTTTAAGTTGGATGAATATGATACTTGGACTCGCTAAAACTCCATGTGAGACCGTTTACGAAATATTCAGCTGTGCCATCACAGTGTTTAACGTGTTCCGAGAAATAATTTATAATTTTGTTTAATCTGTAGATTTTGAGGGTCTTGTTGCGTTCCGTAAAACTAATTTACTATATTGAAATCTTTATGAATTACAGATGACAATCTCTACCAAAATATGAGCTGCACTGAAGACCACTAACGGCTAAATTGGCGTCATCTTTTGCTACTAGGGAGTATATTTTCTTAAAATGTGATGAATATACTGTAGTTAATACAATCCAGAAATTCTGTATGTAATCAGGTACATCTGTATCTGTCATTGGGCAGAAAATGAAGTGAACCCTCTGACAAAACATTTGTGACTGAAAGAGAAGAAAATTCTGTTTGTCTCAGAGGGGATACTTTTCTTAATCATTTATATTTGAAATAAAAACAACAACAAAAAATAGGGTTTAACTGGAAGATGAATATATCAAGGTCATGCCAAGGATTTCTGAGTATCTGGAATCTGACAATTAGATCAGGTTATGTTGTTGACTCTCTCATTACTTTTTGTGGTTGATTAGTTAGTCAGTTACATGTTCTGTAGATCATTTGGACGATTCTTTTATGGGAGAGATGCGGAACAAGTCAGTGTACAAGATATTTCTATATAGTTAGTGGTAATGTTAATGAAGACATTTTTAGTCCTCATGTAACTACATTTAAAAACAAGAGTTTTGCAAGTTACCAGTTTTTAAATAGAAATTCGTCCATGTAGTAGAAGAAGCTCTCCAGAAGAAATGATTTAGGTTAGATTTAAAACGTGGTAAGACATGTAATGGCTAATTATTTGTTTTAGAAAGTAAATATCTCATATATTATCTTAAATAGCCTCTATAGTAACTGAACAGTATATTTTTATTGATTGCACCATGCAATAACAGAGCCAGTATGGAGCTACTTGATGGTCTCTATATTGAAGACAGTAAACATTTTTTTATTTACAGTATATCTGAGTATTTAGATACCATTGAGAGATTCCAGGGCACTCTCACTTCTGATTCAGTGTTATGCCACTTCGTGTTCATAGAGAATATGATCTTTACTGCGATTTGACTTCATACATTATGATGAAATGGTGGGCAGTAGTTAATGGTATTGTTTGCATGCTCTATGGAAGGAAATACAGTAAGCTTTACCTGTGTTCAAAGGAATTGGGTGCCGACTTAAACTACTGCAGTAAAAGAATTGGTGCGCTGACAAAGCTCGTTTTTCTGGGAAACGGTGGGGAGACATTTCCAGACGGCCGCGAGCCACGGTAGTATTTTGGAAAACACATTAAGTTGGCGCCGGATGGGAGGCAGACTTCCAAGTATATGGGCTAGTGCTGAGAAGTCGCTGATACACCGGACAGAGCATTGTATGCTGGGAATAAAGCAGAAGATGGGCCCTTGCTAGGGAGAAAGCCGCCAAAAGAAATGTAAACGTTCTGCGAATTTACGTTGGACAGGGAAACTGGCGTTCAGACGTCCAGACTCTGTTCCAAAACATACTTGTGAAAGCACGATGCCTTTGGCGAGTTTAAGACCATTCTTTGGAAAAATTGAAATGTACGCCACAGTGGAGAATAACAAGCTGTTTATGGAGAGCTGTGCTTCCACCCTGTATTGTGTCAGCAAAAGACACAGCAAATGCGTGGGAAAGAGGCTGCAAAGCTGAATCTTTTTTCCGTTTGCTGCCAATTAACTTTAAAGACTCTCATTGTTCAAATCGTTTGACAGTCCAAAGACCATTCTCCGAGCCTAGAATGCCGGGCTCCAGCTCGTGATTGGCTTGTGCGAAAGTTGAGGAAGTCAAAAAAAGAGAAATGTGCCTTTGGAACCAAGTTGTGGAAGTGGGGAGAAAGGAACAAAGATCTTGTACGAGTCTCTTGTACTGGCGTTTGGCTAGTATAGAACTGAAGGTCTCTACCTAAACAGTGAGACTTTGAAAGTTGTCGTCAATCCCTGAATGAAAATTGCGCAACGGATAAGTGGGGAGGGGAGCTTGAGGGCGCTACCTAGAGAGCGCCCTTTCTGTATGATACTAGGCAAGGGGCTGGAGGGCTCACACGCTGATGTGTGGTTTCCTGCATTCTATATCTTTTATCTTAAATGAATTCCCTTAACTTGACTTCTTTGTGATTTTTAAGGTATGTTAAAGATTTTAAACGTTATCACTCGATCTTACAGCGATTGCAGCAATTGTTCCAGTTTGCAGATATTACAATTTTACAACTTATAGCTCGGGTATATTATATACTAATCTGCACGCACATTTCTACGGGCAAGACGGAACTGTGTTGGTCGAATGTATGCCACCAAAGTCTCCTAATATTTTTCGTGGGACATCCGCTATGTGAGGAGGATAACGGGCAAACTGGGGACCAGATACATTAACACAGGGGGTCAAATTTCCGAAATTAAATGAGAACATTCATCTCCTCACACAATCCGAAGCTGGAAATAAAAGAAGTAGTACAAATATTCAAATACCTCTCTCCCATGCGTGAACATTGAGACAAACGCACTGAGGGCACGTCTGCTCATCTGCTCACTTACCTGTCTTCTGTAACGCTCCACGAATGTGGTGGGCACCCGGAGGTCTTCCTGGGCCGTGGTGGAGGGGATGGTCGAACCACTTGGCCGTGACCAACTTCTCCACCCCAAATCTTGAGACACTGGAACGTCTTTGACTTTTACCTGCCTGCCTCTGATCCCCTACCCAGGAGTGAGGTTTGCACTACTATTCTACAGAACTACTTCCCAACTAAGATTTGGCCCCGCTTTACGGAAAGGTGTGAGGAGGATTAGGAAAGTTCATGTGCAGATTCACATTCACGTACAAGAAATGCATAATACACGTCACATATAAATACGTATTATGAAGCCTGACACATATCTCACCACCCGTCCACATGGGTTCTGTTGCACCCGCTGCTGCAACGTAGGGCTATAATATCTATATTTCTCATCACCCTGTTCTTTCGAATCATACTTTTCTTTTCTTGTATGGTAGAATATAGATGCTTGGTGGTGGCGTAGTTTGGTGCCATAACCTGGATTCACGTGTATGAAGTCAGGTAGAGTGATTAGTGTTTTGGTTAGTGTTGTGTGTCGATCTCCAGCAGATCACTTTGTCCACCGTAGATCCCATGTTATTAAGGCGTTTGTTAAATAAAAATGTTTGTGTGATGTTTCTTTAATAAGTTTGTTGTCTTATAACGTTTAAGATGAATAAATCGAGTGTCAGACTACAACTGCTCCCTGAGTTCTAATTCTTTAATAATTTTGTTGTTTTGTCATGTTTAAGATGAATAAATCGAGTGTCAGACTACAACTGCTCCCTGAGTTCTAATTCTTTAATAATTTTGTTGTTTTGTCATGTTTAAGATGAATAAATCGAGTGTCAATTAGACTTCAACTGCTCCCTGAATTCTAATTAACAGTTTGTTCCCATTTTATTATTGCAGTCTACATCTGATACATAAGGAGTAGCTTTTCACTTGGTGTCCACTGGATGGATCTTTTATTTCATTACCGTCATTCCTTCTTTCACCATACATTCAGTACCATATTAACGAACAAAATATGCCAACACCCAACACACAGATATTTATTGAGTGTAACTGAAAAATAAACCGCTGGTTGAGTCACTGATAAAATCAGACTGTTTCATTCGTGAGAGTGTGAGAATACTAATGGAAACTGCTTATCTCAGTCGATCAAACTCCCAATGGAACAAATCTTATTGATTTCGGTGTCGCTAGTAACCAGGGCATATTTAGTTCACATCCTAAATTTCACCACAATCAGTCTGACCCGTCAATGTTACATTAAGTCTACAGACTTGCTGAGGAAGCAGGCATTGTAGTGAATCAGTCTGGTAACACCGTCTCATATACCGTTAACCTTTCGTATTCCATATTTCGGCATTGCATTGTGGCTTCAATAGGAAAGGACATATTTGCCTGTACCAAGAGGCTTTTTTCAGAACATCAGTCGTAAATTCGATGTTTGATTCGCTTTTAACAATGTTTATGAGTACCTACACGAATGAGGTAGACAGCTGTAATGTATTTCTCTTTTACTACATTCTGTGATGCGTGGTTGACTAAGTACTGTGTCTTTTCGTTACGTGAAATCCTGTTGTGGGAGGTAACTCAGGCTCCTTTCACAAACGGAACGTGACGATGATCATGATTAGGAAATAAAGTAATAGAATTGCTCTTGACAACCGCAGTTAACCGCTGGTAATTATTGTTTTCTTCATATCGGCAGGATTTTTCAACAATTTTACTGATATTTTTCCAGATGTAATTACATTTGCCTCATACCCACTCGGTTCGAATCAAGGATACTAAAAATGACTCATCAGTTACCTAGGATGACTTAATGAGAACGTGAACTCTGCTTGGCGTCCTCACTAGTTGGCGCTGACTAGTTTACTGATATCTTCTATATGTTAATATTGTAGAACTTGCAAACTACAGTGTCGCACTTTTCTAAGATTATATGTGCCCGAGATGCAATGTTACCATATAATTTGAAAGGCCAGATCCACATCACATCGGAGTATCTCTCTTCCCATGCAAGTGAAATTCCTTTATCATTTCACACAATTCTTCCAGTATTAATAAATAAAGTAATTAATTTATACATTCTGGGCATTTTGTTGATGCGCCCGACACCCCCCCCCCCGTCTCGCCCCCCCCCCCCCCCGTTCCTAGATGGAGAGCCTTCAGGGATGTGGAAAGACGCAAGGCACACCCTAAGAAGAAGAAAAGGAAAACATCGAAACTTAGCATCTGTACTCTACTAACAATAAACTATCGATAAACTGCTTAACGATAGCCATCTTTATGGCAAATATATTTAATTACGTAAATGAAATAGTATGCTGGAGTTCCAGAAACCAGTTATCTTCCAGTTATACAATGAAGAGCCAAAGAAACTGATACGCCTGTCTAATATCGTGTAGGACCCTCGCGATCACGCAGAAGTGCCGCAACACGACTGGAAACGGACTCCACTAATGTCAGAAATAGTGCTGGAGGGAGTTGACACCATGAATCCTGCAGGGCTGTCCATAAATCCGTTAGATTACGTGGGGATGGAGACGTCTTCTGAACAACACATTCCGAGGCATCGCAGAGATGCTCAATAATGTTCATGCCTGGCGAGTTTCTTGGTCGGCGGAAGATTTTAAACTCTGAAGAGTGATCCTGGAGCCACTCTGTAGCAGTTCTGGACGATTGGGATGTCACAATGTCCTGCTGGAATTGCCCAAGTCCATCGAAATGCGCAACGGACACAAATGCAGGCGATGAAACAGGATGCTTACGTACGTGTCACCAGGTAGATTCGTATCTGGATGTATCAGGGGTCCATGTCACTCCAACTGCACACGCCGCACACCATTACAGAACTTACACCAGCTTGAACAGTCCCCTGCTGACATGCAAGGTCCATTGATTCATGAGGTTGTTTCCATACCCGAACCGGGTATATGGGAAAGGGGCAGAAAGAGGGAAAATGGGTTCTGCGTGAACTGAATGAAAGGCAGTAAGCAAATCGAAAGACCACTTGTCAACGCTATTCATCAGATACAAAAGAAAGTCGTTACTCTATCGAATAGTAACAGATAATGAAAAAATTTTAGGCTCCTGAGCGTCGCAAATCATTGGTGAATCCAGGTAAACCATCGGCATCCACTGCAAGACCAAATTGCTTTGGAAAGAAGAAAATGCTCTGTGTTCGATAGGATCAGAAGGGTGTCATCTATTATGAGCTGCTAAAGCCTGAACATTGATCGCTTCCAACAGCGAATGATCGATTTCAATAGAGCAGGACCTGAAAAACGACCGGAATATTGAAAGAGGCAAAACAAAGTCATATTGCTCTATGGTAATGCCCCACCACACACAGCAGAAACGGTTACAGCAGGATCGATGAGTTCAGGTGGGAAATACTAGGGCGTGCCTTTTCTTCAGACTTGGCTCCGTCCGATTATCACCTATTTGCATCACTGGGACACGCTCTCACTGAACAATGCTTCAATTCGTATGAAAATGTACGAAAATGGATCGCTGACGGGTTCGCTTCAAAATAAGAACTGCTTTTTTGGCATGGTATTCATAGACTGCCGGAGAGGTGGCAGAAATGTATAAATAGCAATGGAGATTATATTGAATAAAACATTGTGTACAGGTTACAAACAACAGACGTGTAATTCCAACCAAATTTCGATTTCAAACTTCTACACCTGGTACTGTAGTTGAAATGGCCCAGAATATCATTCTGTACGACAAGAGGATGTGAAAATATGCAACATAAACCAACACTATTGTCTAGGTCAACATACTCATGATGATGTTTGGTTTGTGGGGCGCTGCTCAACTGCACGGTCATCAGCGCCGGTACAAAGTCCCAACTTTTACACAGTCAAAAATTTTACACAGTCAAATCTACTCAGTGTTACGAATGATGATGATAATGAAATGATAAGGACAACACAAACACTCAGTCCCTTGGTGGAGAAAATCCCCAACGCGGCAGGGAATCGAACCCGAGACCCCGTTATCCAGAGGCAGCAACGCAAACCACTAGACCACGAACTGCGACGGATCAACATAATGAGACATACTTCTAAGGTCATAACACTCGGAATGAGATTCTTAATTAAGTAAGCGTATCGGCATTAAGGTATTTCTAATGCTAACAGGTCATCATTCCTTGTCTGAAATTGCTTCATATGTGTCTTTGTCAAAGTAAGGCTTTGACTTCGCTACCATTCTATGTCCGCTAAGACTGAGTATAGGCTTGCTTGATATGCTTGCTTGACAGAAAATATTACAGCATTAATGTTTGGATAATATGTAGTTTAACAATAAAAATGGTTCCAGTAACGATCCTTGTTGCACCCCATATGCTATGCTTCCTCATGCTGAGATGAGTCTTTGACCAGACTCTCTGCCTACTGTTATGATAGTAAATACTCAACGGTGCAAGATGTATGCTATTAACGCAATAACAGTTTACTTTTCCAAGGATAGTTTTGTCATCCACACTATCAAAGCTGTGTCAATACCAGGAAATTTATCAAAGCTATTTAATACATGAAACCCCTAAGGCAGATCACTCTTCAGCTCCATGCCGGACGGCATCAAGGGGCGAAATCAATTCCCTCGAGAACCACCAACTCACTGAACTGAGTGCTCACAAGCCTCTGCTCCACCTGTGTTCCTCTATTCACCGATCTTCTCGGAGCACTTAGAATGTCTTGTAGGCAGAAACACCGAAAATAGACGTTCAATGCATTCAAGGAAGTGCCAAATTCCAAAAAGATGCCGCTTGGGTATACGGTGATGGTATGCTCTTTTGTTTTGTACTTAAGAGTTATAAATTGGAAATAGTGATAACTTAGAGCCCATCTCTCACTGGCAAAGTATCACCAAACTATTGTTCAATCCTTTGCATCCTTTTCACGTCCTGCATCTTCCCTCGTACATTCCCTATCTTCAGCAAGATAATGGATCATCCCGTCGTAACTAGGATTATTTCGAAGCCGACAGTTAAACATTTATGAAGCACCAGCATGACTGCCAAACCCAGGTTAAAATTGAAGGGTGCATTTATTGTCCCATGTTCCAGGATTTGATACTCGATCTGCTACTAGCAATACTACAAGAACAATAAGTCATAGCTCTGGTGGCATATGTCGCTGATTTAATGCTGTTTGTAAAGTGTAGCTATAAAAGCTATCTGGAAAGAGGTGGTCATCCAGTTCAGCAAGCGGTGCACTATTCGTGCTAAGAAGAAAGTTACCAAAGGAGCCCCGAAAGAACCCATGTCTCAAGAGACCCATTAAAGAGACGTAGGGGGTAGATAAAGTTAGAGTACATCGTAATTTTTAATATAAAAGATATTTCCATACAGCTTACTGTATGAAGAAATATTCACAGAGCCAATGTAATATGCAAATACCAGGATACATAAATAGTTTGCAAATGTCTTAACTATAAATTAGATTTTTATCTTGCAATGGCACTGATATTCATGGTTTCTTTGATAATTCGTATGCGATGAACGTTATTCTTTTATTATAATTGCATATTATAGCTACAATACGTAGTTAGAACATTCACTAGGATCATCAAGTCACTCCTGGCGGAAATTCCATTCCTATAAATTCAGCACCTAAACATGATTGGTATCATGCATTCATCCATTAAAACTTCATAACGTAAAACGCTTTAAGTCATCAGCAGAAAGCCTACTGTATGTTGGGGACCATCACATGTAGAGTATCCGATGCAAGGAAAGGGAAACCATTTTGTAGATACACAAACTGAAAAATCAGCTTCGAAGTTTTAAAATGCTGTACTGTACCTTCGGATGAATTCAATTTCCAAAAACAGCCAAGGGGAAAAGTATACTCTATGTTCTTCTTCCTTTCCTGCTATTCTGCTGCTTTCCTTGCCCCCTTGGTGGCTGATTGGCTGATTCTGCCGTTTTTTTTTCTTGTTTTTGGATAGTTTATTCTCCACATACCTCCACATAACTTCATTCATCAAATATTAAATCATATTTTGTCATATTTTGACTCACAGATGTTTTAAGCCTCTCAGCAACTTTTAATCTGCCATCCAGTCGTTCATTAAAAGTAATCTAACCACCACAAATCGCCATTGCCAATATTCTTCTTACAAAAAGCCAGTCTTAGGACATATCCTTACAATTCAGAAGTGGTTTGACTCAACAGCATTTTGATTGTATCCGCTCACACACCTTTTATATCCGTAAAACGAACATCTATATCAGAAATCACATTTCCTCTCATTCCCGTAAATTCCGTAACAGTAGAACATGTTTCCACTTTTTTCGTCGAACTTAATGTGTGGTTACTATTATTAACATTCCTTGAAAATACACTCATGCTCATAAATTAAGGATAATGCTGATACATGGTGAAAAAACGCTCTGCGGGTTTAAATCATCTTGGGGTATGACCATGCGGTGCATTTGACCTGCGGTCGTCGCACGGTGATGCTGGCAACAGTCCACATACGCAGAGGTGTGTTCGTACATGTCAGAGTACCGTGCAGCGAGAAAGTGTGCAGGCGTTTTCAGACGTGCTAATGGTGGCTGTGTGTTGAAAATGGCTCAAAGAACACATATTGATGACGTTATGAGGGGTAGAATATAGGGCGACTGGAGGCTGGTCAAACACAGCAGGTCGTAGCATTGGTCCTCCGTGTGCCATAAAGTGTGATCTCAAGATTATGGCAACGATTCCAGCAGACAGGAAACGTGTCAAGGTGCTACAGTACGGGACGACCACAGACAACACAAGAAGACCGATATCTCATCATCAGTGCCCGCAGACGGCAAAGGAGTACTGCAGGTAGCCTTGCTCGGGACCTTACCGCAGCCGCTGGAACAGTTGTCTGAGACACACAGTCTACAGACGACTGAACAGACATGGTTTATTCGCCCAGAGACATGCAAGGTGCATTCCACTGACCCCTGGTCACAGGAGAGCCCGTAAAGCCTGGTGTCAGGAACACAGTACGTGGTCAATGGAACAGTGGTCCCAAGTTATGTTCGCGGACGAGTCCAGGTATAGTCTGAACAGTGATTCTCGCCGCGTTTCCATCTGGCGTGAACCAGGAACCAGATATCAACACCTTAAAGTCCTTGAAAGGGACCTGTATGAAGGTCGTCGTTTAATGGTGTGGGGTGGGATTATGATTGGTGCACGTACACCTCTGCAGGTCTTTGACAGAGGAACTGTAACAGGCCACATGTATCGGGACATCATTTTGCACCACCCTATGTGCGCCTTTTCAGGGGTGCAGTGGGTTCCACCTTCCTCCTGATGGATGATAACGCACGGCCCCACCGAGCTGCCATCGTGGAGGTGTACCTTGAAACATAAGATTTCAGGCGCATGGAGTGGCCTGCTTGTTTTACAGACCTGAACCCCATCGAGCACGTCCGACATATCGCTGCACGTTTTCAAACTCCTACGACACTTTAGGAGCTACGACAGGCACTTATGCAAGAATGGGGGGCTATACCCCATCTGCTGCTCGACCACCTGATCCCGAGTTTGACAACCCGTTGTGCGGCCTGTGTACGTGTGCATGGTGATCATATCCCATATCGATGTCGGGGTATATGCGCAGGAAACAGTGGAGTTTGTAGCAATTGTGTTTCGGGACGGTTTTCTCAACTTATCACCAATATCGTGGACTTACAGATCTGTATCGTGTGTGTTCCCTATATGCCTTGCTACTCTAGCGCCAGTTTTGTGTAGTGCCACGTTGTGTGGCACTACATTTTGCAATTATCGTTAACTTATGAGCATGAGTGTAGTATGTTCTGTAAGTTGCCGGCAGATTTCTCTTTTGAAATAAAAAAAAGGAACATCACCATAAAGCTCCCATTTAAAAGGACAACAGAAAGTAGTGGACGCACTCAGTAGCACAACTCAAGCAACGAACAGTTCTAAAGCGTACAACTGCGGTACTGAACCTTACGTATAAAGTCCGAGAGGTATACAATGCCGTTATGCCATTCTGAAGTACTAGAAATGAATGTCAAAATAAAACTAACATTCTGAAAACTAACAGTTAGGGACTAATGGCTGAATTGGGCGTGGAATGCTCAAATGTCACATGTGCACCAACCTGCACATTCCTCTATAGTTATAAAATCAATAAAGACTGTGCTGAAATCTTCGTGCGTTTGACGCTAAAGGTACGAAGAATATATAGGGACAAATTTAGAAAATTACATTTTATGAGGAAAGATAACTATTTATTGTCAAAATGAAACACCATATTCGATAGTACTGTTCGATAACAGTGATGGTGGTGATGTTAGAGGTTGTTGTTGTCGTGGTCTTCAGTCCTGAGACTGGTTTGATGCAGCTCTAGATGCTACTCTATCCTGTACAAGCTTCTTCATCTCCCAGTACTTACTGCAACCTACATCCTTCTGAATCTGCTTAGCGTATTCATCTCTTGGTGGCCCTCTACGATTTTTACCCTCCACGCTGCCTTCCAATACTAAATTGGTGATCCCTTGATGCCTCAGAACATGTCCTACCAACCGATCCCTTCTTCTGGTCAAGCTGTGCCACAAACTTCTCTTCTCCCCAATCCTATTCAGTACTTCCTCATTAGTTATGTGATGTATCCATCTAATCATCAGCATTCTTCTGTAGCACCACATTTCGAAAGCTTCTATTCTCTTCTTGTCCAAACTATTTATCGTCCATGTTTCACTTCCATGCATGGCTACACTCCATACAAAAACTTTAAGAAACGACTTCCTGACACTTAAATCTATACTCGATGTTAACAAATTTCTCTTCTTCAGAAACGCTTTCCTTGCCATTGCCAGTCTACATTTTATATCCTCTCTACTTCGACCATCATCAGTTATTTTGCTTCCCAAATAGCAAAACTCCTTTACTACTTTAAGTGTCTCATTTCCTAATCTAATTCCCTTAGCATCACCTGACTTAATTTGACCACATTCCATTATCCTTGTTTTGCTTTTGTTGATGTTCATCTTATATCCTCCTTTCAAGACACTGTCCATTCCGTTCAACTGCTCTTCCAAGTCCTTTGCCGTCTCTGACAGAATTACAATGTCATTGGCGAACCTCAAAGATTTTATTTCTTCTTCATGGACTTTAATACATACTCCGAATTTTTCTTTTGTTTCCTTTACTGCTTGCTCAGTATACAGATTGAATAACATCGGGGACAGGCTACAACCCTGTCTCACTACCTTCCCAACCGCTGCTTCCCTTTCATGCCCCTCGACTCTTATAACTGCCATCTGCTTTCTGTACAAACTGTAAATAGCCTTTCGATCCCAGTATTCGATATTCGGCCCCTCCACCTTCAGAATTTGAAATAGAGTATTCCAGTCAACATTGTCAAAAGCTTTCTGTAAGTCTACAAATGCTAGAAACGTAGGTTTGCCTTTCCTTAATCTATTTTCTAAGATAAGTCGTAGGGTCAGTACTGCCTCACGTGTTCCAACATTTCTACGGAATCCAAACTGATCTTCCCCGAGGTCGGCGTCTACCAGTTTTTCCTTTCGTCTGTAAAGAATTCGCGTTAGTATTTTGCAGCTGTGACTTGTTAAACTGATAGTTCGGTCATTTTCACATCTGTCAACACCTGCTTTCTTTGGGATTGGAATTATTATATTGTTCTTGAAGTCTGAGGGCATTTCACCTGTCTCATACATCTTGCTCACCAGATGATAGAGTTTTGTCAGGACTGTCTCTCCCAAGGGCGTCAGTAGTTCCAATGGAATGTTGTCTACTCCCGGGGCCTTGTTTCGACTCAGGTCTTTCAGTGCTCTGTCAAACTCTTCACGCAATATCGTATCTCCCATTTCATCTTCATCTACATCCTCTTTCATTTCCATAATATTGTCCTCAAGTACATCGCCCTTGTATAGACCCTCTATATACTCCTTCCATCTTTCTGCTTTCCCTTCTTTGCTAAGAACTGGGTTTCCATCTGAGCCTTTGATATTCATACAAGTGGCTCTCTTTTCTCCAAAGGTTTCTTTAATTTTCCTGTAGGCAGTATCTATCTTGCCCCTAGTGAGATAAGCCTCTACATCCTTACATTAGTCCTCTAGCCATCCCTGTATAGCTATTTTGCACTTGCTGTCGATCTCATTTTTGAGACGTTTGTATTCCTTTTTGCCTGCTACATTTACTGCGTTTTTATATTTTCTCCTTTCATCAGTTAAATTCAATATTTCTTCTGTTACCCAAGGATTTCTACTAGCCCTCATCTTTTTACCAACTTGGTCCTCTGCTGCCTTCACTACTTCATCCCTCAGAGCTACCCATTCTTCTTCTACTGTATTTCCTTCCCCCATTCCTGTCAATTGTTCCCCTATGCTCTCCCTGTAACTCTGTACAACCTCTGATTGTAGAGATAGTAACAGTAATTAAGTTGCATTTTTAACAGTAATGTTGTTGTTATGTAGCTTCAACGCAGCATAAACCTGTCGGTAGGAAGTCGCATACACACACACACACACACACACACACACACACATATATATATATATATATATATATATATATATATATATATATATATATATATATATATATATATATATATATATATAAGAAACCTTTTGCGTAACACAGTTTACAGACACAATGTGCTGCCCACGTTCATGGTCCTATGAATACAGATCCAGCTGAGGAACCGCGTTTCATACTCTGCTGCCGAATCCGCAATAAGCAAGCTACAAAGTGCTTTACAGTCAACGAAGCAGTATCTTCGTTACTTCGTTGCAGTGCTAACCACTTTCTGCAGTATTCTGCTGGAGTTTGCAGCGAGGGAAATATGACTTATACGCTTCTGTAACAGCTATAACGCCTCTTAATTATTCTCATGGGTCCTACAAAAGACAAACGACCGAGAGAGCAGAACTGATGGAGGTTCCTCGGATAAGAAATCTCTAAATTTACCGAATTTAATTTCCTGAGAACAACGTCGTATTTCTCTAGAAGTTCACCAACGTAAAGCTTCTTCGTATGTCCGTTGTCGTTTCCTATGAGCCATATCGACCTCTCCTTTTCGTAATAGTACGTCTCTTGATTTTCTTTGATATCCGCGGTCATGCTTATTTGATAGGGAGACTATCGTAGTTCCGAAGTAGCTTTTTGAAAGCGGATTCTTTACTGATGTAACACACCTTCTCGAAGTCTTCGCAAGGAATCCATATCCTACACTCACCTTCCACACTCGTGGTCCTGCGGTAGCGTTCTCGCTTCCCACGCCCGGATTCCCGGGTTCGTTTCCCGGCGGGGTCAGGGATTTTCTCTGCCTCGTGATGGCTGGGTGTTGTGTGCTGTCCTTAGGTTAGTTAGGTTTAAGTAGTTCTACGTTCTAGGGGACTGATGACCATCGATGTTAAGTCCCATAGTGCTCAGAGCCATTTTGAACCCTTCCACAGAATGATAACCCACGTTTGTCTCATTTCTGATCTCTTTGATGACCAATTGTGGAGAAACAATTCAACAATTAATAATTGGCTGTTTTCATTTGCTCAAAAATATTATCGCTCCATTTTCGTTTTGTTGGACAATTACAAGGGACTGACAGCCAACTTCAACCATTTTATACACAGTAGTACATAGTCTTGTGTGATAATTCGTTCTGGGGCATGTTACTGTTATCGTTGATAAGAAACGGTTGCATTTATTTTTCTGTAATAGCAAATGTACATTGTGGTCACCTTCACAACTGAGTGGTCATTATAGATGGCTGCCAACGAGTTTTGTTTGGTGGTAGGACTGGTACGAGGTGCACTCAGCATAGCAGCTACTTGATTGAATATTAGAGGGTCCTGGTCTGGAAAGTCTACAAACGGCCGGGAGAGCTGCGTACCAAGTTCGACTAACGCCGTAAGGAAAATGTTGACACGGCGGCCGGTAGACATCCCTTGGACTTTCACAGCCCGAAAGAGGAGCTTGTTTAAATGTACACCATGTTGGTATGTCCTGAACGAGTAAATATTCGCATAATATCGGCCACACTGGTAATCTGGTCTAACCTTTCTAATCTAATGAAGTGTGCGTAATATTTTGCAGTATCAGTTCTTCATCATTTCGACCGCTGAGGATTTAAACCGTTTTTTCTTAGACATCGGTGAGAGTAGCGTGTGACTTTCTTCTTCATAAACGTGCATATTGTCATCGTTTTCTGCATGACTTTTTTATGAGATACGCAGCTCCCTTTGCGACATCTGTTTGTTTTATACAGCCGGTTGCGACCCGGTTCAAGGTCGCTACACGGGACCAACAGTTAAAGACACCAAAATCTTCTTTACTGCAGGTTTTATGATATCAGACCTGCAGCCTTCAACCCCTGTCACTTAAAAGCGATACTGGCCAGGACCGAAACCAGTCGTGTCAAGTACGAAGGCCAATCAAAAAGTGACAGTTATGACGTTGAGAAACACAGAGTTGCCTAAGGAATGGTTTTTTTTAGTTTGCACATAAATACCGGGTGATCAAAAAGTCAGTATAAATTTGAAAACTGAATAAATCACGGAATAATGTAGATAGAGAGGTAAAAATTGACACACATGCTAAAAATAAAAGTTCACAAAATGTCCGACAGATGGCGCTTCATCTGATCCGAATAGCAATAAGTAGCATAACAAAGTAAGACAAATCAAAGATGATGTTCGTTACAGGAAATGCTCAATATGTCCACCATCATTCCTCAACAATAGCTGGAGTCGAGGAATACTGTTGTGAACAGCACTGTAAAGCATGTCCGGAGTTATGGTGAGGCATTGGCATCGGATGTTGTCTTTCAGCATCCCTAGAGATGTCAGTCGATCACGATACACTTGCGACTTCAGGTAACCCCAAAGCCAATAATCGCACGGACTGGGGTCTGGGGACCTGGGAGGCCAAGCATGGCGAAGGCGGCGGCTGAGCACACGATCATCAACAAACGACGACGCGCGCAAGAGATCTTTCACGCGTCTAGCAATATGGGGTGGAGGCCATGCTGCATAAACATCGTATGTTCCAGCAGGTGTTTATCAGCCAAGCTGGGGATGATGCGATTCTGTAACATATCGGCGTACCTCCCACCTATCACAGTAGCAGTTACAAAACCAGAATCACGCATTTCCTCGAAGAAAAAAGTCCCGATAACGGTAGATGTGGTAAATCCAACCCATACCGTGACTTTCTCGTCGTGCAATGGAGTTTCCACGACAGTTCTAGGATTTTCGGAGCCCAAATTCTGCAATTGTGGACGTTGACAGACCCTCGGAGCGTGAAATGAGCTTCGTCGGTCCACAACACGTTACTCAACCAATCGTCATCTTCCGCCAATTTTGAAACGCCCACACCGCAAATGCCCTCCGCTTCACTAAATCGCCAGTTAACAGTTCATGATGCCGATGGATTTTGTACTGATAGCATCGGAGGGTACGCCTCAGTCCCAACTAAACAGTAGTGTATGGAATGCCGGTGGGACATGAGACTGCACGAGCGCTGACTTCCCCGTGCATAGACGAACCCGCTACAGTCTCCATTTCTTCCCGAACTGTCTCAGCGGCATTACACCTTGTGCTCGGTCGGAATGGTTCTGAGCACTATGGGACTCAACATCTTAGGTCATAAGTCCCCTAGAACTTAGAACTACTTAAACCTAACTAACCTAAGGACATCACACACACCCATGCCCGAGGCAGGATTCGAACCTGCGACCGTAGCAGTCCCGCGGTTCCGGACTGCAGCGCCAGAACCGCTAGACCACCGCGGTCGGCGAGTGCTCGGTCGGCCACTACGGGGTCTATCGTCTAAACAACCCGTGGCTTCGAACTTCGAAATCATTCTCGCCACAGCTGCATTTGTCAACTGACGTTTACCCGTTCGAATCCCTTTCCTAAGGCGAAAGGATCGCAACGCTGAACTAGCACATTCCCCATTCTGATAATAAGCTTCACTAAAAGCGCCTTTTCAGGTAACGTCAACATGCTGCGACTGCTGGCGCATCTGATTCTATCTCTCATTACAGCTCCTTTTATACACGATTGTCATGCGCAGTCAATGACGTTTTACTGTCCAGCGCCATCTGTCGGACATTTTGTGAACATTGTTTTCTTTTTTCTTCTAATAAAACCCCATGTCATTCCAAGCATGTGTGCAAATTTTTTACCTCTCTATATACATTATTCCTTGGTTTATTAAGTTTTCAAATTTATACTGACCTTTTGATCACCCGATACATGGGGTAATGGTACACACTGAATTCCCCGCGGCACAGTATTATAACGCGCCAGCAGAAGAGCCTAAATAAACTATCTTAGTCGACTGACAGCTTGGAGTATCTAAATCTACATCTATACTCTTCTAATCGATGTGAAGTGCATGCCAGTGGGTACATCCCTTTATGCCAGTTGTTGCGATTTCTTCATTTTCCATTCACCAGACTAGCACGAGAAGAATTATTGTTTAAATGCCTCTGTGTGTGATGTAATTCATCTAATCATCTCCTCAAAATCCCTATTTTGACCATACGGAGGGATTGTACGAAGGGTGTTCGATAAGTCTTGCAATTCATTTTTATTCTCGGCCGATTTCGGTTGAAAAAATGCGGAATATTTTGTGGAACATCGTCGATTATTCCCGCTTCACACTCTGTAGATTCATGAAGTTCCTATTGGTAGCGTGCTGTACGGAGCTCTCAGAGAGACGTTCGTGAAGGAGGTGCGTTCTGGCGGAAAACCAGAGCATGGTAGATATTCATACGCGCTTTCAGAATACAAACGGAGACTTAGCCATGAACAAGAGCACGGTGAATAGTGTTCGAGGGCTCTGTCACCATCACAACAAGGTCGCCCAAACCTGTCCGACTCTCCAGCGTGCCACCTGGCCGCACGAAGTGGCGACTCGAGCAATGCAGGAAAGTGCAGACACTCTCATAGGATTTGATCGACGGATCATAAGCACCTCGCTGCACAACTGGACATCATTGTGGCTAGTGCTGATACACTCGCCCACCAGTTGGGGTACTCGAAGGTTTGTGCCAGCTCGGCCCCTCGGCGCCTAACAGAAAACCAAAAAGACGAACGTAGTACTGTCTGTGCGGAGGTGCTTGTACATTACGAGGCTGTATGTGACAATTTTCTGTCGAACACCGACACGGAAAATGAAATATGAGTTCATCATTTTGTACCGGAAACAAAACAAAAGTCCGTGGAGTGGCGCCACACCTCCTGTCCTCCAAAGAGAAAGTTCACAACCGCACCCTCAACTGGCAAAGTCATGGCGTCGATCTCCTTGGACTCTGAAGGGGTTATTGTGTTTCATGTTCTCACTCATGCCACAACGATTAACTCTGAAGTATACAGTGCTACCCTCAGAAAATCGGACAAACGCCTTCATCGTGTTCGTTGCCAGAAAAAAATCAAACTAACTTCTTCTCCATAATAATGTAATCCCTCACACAAGACTGCGTCCCAGCAGGAGCTCACAAAAAATCACTGGATTGTTCTTCCTCATGCGCCCTACACCCTGTATGTCGCACCAGTGACTTCCATCTGTTTGGCCCAGTGAAGGAGACACTCCATGGGAAGGAGTACGTGGATGATGAGAGAGGTTACTCATGACGCAAGATGTAGGATCTGACGTCAACCAATGGAGTGGTATCACGCGGACATAAACATCCTCAAAGTATGGTGGCGTAAAGACGTTGTATTGGACGGAGATAATGTTGAATAATAGGGTTTTGTAGCCAAAAGAGTGGATAATAATGTGCTGTATTGAAATTCTGTATTAAACCAACCTGCTTTCAGAAAAAATATGTTTCGTTGCTTGCTGAACCGCCCTTGTAGTAGTGAAAGCATTTTGACTCGCTGCCAACGGAAATGCCAAATATCCAACAGTCATCCGTAAGGTGATACTGAGTACTTTTTGGACTGGCATGATGGGGCTCTAAAAGATTATGCTCATAAGGGTAAAATCGTCATATGTGTACACTACCAAGATCTCCAGAGAAGGTTATAAGATGCTGTGAAGATGAAGCGTAGTGGGGTGCTGCCCAAATGAGGAATTTTGCTCCAAGACAACGCTCTAACACATACTGCACGTGACATAGTCACACATGCTGCTTCTTTGGGCTGGCATATTTGCGTCACGCTTGTATTGCCATGACTTGGCACCCCGAAACTTCTGTTTCTACACTTGAAGGACGAAACCACGGTGTGGAAGGCATTTGCAGACTGCTTATGTTCGACTTTGAACGTTTGCATGATTAGTGAAACTGTAGATTTCTATAGCCAAGGTCTATACCAAGTTTTCCATGGCTGAGTACTATGTTTCGTATTGAAGGATGAATACGAGTAGACAGGCTAACACTATAACCAAGTTTCAAGGCCATAGTTCGATCACATTCCGAGGTGGTGATTAAAATTCGTATACGCGTTTCGATCGTGGCGCCTTGCACAAAAGACACCGGAGATTTAGCGGCAGACGAGGGTTTCACGACCACGCATAGACGCAAACGACTTTTTCGAACTGGCGAACAGTGCAGTGGAACTGTGACAGAGCCACTGCCAGTGCACCGAGGGCAGGTTTCTTTTGGATGTGGCGCATGTGCCGGCAGATAGACTGTAATGCTGTATGTGTGTCTGGCACGGCGCCAGACGGCCAGAGACTGCCCGTCACAGTACAGACTGCACAGCCAGCATGACTAGCCGGCCGCTGCCGCCGGCCTTTCCAGCAGCCAGACACGCTGCCATTGATCTGAACCGTCGCATTGTGTTCCGCTCAGAGGTATTTGCATACCAGCCGCCTTCGCAGCTATGTCAATTGCGGAGTTTCCCCGTTAACGCCCGCCCTCCAACAGACAGCTGCATGACACGCGCGATACCCGATACTATGCTCCGCGGTAGTGCTTTCGTCTGTCCGGTTTCATCAGTCATATTCCACTGCCCACGCTTCATGGCTTGATGAAGATGGCGATTAGTGTCGTTGTAATTTTCAGTTCAACATTATGTGCGTCCACATAAATTTGTCCAGAAAGGGGCAAGATTGAAAAAGTGTTACTTTTTACATACCGGCAGTGAATTGAAGATGTATTATGCCATAGTAGTGAAATTTTATTGGAAGTACCACAAACATACTGTATGTTAAATAAATGATGGTTATCGGTGAGATATATTTTTAGAAGTAAAATTACCTTCATACGTAAAACGTAAGAATAGCTCACTAGTATAATCAATGTACATGTTTTTATAAAACTCATGTGATTATGGAGCCAGTTGATGATCTTAAATCTTAATTTCATGTGAATAAATCAAGAGTATCCAACGAGGAAGAAACTAAAGCTAAGAAATATTATTTGTTCCTATTCATGTATCAGGGCGTGCTAAAATGTAATGCCTTCCAATTTTTTACGTGAAACTTCTTAAACCAATGAAATAAAATAAACGTTATTAACATTCTAAATCTTTATTATTCATGTCTCACAGGCTTCTGCCGCTAGAAGGCTCCGAACTGCAGCGTGTAACATTGCGGTGTGTAACGTAATTGGCAGCCGTTGTGGCCTAGCGGTTCTAGGTACTTCAGTCTCGAACCGCGCTGTTGCTACGATCGCAGGTTCGAATCCTGCCTCCGGCATGGATGTGTGTGCTGTCCTTAGGTTAGTTAGGTTTAAATACATCTAAGTCTAGGGGACTGGTGACCTCGGATGTTAAGTCCCATAGTGCTTAGAACCATTTGAACCATTTTGTAGCGTAATTATGTCGGCGCGTGACAAACAGCGTGCTGCAATTGAGTTTAGAATTCGAACAGTTCGTCCACATATGGGGACTCTCTCCTTCAGCATGTCAATGTCAGAACACATACGAGGGCTGCGACATCTAAAAAAATCCGACACTTTAGGTTCACTAAGATCCCCCATACAGTACCGACTTAGCCCCATCCCATTTAATCTGTTTCCAAAACTTAAACAACATCCTCGAGAATTTAACTTCGACAGTGACGAAGCGGTGATATCAGAGGTGAGGTTGCGGCCCCGTGAACAATGTCAACCATTCTGCTGTGACGATATAGACAAACTGGTATCTCGCTGGGAGAAATGTGTTCGGCGCCTGGGTGACTACGTCGAAAACGAAATACGCAGACTTGAATAAAAAATATGTAGAATGTTAATAATGTTTCAAAAAAATGTTCAAATGTGAGTGAGTTCCTAAGGGACCTAACTGCTGAGGTCATCGGTCCCTAGACTTACACACTACTTAGACTAACTTAACGCTAAGGACAACACTCGAACCTCCGGCGGGAGGGGCCGCACGATTAGTGACATGGCGCCTGTAACCGAGCGGCTACCCCGCGCGGGAGTAACGTTTGGTTTATTGAAAAATCATTTATCCTGTTACTTTCATCTTGTCTACTTTTTTGATGTTGACTGTCATAGCAAAAATTGAAAAAAAAAGTATTGTAAAAGTTACTTATTGGGTTTGCTTAACCCAGATCCTACATTCGATTACATGTACCTACCAAAGCTATTAAAATCACAGGCGATTCAGCCTAGTTTTCAACAAAGACGGACCTCGTGTTCGCAGTTTCCCACGCTCTTGTGCGGCCACACCAAATGGGTTGCCGAATTCGTAACTGTATGATTGCATGTTTCGCTGCGTCTTACTCAATACAATTTAAGAAGATACCAATTTCAAAAGTGTACCTTGAAATTTCAGCCTTTCTCTTACCCATTCTATAGCAGAAAACCTTTTTTCGCCGGCCACTGTGGCCGAGCGGTTCTAGGCGCTTCAGTCTGCAACCGCGCGGCTGCTACGATCGTAGTTTCGAATCCTGCCTCGGTCTTGGATGTGTGTGATGACCTTAGGTTTGTTAGGTTTAAGTAGTTCTAAGTCTAGAGAACTCATGACCTAAGATGTTAAGTCCCATAGTGCTTAGAGCCATTTGAACGATTTGAAACTTTTTTCTCTTTTCAGCTGTTGTATTTGGATGCAAACATGAAGCACATTTGAGTACATATACAGTATTGCATGACGATGGTCTAAATAGTCTACAACAATCGCCTTACTGTGTGATAGATGCATATCACCAATCCACAATAGGTTTTATTTGTGGGTAGAGAAAAGGTAACCTACAGCTGTGCTCAAGTGGATAAGTATATAACAACTACCCTGCGAATTCACCACGGATGTGTGCGTCAGTATAAAGCTCAATCAGAGCTGTACGAAGAAGTAACAGAGCTTGATGAGAGCCAATATTTCAGCAATGCTGTGAAAAATTCTCAACGGCCTTGGTTGCAAGACAAAACGCCAAAATCCCCGTTGCGACAAGGAAACGTCACAATCCCTCGCGTCCACCTCGACAGACGAGGAAATCCTAATCATACAATGAGTGCCAACGCCTCAGAATTTTCCCCCACGCTCGCGAAATTATCTACGGTTTGGCAGAGTCGCAGACGTTCATTGCCAGAAATGTGTGAGAATACTGTAAGGAATGAAAAGCCTGTATCCCTCCCCTATGGACGCCTATGTTGAACACTAAACTTTTATTGCGCCAGTCTTTACACACATTCCCTCTTCTCCAAAATGGTGGTTGTCTGAGGGGGACAGAGTAGTATTTGCTGGTACAACACACAAAATATTGTTTCGTTATTCAAAGTAGCTTCGGCAGAGTTCGTCCATTTTCCGAAGCCTTTGCCACTGTTTTCCCCCAAATTCTTAATATGTTATAGGGTTGCCAAATAGTAGAATATACCCTGTAATTTAGTTTTCGTCGTTCCGTGGTCACTTTGCATTTTTCCCAAATAGTAAAAATGTATCTGCAGATAATCCTGTTGGATTAAAACTGTATGTCTGTCTTGGACTCGAAAGTGAGGCCCTCTGTCTTTCGCGTGAAAGTGCTCTACCGACTAAAATACAGAAGCACGATTCTCAAAGAGACTCGGCAGGTGCCCGTAGTATCCTTTCTAGAGATGGGCAAAGTCGTTAATCCTTGGGAGCTAGTTCACTGGTGATGGCTCATTTTTGGGAACCGTCCATTTTTAATCGTTCACCGTTCATTGCGCTTGGTATACGGTTCTTATGAATAATCGAAAATTAGTAGCATAGGTGACTGAAGGATGGAAGGCTCCTAGAGGGGCCACTGGCCTCCGCTCTGGAGTACAGAATTTTTTTTTCATAACTGAATTCTCACACAATTGTAATTTTCGTGATTCTGCAAAACATCTCGTTAAGCCAGCTGAAGCGTTATGTGGCTGATCGCACTGAAATAATATAAGGTGGCGCACGAAAAACTGGCCCTGAGCAGAGACTGCTCGCCATTTACGCACAATTTGTTGACCACTACGGGCAGATTAGATGAACACGTACTAATTAGGCAGTGAAGAAATAACAAGCTAATGCAAATAACTTCGAAACAAGAGATGACGATTGGTAAGCGACAATGAGCCGATTTTTCGTGCACCACCCTGTGCCACTGAAATAATATTGTAAGTTACCATATTCTCTTTACAAAATTTGACAGCATACACTCGATTACGAAGTGCGGGCTTCATTCGACTGTAAGTCGATCTGCCTTCCACAACAGTGAACATGCTCTTTCACTTTCGAAGAAAAAAAGTTGAAAAATGGACACTCGTGCGTGCCGTGCCGACGTCCTTTGCATGTGTAATAACAAAAAATCTTGCCTTTTTACAAGTATTTCTTCTGCTGTTTATCGAAATAGTGAAGTAAGCTCATACGCTGTTTTTTCGAATGGTTCAAATGTCTCTGAGCACTATGTGACTTAACATCTGAGGTCATCAGTCCCCTAGAACTTAGAACTACTTAAACCTAACTAACCTAAGGACATCACACACATCCATTCCCGAGGCAGGATTCGAACCTGCAACCGTAGCAGTCGAGCGGTTCCGGACTGAAGCGCCTAGAGCCGCTCGGCCACCGCGGCCCGCTACCGTTTTGTTACCTGAAAGGATGTATGAATTACATGCCACGTAATTTTTATGTAATTTACGTAATTACAAAATACATTTTAATTACCGGTCGTGGACGGTGAGTAGAATACGAAAAGAACCAGAAATTCAGGGTTCAAAAAAGGTTTGAAACAGATGTAGAATGGGCGTGCGAACTGAACGAAACGAACAATAACAACTCGATACTGAGGCCGCGCAGGATTAGCCGAGCGGTCTTGGGCGCTGCAGTCATGGGCTGTGCCTCTGGTCCCGGCGGAGGATCGAGTCCTCCTTCGCGCATGGGTGTGTGTGTTTGTCCTTAGGATAATTTAGGTTAAGTAGTGTGTAAGCTTAGGGACTGATGACCGTAGCTGTTAAGTCCCATAATATTTCACATACATTTTTTTTAACTCGATACTGAACTATGAGCAGTCGGCAGTGGAACTGCGAAGAGTGGCCACGCGAAGAAGGACGAGTCCGGCCGAGCGAGACTAAGACCGCGACAGACGGGAACGGGACCGAGGCTGGAACGAGACCGGCCGACGTGCCGTTGCGGGAACGAGACCGACCGTTTCCCTTCCCGGGAACTATAAGTTGAAATCCGCGACCGAAGTGAACTATGAAAGACCGTTCCTCAGAATTCGTTCCTCGCTCGTTCCGTTCATCTTGGTGAACCGTTCCTTTGGACCCGTTAGTTTGCAAACGACTCATCTCTAATTCTTTCATCCAGGGTTGTCAGTCCAGCAAGGAATGCAGGGACTCGTCTGTGAAGTTTGGCAAGTAAGAGATGAGCTACTGGCGGTAGTAAAGCTCTGAACGCAGGCTGTGAACCGTGTTTTGCCTCTAGCGGGCAACTGTTTAATCTTCTGAGATGTCCAAAGGTCTCAGTTTCGAGTCCTGGACGGCACAAAGTTTTAGTCTAGCAGGAAGTTTCAGATCAGTGCACACTCCACTGCAGAGCGAAATTTCAAGCTAGATACCTTTTACTGTTTCTTTGGATGACTTGCGGCCGGACGGTAACAGTTCAATAACAAGTTTAAGGTGCTGTGGAAATCAGTAACATAGCTTATGCTGACATGCGTTAAATTCTTCAAGCAGCTTCTGTCATCAGACTAAAAGTCTAACATTGTATGTCGAAAAATGCATTTCAAGTATTAGATGAAAATGAAAATTAATCATTGAATATTACACTAATTTGAGTGTATTATGTACCATGAATTAGTTCTGCAACAGTTGGCGCCTTGACATAAAGGAAAAGAGACTGATTAAATACTCACAAGGACCTCACGTTCATGGATCATTATTTATTTCTTTGCTTAGACTGATTTGTTCTTTAGTGAAAGGTAATTATCTTCGATTAAAACCAAAATTTTTCAGGTGATCTGGCGAGAAAGGTAAAGAGAACAAAGACATACACAATTCTATGTTTATTTAGACCAGCAATATATTGGTTCGTTTTTCCTATTGGCTTTTATTACTCACAAACAATACAGGCCAATTTCTGGAAATCACTAGTATATAGCTGTATATTGTACATTTGCATTCATGTTAATAAGGCAATAATGTAGCTGCTAATTTTGTGATACGCATAAAACCGAAATTATAAATTGAATAATTAACGCTTAATTACACACATGGAACTGAATGTGGCATTTGCACCTAAATATGCAACACAATTAAGTGAATCATATGCGTGATTGAAATATGGAATAGGAATACAGATACATCGTAATTACACCTCCTTTTATCATTCACGTACCTTAGGGCACAGATACGTTGCATAACTACTCACCGCAGAACACCACAGTTCTCTCTTTAGCTACTATCAAATATTTGCGACTTGCTCACAGGAAATTATCGTCATTACTATCCGTTTTGGTATATCTGGGTGTCTTTTCTTGAGTTTTTAATCTGAATGGCTTCGGTTGAAATTCTCATTGCTGGTAGACCGATTTCTAATCACGTTATCTAGTTCACTATTTACTGCAAAGCAACGACGATGGTAAATAAAGCAAATTGTGGTAACCTACGTCTGAAAAGCAATAACATTGAATTCATGTTGAATGGCAGATGATGTGTCATCAGGAAGAAGAAGGATCAAATAGCGTCTTGTTAATGATGAGGTTACTGGAAATGGAGCACAAGCTCAGATCCTAGAGGAAGATGAGGAACAATAATGCATTTGTCGTAGGGGACCTTGTCGAGAAGTGGCCAAAAAATTCTAACTTTTCTATTATGTTCCATGCGAACAAGCCAGTTTTTGCGGTTTCAAAAACGTTTGTTATACCAATACTTGCACTTTTCTTTCTGTCTTGGAGGTACTTTGAATAAACGACTCTACACGGTCCACATCCCATTACAATTTAGTGACGGTACATGCCAAAAGGAAAATTAGATTTAGTTCGAGATCTGGTAATTACATTTTGATACTGTTTCGACAGGCGTGATCAAGAATGTGATGACCAGTAGCAGAACTTTTATATAGACCCATTTATTTTCTGTTGTTCTAAGTTAATATTCGATTGTGCAAGCCTCTCCAATGTGACTTCACTTTTACAGTTTATTTCTGTTTTAACTGCGTTAAAATGGCAAGACTTTGGAAATTTAGTACTACAGCTGAGTTATTTGCAACACCTTTCTATCACGGGTCTTGCCAAGGACAGCACTGAAAAAGAGAAACGCATGGCAGTGCTTTCAAACGCAAAGTTCATTAGGCATGGAAAATGTAAAAGCCCTGTAGCAGTACGTAATGAGATACCATATTACAATGTTGAAATACACGCACTAGGAAGTTTAAGACACTTTCAGAAGGTAATTGGAGCCAACCTGATGTAGCTACGTAAAGACTTTTCTGGAAACAAATTTTATAACTGTATAGTAAGCCCTGGTCGTCTTATGCATAATGAAATAAACTATATGTAAACAACATGATTTATGGCACCAATAAGAAGATATCTGAGGTGTGGAGGGTACGAGATGGGGAAGGAATTTGGAGAACACGGAAAACGCAGCTTGGTTAACTTGATGGCCTAAAATATCTACAAACCAAAACACGCAGCATGGACTGTGCCAACATGGGAAACCTTGTGATGGTCGAATGATGCTAAGGGCAACGAAAATAATTGATTTTTTTTTCCTTGCTTGCCGCTATTAAGGAAGCGATGCGACCAGTATACAGGAATCTTTTAGATTCCTGTTACTCGCTATAGATTACATTGCCCCATCTAATACCAAAATGAACATTGCGAAATTTGTTGATGGATGGGAGTTCCGAAAAGAAAGATCCTTGCTTGTAGGGAAGTTCTGAAAACAGGTGTGAAGGAAGCAACGGTATAATTTAGAGAAATGAACTATTTGGCAACTTAGGCATCCGGATGGATTGTCAGCGAATGATCGAACTAAGAAATCTTCTGACTACGCTATCAAGGAGCCCAGAAGAAGGAAAGGACTCTTGTAGGACTATGCGAAAGGCAAAGGACTTGCTAGTCTACAGCAGTATACTGCTGGAATGTAGTGAAAGGGTTGTATTATACGAAACATTATGACGGGTCGTGGAGTGTCTGTGTGGAACTATAATCTTATAACGTGTGTTACTAGTGAACGCTAACCGAATAGTCACCCTGCAACTGGGCTGGCGAACCGCCGAAGTAATGAGGCGACTCGTTACTCCGTAAGCTTTCGGTCGCACATTGTCGCCTTTTAGCCCACACAATACAAAATTCTCATGGCATGCAGAATAGTCTGTCAAATTACATAACTTGGTGAGCAAGCGTTTATACCATTTACCAGATAAAGAATTAATAAAATAATGATAAACGAAAATGCACTGAATTAAATATTATTTGCAAAGTTCATTAGAATTAAAGAAAATAAAAGAAATTGTGTATGATCTGTGGCCATAAAATCTATTACTTTTAAGAGGTTCTAAATCACCTATGCAGAAATAAGTAAAACAGTGATAAGCAAGTAGAGCAGTAGGCTATCGTCTGTGCGGTGCGTTATCTATCGTTGTCGTTAAAGCCGCAAATACATTATTGTAGTAACCGTGAGCTACGAACGAAAGGTTCCATCCACGCTCAGAAATATACATTATCAAAGTTCGCCACTAACTGAAGTTCTAATATTCACTCTGGAGCCTTCAAAATTCAGAGTGGTAACTTAAATACACGCGGCGATCGAAACATTGAGAGCAAAAACCACTCCAGTATTTCCACAAACAAGGAACGAAACACCTCAGAGAAACGACAGCAATCAGAAAGTCCCGAGCCTCCCTCTGTCTGTGTGCTTAAAGTCTCGTACGTAAGCATGCAAACGCAAGCTTCCCTATGAAACGCAATCGTAATATGTACAATTTTTTGATAGCTCTTTATACTGCATACATGTAATAAACAAAGCTACAGTTTCTCATGTAAGTGCGTCACTTTCGTCATTGAAGCAATTGTGAGGTTTAATGAGCGGATGGCCCAGCTCAAGCTAATTACTTGACTGACTTCCGTGTGCAGTCCCAGCACTATACTAGTCAAACAAAATTCTGTTAACATTAATGATTAAAACGACATGTATTTGCACTAATAAATACTTCGTGGTACTTATTGAAAATGAAATTTCCTGCTAATAACTTGTGTGGATGTAGAGGGCTCTGTTTCGACCCATGTTTCAATAAAAATTAATAGTAATTTTTAGTAATATATGTGTGCATTATTTGCATCTCCATACTATCTTACCGTGTAGCTGACGTACCTTTCCATGGGAGTGCCATGTGAGTCGTTAACGTGTCTGTATACAGTCGTTACATAGTTAAGAGCAACAAATGTTTATACAATAATAATTCGTGACCCTCAAATCGGACAACATTGTCGATAATTTTTTTGGGATCTGGAGTCTTGTTTGAATGAAAAGCGTCTTTGGGTTCCCTGTAGCACGCTTGAAAGTATTTCGACCAGTTTATCTGATTATATTGTATTTCTAGCTAGTACTTCACCCGTTTGCCCTTGATGGCTTTCATTCCAACTGGGCACCTGGAGAATCCGTGCCCCTCCTCAAGAGCTGTTCCCTTGCCGCCTGGTAACAGCCGCACGTAACAGTCCGCCGGCTCTCGAAGCTCGCGAGGACATCGTATAAAGTAATCCGTCCACGCCACTTGTAATGTCACACATCACCACCAACTTTGTACCAGTTTTCCTGACATATTTGACACAAAGTCTCACCGAGAACAGACTCTGCTGTCACATGATGTTGCAAATGACTACGAGGTGCTTTCAAGTTCTAAGGCCTCCGATTTTTTTTCTAATTAACTACTCACCCGAAATCGATGAAACTGGCGTTACTTCTCGACGTAATCGCCCTGCAGACGTACGCATTTTTCACAACGCTGACGCCATGATTCCATGGCAGCGGCGAAGGCTTCTTTAGGAGTCTGTTTTGACCACTGGAAAATCGCTGAGGCAATAGCAGCACGGCTGGTGAATGTGCGGCCACGGAGAGTGTCTTTCATTGTTGGAAAAAGACAAAAGTCACTAGGAGCCAGGTCAGGTGAGTAGGGAGCATGAGGAATCACTTCAAAGTTGTTATCACGCAGAACCTGTTACGTAACGTTAGCTCTATGTGCAGGTGCGTTGTCTTGGTGAAAAAGCACACGCGCAGCCCTTCCCGGACGTTTTTGTAGCAGTGCAGGAAGGAATTTGTTCTTCAAAACATTTTCGTAGGATGCACCTGTTACCGTAGTGCCCTTTGGAACGCAATGGGTAAGAATTACGCCCTCGCTGTCCCAGAACATGGACATCATCACTTTTTCAGCACTGGCGGTTACCCGAAATTTTTTTGGTGGCGGTGAATCTGTGTGCTTCCATTGAGCTGACTGGCGCTTTGTTTCTCGATTGAAAAATGGCACCCACGTCTCATCCATTGTCACAACCGACGAAAAGAAAGTCCCATTCATGCTGTCGTTGCGTGTCAACATTGCTTGGCAATATGCCACACGGGCAGCCGTGTGGTCGTCCGTCAGCATTCGTGGCACCCACCTGGATAACACTTTTCGCATTTTCAGGGCCTCATGCAGGATTGTGTGCACAGAACCCACAGAAATGCCAACTCTGGAGCCGATCTGTTCAACAGTCATTCGGCGATCCCCAAAAACAATTCGCTCCACTTTCTCGATCATGTCGTCAGACCGGCTGTGCAAGCCCGAGGTTGTTTCGGTTTGTTGTCACACGATGTTCTGCCTTCATTAAACTGTCGCACCGACGAACGCACTTTCGACACATCCATAACTCCATCAGCACATGTCTCCTTCAACTGTCGATGAATTTCAATTGGTTTCACACCACGCAAATTCAGAAAACGAATGATTGCACGCTGGTCAAGTAAGTAAAACGTCGCCATTTAAAGTATTTAAAACAGTTCTCATTCTCGCCGCTGGCGGTAAAATTCCATCTGCCGTACGGTGCTCCCATCTCTGGGACGTATTGACAATGAACGCGGTCTCATTTTAAAACAATGCGCATGTTTCTATCTCTTTCCAGTCCGGAGAAAAAAAAATCGGAGGCCTTAGAACTTGAATGCACCTCGTACTTATTAAATGGTTTAGGTGCTCTGCATCAGTGATAAATAGCCACAGACGGATAATTACACGCTATTAACCGATTCTGTCATTCTGCTGAAGCTAAAACTCTGAATGTTAGTACGACGTTGCTGAGTGCGGTATTAATATTGATACCGTTGAGAACAGTCTGAATTCAGCATGTATTGATTCCATCAACCTCAAATGGATTGTATTGGTTGCTGTGTTCACCACTGGAAGAGACGGCATCATGTTTCAGATATTTAGGAATAATATACTCGCCTCACTAAATGGATCTTGTTTAAACAGGTGATGTAACCACATGCAGATAAAACTGCAAACAATCTATAGTACATTGTTTGAGACAAATAAATCAGGAAGCCCCGTTATAAACGCATAATCAGTGGAGAAAACGGTTTTGTTGATAACTGTACGGGCACTCGTGACTATTCATTTATACCATTTCTTCACTCCACAATAGCTCTTAACCTAAGATAGTGTCCGATCGCTGTTACTTTATCTGCAAAGGTGAAGCAGAGTCGATGCGTTTTTGTTGGAAATAAGTGCGTAACCCGTAGTTCCTATTTCAGACATCAAGAATTTGCCAGTTGACCCGTAATACATTGCTAAACAGAAATTTTGTGTTTACAAGTACGTAATGTGTAAATATTTATGCATAATTTCCTTAAAAAATTTCACGGATCAAACAATACGATAGTAGAACAATAAGCCGAGAGAAGCTTTTCAGATGGTTAAGATAGAAGGAAATCTGTTTAATAAAATGCTAAGTATCTCTCTTACGTAGAATATCCAAGACCTAACAGCTAATCATAAGCGCACTCATGTCTATTGCCTGTGACGTTCATTTCATTACTTTGTTTCGTCTGTGAAATACGCACAATAAACTGTTCATCAGGACCAAAGTTCAAATCATTTATCTCTTTTTTCGTATTCACAATGAACCTTGATTTTCCATTTAGCTTTCACTGTTAGAAATTTCTGTCTTAATTTCAGTTCAGTTGTTGATGCTGATAAACTTATTTTAGTCATAGTTAGCCAGTAAATGCTCCTTACTTCCTTATCTTAGACGTCACGTGCAACATTACTTACTTACAGCAGAATTCTTCAATTTAATATCTCTACCTGCTTGAATTTAATGTTTGGCAAACTGTTACTGTTCCTCCTCATAGGGTTCGTTACATATATCACTGAAGTATTAATGTTTAACCTAGATCCATGCTCTTTTCTATTTCACACAAATTTTCTCTCGTAACAAACATCAATACCATAAAATTTAGCGTTTGATTGTTATGGGTAGTGTAGCCAAAGTTTCTGTTCTCCAGTAATTATTAATTACTGTTTGAAACAATACTGAAGTTTACGTTTAGAGGCTGTCGTTGTAGCGCTTGCTACAGTCGAATTGGAAACCTGTGCTAGCGTAATGGACATTTAGTTATTAGCCTTTCATACTAGCTTTGTCGTCAAACTTTTTCTCTTTTTGGTAAACAGAATGCGATCCAGATGGAAGATATATCAATTTCCGTGAAGAACGTTCAGTTTATAATATCGAACATAAGGACTGGTTGAGACTAGTATGGAAGAAAAGTACTCAAAAACTTTACGTATTATAAAAATGTAGTTCTGCCTTAGGTAAGGAAATTGCTGTCAACAAGGCTGTACAGATCCAGCAATTCTCGCATGGATTGATTTATAGACTGCCAGAAAACATGCAACACCCTCAAGGACTACGTCCATTGGCTCCATATATGCATACTGAGGGGTTGCAGTGTTTGTGATTCGTTTGTTACGATCATCGGATAAGACAGAGCTCTAGAGGGCTGTCTGTTTCCCATCTGTTTTGACTCTGCACGCAGTAACTATGCTGAGTTTAGAGGTGAAAAGTACTTGCAGCATTCATTCTAGAGGACAACGACGCCCCGCCGAAGTGGCGTTTTGCTGACGAGTAACCTCAGCCATCTGAATGGACTCATAAGTAACGGGATTAGCCGATTCTGGTGTACTTTTGATACAGAATTTGTACCACATTTATTGAGTAATTAATAAGTTTATCAATTAACTACCCCCTGATCCTTTCCTCACCAACCAAGACAAATGGCAGGAAATTCAAAATCGTCCTGAAATTCAAAATTGGTGAGAAATTCAAGTTTCTTGGTAAATTCAGATTTTCGTGGTAGATTAAAATGCTATTTACATTGTATTGCAGAGTACATAATAAAACAGTAATACTACTAATAGTAATTAATAATATTACTTGTTATTAAAAATCATTTTCCATATCACTCGTATAAAATTAGGAAGGATACTCTATTTTATATTAGGAATACTGGTGCAGTCCCAGATGGCCGAGCCAGAATAATGTCATAGTGTAACTCCTATCCTCCTATTGGCGTGAAATTCAAAAGTTAGTGGGAAAATTCAAAATCTTTCCCCTTGCTGTCAAGCGTGGAAGATGGGGAGAGCTACCTGCCATTTATCAAGCACTAGTAAGTAGTTCGAGTCAGCCCCGTTATTAACTGCTGTACATAGTGAGCCAGTCTAGCCAATAGCCCTACATGGGTATGTGGGAACGATGGGTAATAATAATGGAGCAGCACACTATTACTGGAGTGCAGGGGAGGAGCCTGCTGCCGGTCTACCAGTGAACAGCTGGTGGGAGAGACCTATGGATGGGTAATAATGTTAGAACGGTGACTGCCTGTCCTAGTGCTGCTATAAACCCATGCTCCCTACATAAAGGAGTCACGCAGCAACAGCATTGGGCACTGAAACAAACTTATATTTATCTTTTGAGTCTCACGTTCCATCGTAGCCAACAGAAGTGTAGGAAATATATTATCCAATATTTTTTTCTACAAGTGTATGACTCATTATCTTAATTTAACATGGCATCTCAAGACAAAAAACTGGCCTGTCACCTCTAGTCCAGTCCGGCGCCATCTACCAAGGGTATTGTGTAGATGAAGAGCCGACCAGCTGCAGCCTTTCTTGGTACCTGCCTGTACACATCAGGCTGAGCTGCAGCTTCCAGTCAGTCAAGACCTCGTGGTCACACCTCGAGCTGGCAGCAGACTGGCATCGCTAGCTCCTAGCCAGCTGACAGACAAGCAGTCATTGCTAGGATGCGTGTATTTAAAGCAAACTAGATTTGCATACTAATAGTGCCACTGTTATACGAGTGATTCCTTTGTGATCTCTAAATGGTAACCGTCCCTTATTTGGAGGCAAATTTATTCACATTTCATTTCGTACCCATTCAGGTTTTTGTGCAAGTACCCAGAAAAATTGGCTGTGCCAGGAGAGGGGTTTTGCACTCCAGCAGGAAACAGAAGGTGTTGATGATGATGATGATGATGTTTGGTTTGTGGGGCGCTCAACTGCGTGGTTATCAGCGCCCGTACAATTACCCAGTCTTTGCTCAGTCCAATTTCGCCACTTTCCTGGATGATGATGAAATGATGAGGACAACACAAACACCCAGTCATCTCGAGGCAGGTGAAAATCCCTGACCCCGCCGGGAATCGAACCCGGGACCCCGTGCTCGGGAAGCGAGAACGCTACCGCGAGACCACGAGCGGCGGACCAAAGGTGTTGATATGGAGACAGTGTACCACAACATAAAATGCACCGCTAGCGCTGGTGTACAGCCAGCTGGCGCAGCCATGGCGCTGGTTATTGTAGTTACGGACAAAAACATGGGAGGCGTCTCCAAACTGCATCTAATTATCGACTATAGGAACGTAGACGAGACGATTTTAAGACGATGTGGCAAACCCGCTGCAGCGGCACCAAGTGACCGGAAATTTTTCTCCCGACCTGGGCTGTATATAGATAGGGTCACAATCAACGACAAGCTCTACGTATTTGGTTCTCGCCGTGCTCCGCCTACCTCACTTTTCGTAACCCGTCGTCGTCGTTGCCGTGATGTGGGCTCTGCTCGCGGAGTAACAACGGGTCAACAATTGATTGCTGCACGTCGGACACTGGCGTGGATTAGCTCTGCTAACGGAAAAAACTGGCTACCTTCCAGTGCTGCGAATTACTGCCGAGTTCCGTCAATGTGACTGTGCTGCGTACTCGCTTGGCGATCTAAATCTCTGGTAATAAATCCAGCAGCACACTTGTTAATTGCTTTGATGTCTTCCTTTAATCCAATCTGAAGAGGATCCCATACACTTGAGCAGTACGCAAGAAATGGTTGTACAACTGTTCTGTATACGGTCTCCTTTGAAGGTGAGTTACACTTTCATAAAACTCTACCAATAAGCCGCACCCGACCGTTCGCCTTCCCCGCTACAATCCTTTCGTGCTTGTCCCTTTTCACATCGCTTTGCAACATTATGCCTGCATACGAGAACTGAATTTACATGATTGTGTCGAGCAATACACTGATAATGCTGTATTTGGATATTAACTTGCATTATTCTACATTTAGAGCCACCTGCCATTTATCACAGCAAATAGAAGTTCTGGATAAGTCATTTCCACAGTCACTCAACGACGATATTTCCCCATATAGTGAAGCGTCATCAACAAATAGCCCCAGACTACTGCTACCCGATCCGACACGTCATTCATGTAGAAAGAGAAGAAGATTGGACCTACCACACTTCCCTGGGGCACTGATGATGATACCCTCGTCTCTGAGAACACTCTCCGTCAACGACAACATACTGGGTTCTGTTACCGAAGTAGTTTTCGAGCCACCCACATGTCTGGGAACCAGTTTCGCACGCTCGGATCCTCGTTAACAGTATACAGAGGGTCATCGTATCGAACGCTATCTGGGAATATAGGAATTTGGAATCTGCCCATTACCCTTAATCTGTAGTTCGCATGATATCATGTGAGAAAACGGCAAGGTGAGTTTCGCCCAGGCGATGCTTTCTAAGTACATGCTAATTTGTGGACAGAAGTTTTTTCTTTCACAAGGAAATTTGTTATATCCTAACTCGGAATATGTTCAAGAATTCTGAAAAACATCGATGTTAAGGAGATAGGTCTCTAATTTCAGAGGTCTTTTTTTATGCTGTTCTGTACACAGCAATCACCTGCGCTTGTTTCCAGTCGCTTTGGACATTGCGGTGAGAGAGAGATTAATTATAAATGCAAGCTGAACAAGATTCCAATGCCGTAGAGTACTTTCTGTAAATTCGAAATGGACTACCGTATGGGCCTGGAGACTTACTTCGTTTTGAAGTCTTTCGGTTGTCTCTCAACACCAGGCATGCCTATTTCTACGATCTCCATACAGAAGTCTGTGCGATGGTCAAACGATGCTATGTCTGTACGACCATCCTAAGTGAAATTTCAAACTTCATGTTTCCTTTTTCTTTCTTCGGTTGCCGCACCAGGTGGTCGACGGATGACTGCATGGCAACCTTTGACCAGCTTAGTAATTTATGTGGGACCAGAACTCTCGGCGAGATAATTCTCTAAGGTACGAAGGTGGAAATTGTGCGCTTCGCGCATCAGTCTTTTTATAGATGCACAAATTTCTTCTAACTTTTACCCGTCAGCATTTCCATGTTCTTTTTTGGCCCAAAAGTGGAGTAATCTCTGCTTAATCATCGTTTTCCGAATTTTGTTATTAAACCTCTGTGTCTACTGACTTCAATACAAGCTGTGGCCGAGCGGTTCTAGGCGATTGATTCGGGAACCGCGCTGCTGCTACGGTCGCTGGTTCGAAACCTGCCTTGAGCTTGCATGTGTATGATGTCCTTAGGTTAGTTAGGTTTAAGTAGTTTTAAGTCTAGGGGGCCGATGACTTCAGATGTTAGGTCCCATAGTGCTTAGAGCCATTTTTGACTTTAATACACTTACTCGTTAAGCACTTTCCCCGCGCGCCATATACAGCCAGTTCACAGTTTGACCATAATTTATCTACGTCCACGATAGTGAACTAAATGGTGTTCTTTCATTGTCTGTATAGGATACTAACAATCACCTAACCGCTCTTTCCAGCATGAATTCTCTCCTAGCCTTCTTGGTGGTAACCGTCGTCGCTACACTGATATCACGGTTGCTAATCCTTCTCTCTGTCCTGACACCATCGGTAAAGTCACGTCTGCTTCCAGATAAAAGGTACAAAACATTTCCATTTCGAGTGGATTTCGAACTAACTGTTCAAGAAAGTTTCCGGAAAGCGTGCTCAGAAGTACTTCACAAGACTGTCTATCCATATCATCTCCAGTGACTTCATAGACATTCAAATCTACACTCGATATGGTTACAGTAGCTTCCACTGATACACTGAGATGACAAAAGTCTTGGAATTCTTCTTAATATCGTGTTGGATATCCTTTTGCCAGACTTTAGTGCAGCAACTCGATGTGACACAGGTTCAAGTCGTTGGCTGTCCCGTGCAGAAACATTGAGCCATGGTGCCTCTGTAGCATTCCATAACTACGAATGTGTTGCCGATGCAGGATTTTGTGGACGAACTGATGTCAGTGCCTTGCTAACAGCACGACATCGCCGGCATGGCCTCTCCTCGTCTCGTTACCGTATCGCTTGGACCCTAAATGACTCGGAAACCCGTTAGATTAGCCCAGATTTCAGTTTCTAAGAGCTCATGGTAGGTTTCAAGTGTCGGCCGATCAGGGTTCCAAATCATTCGCTCGAAATGTCGAGAATGTTCTTCAAACCAACCGTGAATAATTGTGGATTTGTGATATGAAATCATTCTTTGGGAACATGAGGTCAATTAATTGCTGCATTTCCAGTCAATGATCGTTTCAGGACCAGAGTACCTTGCTGACAACCTGGGTCCATGGCTTCTTCGGGTCTCAGCCACACTTGAAACCTACCATGAGCTCTTAGAAACTGAAATCTGGGCTCATCTAACAGGTTTCCCAGTCATTTAGGGTCCAAGCGATACGGTAACGAGACGAGGAGAGGCCATGCGGGCGATGTCGTGCTGTTAGCAAGGCACTGACGTCGGTCGTTTGCTGCCATAGCAGTAAATGCCAAGTTTCGCTGCATTGTCCCAAAGGGTACGTTCATCGTACGTCCCCAGCCGCTGATCTCAGTCGTTATGTCAAAGCCGTCGGCCACTTTGGTATTCTCAGCACACTCTCGACACTGTTTATCGCAGTATACTGAATCCCTAACGATTTTCTAAAGGGAATTTCCAAGGGTCTAGCTTGAATTCTATCAATATCCGTCACGTGACAATCGCGGTTGAAACCTTTTCACGTGAATCACTTGAGTAGAAATGACAGTTCCGCCGATGACTGGCCTTTTATACCATGTCTAAACGATAATACCGCCATCTGTATGTATAAGTGCATACCGCTGTATCATGATTTTTGGTCACCTCATTGTATTTGTTACTGGGCAACATGTATGACATATTGTGTGTGCGAGGATTTGCTTATGTGTGTGAAGATGCAAAATGACTAACCTGCACGAGGTGTACTGAAGTGTATCTGTCAATCACCCGCTCGTGTGTTGTAATATAGCGGCTGGTCCCGGCGGAGGTTCTAGTCCTCCCTCGAGCATGGGTGTGTGTGTTTGTCCTTAGGATAATTTAGTTTAAGTAGTGCGTAAGCTTAGGGACTGATGACCTTCACAGTTAAGTCCCATAAAATTTCACACAAATTTGAACATTTGTAATACAGCAACTTATTCGACCATCGTGATAAATACAAGACAGAAGCAGGAAATTTCCACTACGCAGAGACACAGTAATCCGCAAATTTAATTCGTCTTAGAAAACCTCATAAGAGAAACTCGGTGATGGAGATGTCCAGAAAATGGGCACTCGTGCTAGAAGACAAGATTAATTTACACATCAAAATTATACGTTTTAACAATCTCTTTCAACGGTATTAGTCAGGTAGAATTACATCAACATATTTTTGAAAAGAGAATGCTTAGTAAAGCTGATTTTAGCCTGGTTTTCCTTTGCGAAATACGTCAGGAGTCAGAGTGAGACATTTCCATCAGCTGCTGCTTAGCTCAACTACTTTACAGCGCAGGTAATCGCAGACCACAATACGACGTCGAGGAACATCGACCAGTGCCCGCGTGCGCTGCTGATTTCAGAACCACGAAGTTAAGGATACCCTGTGCGGCGGGAGGGGGGGGGGAGGGGGAGAGGAGAGCGGATAGGGAGGGGTTGTAGGAGGGTGAGGGGCCTCTTCCCATTAGCATCATCCGGTATCGCCAGCCCTGGTGACGGGCCCTGCTGCTTTATGCTAATCGACAAAGTGCCAGACCGACAGACACCGTCTCCTGGGGCACCAGAGAGCACTCTGGAATGCTGTACTGCACTGTCTGATGTACTACAGGGCAGATAACGGAAAGGAAGGGCCGCTGGCAACCGTAATAATCCGTCCAGCCACCATTTCTCCATCAAATTACATTCTCTTGGGATTACCACTGCCGCGGATTGCGCAAATTCCTTCTGAGACAGAGCGACGATGCTGCCACAGAACTGTGGTACGACTCAACCGACTGCCAGGTAGGGGCAGTACACGTTTGGATCGATGACTGAGGCCTAGTAATAAAATAGGACCCCGATAAAGAATTTGTTACTCTCAGACGTATGTTATGCTATAGTGGAAACTCTGGTTGCTACTTTCACTCCCTTTAATTTATTTCCAACGTTATCTTCTATAACATAACAGAAATTGTCGCTCTCAACGAAGTAATATTCTGTCTACCAACCACTACAGGACATATTTATCTTCTCACAGTCTCCTCCTGTATCAGGAGCTCGAATTTTAATGATGCTCTTCAACAGAAATTAGCCACGCGGGGTAGCCGTGCGGTGTAGGCGCCTTGTCACGGTTTGCGCGGCTCCCCCCGTCGGAGGTTCGAGTCCTTAGCGTAAGTTAGCTTAAGTTAGATTAAGTAGCATGTAAGTTAGGGACCGATGACCTCAGCAGTTTGGTCCCATAGGTCTTACCACAAATTTCCAACATAAATTAATATGTCATATAAATTATTCTGCTTTCAACTTCAGACGCCTGTTAGGAGTCCATCTCGTCACGACAGACATCTCTTTGGCATACTTCCCTGCATCTCACTCAAGTAACTCTCACCCAATTACTGTTCCATGTTTAAAGCCATTCAGCACTCCTCACCGACCCACTATACTGTTACTAAGACTCTATTCACATCAAAATACTTTGTTTTGTACTGTCGGGTCAGCCTCTCGTGAGATGTGGTGATCAATTGCGCATCACATACATTCATACTTATGATCAGACAGAGTTTATAAATCTAAGATATAATCTCCTCTTTTGGATAAAAAAGGGATTCTAAAAAAACCAGTAACCCTTGGTTTCGATAAAAACCACCTGTCTGAAATTCTCAGTTTTACTCATACAGAAGTTACAAGTCTACTGGGTCCCTAAGGATAGGGTAGGCAAAAGGGTGCTGTAATGGGATATCCAGTAATCTCAATAAATACAACGATTTATTATATTCCTGAGCAAGCATAATAAAACAGAAAACCTAGAACACAACGTCAAATAGGTGTAAGGGTTGGCAACTTTCTTTGTATATGAATAAATACGAAGGTGGCCCTAACGAAGATAAAAGGCAACACAGTTGTAAATTTTTGTGTCCATCTTTTCATAAAATAAGTGTATATCAACAATGTATATCAACAATACTAAACAGTTACAACTGTTGGGACGATGATTTAAAGTCAATATTAGGATGGTGGAATGAAGAATTGTATTCATCAGAAGAATTCTGGGATGCTACAGAGCATCTGCGAAGGAAAATGAATACCAGGCTTTGGTTCTCACGATTCTAGCGGCCGGAGTCGTCATCAAGTGGGCATGACACTAGACGTCGAACGAACCTCTGCTAGCATCGTAACAGGCTCGATAGCCAGTAGTGTAACAGAAAGGCTGAAGAAAGTTACTGGGAATGTTTGGTAGAAAGGGGACGTATTGCTCCCGATAAAATAAGTCCAGAGGGCTGATACAGGAATTCTACAGTCTGAAACCGCGCAACCGCTACGGTCGCAGGTTCGAATCCTGACTCGGGCATGGATGTGTATGATGTCCTTAGGTTAGTTAGGTTTAATTAGTTCTAAGTTCTAGGCGACTGATGACCTCAGCAGTTAAGTCCCAAAGTGCTCAGAGCCATTTTTTTGCTACAGGAATCAGACTTTAGAACTACTTCTTACTGCTTTCGTGCATCTCATGTAGGCAACAAGAGAATAAATGAAATAACAGTTCGTTTAGCTGCATATAAAACGTAAGCTTTCCCTCGCTGGCCACAAGAATAGAGTTGGATCGCTTATCAACGTGGTCTACATTTCGAACTTTAGTTTGCGAACTCCATATTCTCTGATGAGGCGTGGATGTCCAGCATCTTGCCATCTAGTCGTCGTTTCACCGCCTCTCAATCATTTTCCATTGGTGTACACGACGATATTCCACGTACGGCAGAACAGATTCGTCTTTTCCCAGGTGCGGGCCATAACAGTCTGCCCTTTGTCGACGTCGCTTATGTCAGTTGGTATCTCCATGTGCGGCTCACCTCGTCGCTAGAATGATTCCCCATTAAACTCTGTTCCGTGTTCACTCTGACTGGCCAACAAAGAGAAGCCCTCACAGAGAGGAAGAAAAGAACTGGAATTTCAAGGGTTGGCAGTGAATGTAATGTTGTTTCATTGATTACAACATCAAGTCAAATCTGCAAAGAACTGGATAGTACGACGTTTAACCCTCTCTATTTCAATGGAGGCGTTTTGGAACAGTTTAACAAAGCTGTTTGTGAGAAGCTGACACTCAGCAGTTGTAAATGTTTGTTGATTTCCTGGATACTGGCACTGAAATGGAATTGATACCCGAGCTCGTCCCAAACATTTTCTATCGGGGTCAGATATAGAGTTCGTGCTGGCCACGGGAATATCCCAGCATCATACGGTACGTATATAGAGACACGTCCAATGGATCGACGAGTATTGTGCTGTGTAAAAAATGGCACCAGGACACTGTCGCATGAGAGGTAATATATGAGGAGGCAGGATACCCGTGACGTTCCATTATGAAGTCAGAATTTCTTCAGTCACCACCACCCCTGACCCGAAGTATCCTCACACCATGGCGCAAGAGGTAACATCAACATCCCGTACATCCTGGTAACGATACCACTTCGAACTCAGCCGTTTGTGTTGTGGTGTTAATGGTAACCTAAGAATGAGAAAGTAATTTCCTAGTCTAGCTGCTGCTTGCCCCCAACAAGAGCCGCGATATGACACAGAATGTTCCAGGGAATCCGCAGATGTGAAGTGCTCTCGATGTGCCTGGTGCACAATACGCCGATCCTCACTTGTGATGCTGAGACATAGTCGACCGAAGCCTTGACGGCAAGTATGCCTGCCTTCACCTCCTCATGCAGTCCAATACCGGGAGAATGTCCAGGTGGAATACCGCAAAAATCTGGGCTTAATACGACTGAACCAATCAGGCAAATAGAGAGACATGGAGACCCAGAATCAAGCACCTTATAATTGTGTCAAGATCTGATAACGCTGTCTCACACGAATGGTCGGCATCTCTGTGGCCTTCGCAGTGATCAGTCAACATCTGATGCTGTTCACACTTCTTATTATCCTACCAGAATTGGTAACAACAGTAAGGACGAACAACACTGGTGCCCTCTGTAAACCGTCAGAAGAGAAGAGAACTGCAACTCTAATCACTTTCATACCTGTCTATGGTGTATATGCCTACGAAGATAGGTGGGCGAACCGCGTGCTTAGAGGCGCCATGCCACGGATTGCACAGCCCCTCTCGCCGGAGGTTCGATTCCTCCCTCGGGCATGGGTGTGTGTGTTGTTCTTAGCATAAGTTAGTTTAAATAGTCTGGAGACCGATGATCTCAGCAGTTTGTCCCTTAGGAATTCACACACACTTGGACATTTGAACATGGGCTGGCGAACGACCATGTCTTCCAGCAGATTCATGTACTTGTCAGGTAGTGTGTACTTTCTTTCGCCACAAAGTGGCATTTAGTTAGACGGTGGTGATTGGTCATAATATTCCTTGGCATTACCAATATTATCTCCATCTTCAAAAATAACATGAAGCATGCAAAACTATCTAGAGAAACAGCCCCTACACAATCGTCTTGGGATTAACATTAGTATGGAAAGACGATATGTAAAAATAGTCAGAGTAATGTTAATATACACTCCTGGAAATTGAAATAAGAACACCGTGAATTCATTGTCCCAGGAAGAGGAAACTTTATTGACACATTCCTGGGGTCAGATACATCACATGATCACACTGACAGAACCACAGGCACATAGACACAGGCAACAGAGCATGCACAATGTCGGCACTAGTACAGTGTATATCCACCTTTCGCAGCAATGCAGGCTGCTATTCTCCCATGGAGACGATCGTAGAGATGCTGGATGTAGTCCTGTGGAACGGCTTGCCATGCCATTTCCACCTGGCGCCTCAGTTGGACCAGCGTTCGTGCTGGACGTGCAGACCCAGGAAGACGCTTCATCCAGTCCCAAACATGCTCAATGGGGGACAGATCCGGAGATCTTGCTGGCCAGGGTAGTTGACTTACACCTTCTAGAGCACGTTGGGTGGCACGGGATACATGCGGACGTGCATTGTCCTGTTGGAACAGCAAGTTCCGTTGCCGGTCTAGGAATGGTACAACGATGGGTTCGATGACGGTTTGGATGTACCGTGCACTATTCAGTGTCCCCTCGACGATCACCAGTGGCGTACGGCCAGTGTAGGAGATCGCTCCCCACACCATGATGCCGGGTGTTGGCCCTGTGTGCCTCGGTCGTATGCAGTCCTGATTGTGGCGCTCACCTGCACGGCGCCAAACACGCATACGACCATCATTGGCACCAAGGCAGAAGCGACTCTCATCGCTGAAGACGACACGTCTCCATTCGTCCCTCCATTCACGCCTGTCGCGACACCACTGGAGGCGGGCTCCACGATGTTGGGGCGTGAGCGGAAGACGGCTTAACGGTGTGCGGGACCGTAGCCCAGCTTCATGGAGACGGTTGCGAATGGTCCTCACCGATACCCCAGGAGCAACAGTGTCCCTAATTTGCTGGGAAGTGGCGGTGCGGTCCCCTACGGCACTGCGTAGGATCCTACGGTCTTGGCGTGCATCCGTGCGTCGCTGCGGTCCGGTCCCAGGTCGACGGGCACGTGCACCTTCCGCCGACCACTGGCGACAACATCGATGTACTGTGGAGACCTCACGCCCCACGTGTTGAGCAATTCGGCGGTACGTCCACCCGGCCTCCCGCATGCCCACTATACGCCCTCGCTCAAAGTCCGTCAACTGCACATACGATTCACGTCCACGCTGTCGCGGCATGCTACCAGTGTTAAAGACTGCGATGGAGCTCCGTATGCCATGGCAAACTGGCTGACACTGACGGCGGCGGTGCACAAATGCTGCGCAGCTAGCGCCATTCGACGGCCAACACCGCGGTTCCTGGTGTGTCCGCTGTGACGTGCGTGTGATCATTGCTTGTACAGCCCTCTCGCAGTGTCCGGAGCAAGTATGGTGGGTCTGACACACCGGTGTCAATGTGTTCTTTTTTCCATTTCCAGGAAAGTATCTGATTGAGAATGCGTTCTGCACTTAGTACTTTCTTCGAAGGCTTTTTCCCTAATTGTATGTATGCATTATACATAAAACGAGTAGGCAAACGAGCTTTATTTGATGACGAAAAAGTACTTTTAGTTTGTTTGACGTTTACCACAAAACGAGCATAGGAAAAATAAATTGCTGCACTTGATAGTGGCCATTTATGCGATAGAGACATCATCGCAGTTCCACGAAAAGTACTTTTAGTTTGTTTGACGTTTACCACAAAAAGAGCATAGGAAAAATAAATTGCGGCACTTGATAGTTGCCATATATGCGTTAAAGACATCATCGCAGTTCCGCGTAGCCGCGTGGTACCATTGTGAGACTGCGGTTTTCCGCGTTGTCTGTCTACAAAACGCCCGTGATGTAATGTTTTGCTAATATTATTCCTAATTTACGCACAGCTAACGTACCACAAAACAGCCACCCCATGTGAACGTGCAGCGCGTTTCACCTCTGGCATGCAATGGTCTCTCCCTGCCGTCTTAATTATACATTGTGTAAGTAGCCTGTTTATATATTTGTACGTCGGCAGTGCTATAGACTGCATTAATATCACTGACAGCGCTGTGAGCGCTCGAAAACAGACTCTGTGGTTGGAGGGACTCACTGTTAGAAGTTAAAAGTTAGCAGTAGTGGAGGTGAGAAGTGTTATCGCGAGCGGTCGGTCAGCACGTGTGTCCGTGATGGAGGTTTAGTGTTAGAAATGGAATGTAATATGATAACGGATGTACTGCTAATGTTTGGATAATGGAATTATTGACGATTATACAATTTTTGGAACTGGATGTCACATGATTAAGGTAAAATCTGCTAAATACATTGCTTTCTCTGCAATAAAATCTTTCCTATGCTAACCACATGCCTATTAGTACTTAGAGACTACAGTAGTTACAATCTTTTTTATTTAGCCAGCTGTAGTTGCTGCTTGCTGTTATTGTTGTCGTTCGTGTAATGCAGATTTTCTGTGAGAGTAGTGACTTATGAGACGTATGTGTTACTGTTAGGATTTATTCTAATTCAGGGCCATTATTTTGAATTAATGAATAGGATAAATTTAAGTTGTATTTGTTAGGGAACATTCTGCATTTGAGTGTAGGTAGAAGTATGTAAAGAGACACTAGGTCCAGTTTTATCCAGCAGTTTAAGAAGATTCAGTTTCATTCGGCAGCTTCAAAAATAAATAAAGAAATTTCAAGTGCTGGTCTGCGACATACTGACTCGACGCTGCTTCGTTAATCCAAAGCTTTCAAAAATGTAACGCAAATGTGTTGTAATAAAATCAGTTTCCAGTTACGAAATTCTTCCGCTATAAGGAGTACATTTCAGACCTTCTATATTTACGGTATGTGCTGCTGTTAAAAACTGCTTGTCTGTTATTAGGGCTCAATCGACTATTAACCTACGTAGTTACTACACTACTGGCCATTAAAATTTATACACCAAGAAGAAATGCAGATGATAAACGGGTATTCATTGGACAAATATATTATACTGGAACTGACATGTAATTACATTTTCACGCAGTTTGGGTCCATAGACCCTGAGAAATCAGTACCCAGAACAACCACCTCTCGTCGTAATAACGGCCTTGATACGCCTGGGAATTGAGTCAAACAGAGCTTGCATGGCGTGTACAGGTACAACTGCCCATGCAGATTAAACAAGATACCACAATTGATCAAGAGTAGTGACTGGCTTATTGTGACGAGCCAATTGCTCGGCCACCATTGACCAGACGTTTTCAAATGGTGAGAGGTCTGGAGAATGTGCTGGCCAGGGCAGCAGTCAAACATTTTCTGTATCCAGCAAGGCCCCTACAGGACCTGCAACACACGGTAGTGCATTATCCTGCTGAAATGTAGGGTTTCACAGGAATCGAATGAAGGGTAGAGCCACGGGTCGTAACACATCTGAAATGTAACGTCCACTGTTCCAAATTCCGTTAATGCGAACAAGAGGTGACCGAGACTTGTAACCAATGGCACGCCATACCATCACGCCGGGTGATACGCCAGTATGGCGATGACGAATACACGCTTCCAATGTGCGTTTACCGCGATGTCACTAAACACGGATGCGACCATCATGATGTTGTAAACAGAACCTGGAGTCATCCGAAAAAATGACGTTTTGCCATTCGTGCACCCAGGTTCGTCGTTGAGTACACCATGCAGGCGCTCCTGTCTGTGATGCAGCGTCAAGGGTAACCGCAGCCGTGGTCTCAGAGCTGATAGTCCATGCTGCTGCAAACGTGGTCGAACTGTTCGTGCAGATGGTTGTTGTCTTGCAAACGTTCCCACCTGTGACTCAGGGATCGAGACGTGGCTCCACGATCCGTTACAGCCATGAGGATAAGATGCCTGTCATCTCGACTGCTAGTAATATGAGGCCGTTGGGATCCAGTACGGCGTTCCGTATTGCCCTCCTGAACCCACCGATTCCATATTCTGCTAACAGTCATTGGATCTCGACCAACGCGACTAGCAATGTCGCGATACGATAAATCGCAATCGCGATAGGCTACAATCCGCCCTTTATCAAAGTCAGAAATGTGATGGTACGCATTTCTCCTCCTTACACGAGGCATCACAACAACGTTTCACCAGGCAACGCCCGTCAGCTGCTTTTTGTGTATGAGAAATCGGTTGGAAATTTTCCTCATATCAACACGTTGTAGGTGTCGCCACCGGCGCCAACCTTGTGTGAATGCTCTGAAAAGCTGATCATTTGCAATTCACAGCATCTTCTTCCTGTATGATAAATTTTCTCGTCTGTAGCATGTCATCTGCGTGGTGTAGCAATTATATTGGCCAGTAGTGTATGTGTTTCTAGGTACTTCGTCTTTGAAATCGACTTTATCATCCTAGCAACTGAAGATCACCTCAGACGAACGCTTCACAATCCTAGATCTTTTTCCCTTCTATAAAAAGCTGTGAGAATAGAAAATTTTCCTTACTGCAGTTACAAAGAATATATTTAACAATCAGATTAATCTTAATTGCTTGAAGACTATTCCTATGCCAATATTCACACTTCTTTTGCGAGTAAGGTTTCAGCAGTCACATGTAAAATCTCTCTCTCTCTCTCTCTCTCCCCTAACCCGCTCTCCCTCTCTCTCCGCCACTTTCTCTTCTCTCTCTCTCTCTCTCTCTCTCTCTCTCTGTGTGTGTGTGTGTGGGGGGGGGGGGGGGGGGGGTTTGATATACACTCTCATGGACGCACGTGTGTGCCCACACAAATACACACACACACACACACACACACACACACACACACTTTCTGTCATTGGAAGAAAATTTTAATTCTTAGTCTGTCTTTCGACAAACAAATTCTCGTAATTTATACATGGGTATCTATTGTCACAAATGGAATTACAAATACGTAAGAAAATAATTGATTTTGTGATAGAGAGACATCTTGTTTTCATAACAGTTTTTGGTATGTGTTGCTTAAGTGAAGGAAGACTCATCCCTAAAAAAAAATGCAATATTTAAATATTTCTCAAACTACATGGAGGATGTGGATAGGGACTGCGGACAGGTAGCGCTCGATAAGAGTGTGGGTCGGCCATGAGGCGTGTCGAGATAGTCCGAGCAGTTGCACTAAGTCTGTGTTCTGGATGTCGCACTGGCTAATGCACCTATCTGGTAAGCAGAAGATCCGGATTCGACTTCCCGTCCAGTACATATTTTCTCTCGTCGCCGCTGATTCCGCGTAATGTCCCTGTGTAACTATCATCAGTAATCGCTTTCTAATCTCCCCCCTCCTCCCCCCTCTCATATTCAGTTTACATATAATCAAATTAAATTTCCTTATATTAGGAAAACGTATGTATGATCCATTGGAAAAATTTCTTGCCGCTAATAAAGTAGGAAGTTAGATCTTCAGTAGAAATCTCCACACGCCATCTGGAATTAATGGAAACAGACACGTAACAGAAAAAAATTTCCCCCCCGACGATGTTCATCCTGTAGTCTGGCGGACAGGAGGGAGAGGGGCGCCTAAAAAGTTGTCGGGACACAACAAAAGGCGGCCCTGATGGGATGAGTTAAACCGCGCCGTATTACTCTTGTGCTTAAACAGCGAGCAGCACACCATTAGGCGGCGGCTGCAAAACCTGCTAAACTTTATCCCGCTGCTGCAAAATGAATGTTCCGACAAACTTTTTCTGCCACTTTCGCCACCAGTTCCAGTTCCTATCTGTTCCTCGCTGATGAGCAGCTCTGCAACATGTACACTTGTTCCTAACTCTAAAACAATCCTGAGGCAGAAGCTGTATTTTGTTCCCTCTGTTTATGAATGTATTTCTATGTAATACATACAAATCATAAAAATGGAAGAGCGTGTATGTATGTTACGCATCTCCTCCTAACAAATGGACCGATTTGAACCAAACCTGGTACACATATCACTTACTCTCAGGTAACATTTGCTGTGGGGATAAGAACCACCTAACTTTCAAAGTTAGAGGTGAAGAAGAATTGTAGCCCATGACGCACAAATACCCAGAGATTATTTACCCAGTAGTTAAGAATGAGAGCACTTAGTGATTTTCAGCAGAATATACATATACGAGGGTTGTAACTTAAATAGTGGCAACTATTTATTCACAACCTGTTACTGTCCACCAAAGTAGTCACCAGCGTTGTGTAGAACCCGTGGCCAGCTATGTGGAAGGCTTAGTATACTATTATCAGAGCCTGTTCTGTTGATGGTGCGAATGGAGCGGTCTACTGCCTGTCGGATCTCTGGAACAGTTCTGAAGCGAATGCCACGAAGTGGTTCCTTTATCTTCGGAATCAAATAAAAGTCACAAGGACTTAAGTCCTGGGAGTATGGTGGATGGTACAGTACTTCCCATTCCCATCGACCGAACACAGCAGCCACAGCTTGCGCTGTAAATTTGTCGTGCAAAATGATGCGTGGGTTGGGCAGAAAGTGTCGCTGCTTCTTTCACAAAGCTTGTCGCAGGTGATGCTCCAAAAACGAATAGTAATACGACTTAAGTCCTTGTGACTTTGATTTGATTCCGAAGATGAAGGAACCACTTCATGGCATTCGCTTCAGGACTATTCCGGACATTCGACAGGCAGTAGACCGCTCCATTCGCACTATCAACAGAACAGGCTCTGTTAAGGGTGTACTACGCCTTCCACATCGCTCGCAAAGGGTTCTACACAACGCTGGTGACTGCTTAACAGGTGAAGACATGTAACTCTTTTGTGTCGGTTGTGAATAAATAGTTGCCACTATTTAAGTTCCGACCTTCGTAATTCCAAACCTTCACAAAACATTTTCTCACTGACAACCCACACAAAATGACGAAAGCTAAAAGTTTTTCGGTTACTACATTTTCACTTTCCATATATAAAAACTGTATCATAAATTACGTTTTAGTTTATTAATTCTGTTTCACTGATTATATTCGCAACACATTATGCAGACAGCATTCAAGCATGCCACTGAATTAACCGTCAAATTGTATGACGCACAGTTCAGCAGATATGATGTCATAAACATTGAGTTTCGTGAAAATCTAACTGCAGAGTGAAAATCGCTGGAAGTACCGGTGAACAATCCAGACAAATATGTGCACCACGTTAAAAATATGTGATCTGTGCGTACGGTAGTGAAGCCATGAGTAAAAGGCTCCTGCTAAACCCCTGGATAGATTTCAGCCAAACTTGGTACACGGACTGTTACTATCTGGAAAGTAATACTGTGGGGTAACAACCAGCAACCTCCTAATGGAGAAGAAGTGAAAATTTGTAGACAGAAGGGTAGAGGGAGGTGGACAGAAAGAGAAGTTGAAGGAGAAGTTGGCTAGAGATGGGTGGGGAATAGAAGACTAACAGAGTGAGGGGAGGGGGGGGAAACGGACAGAGACATGGAGGAGGAAGAGATGGACAGAGAGTGGCAGTAGGAGCAAATGGACAGAGAGCGGGAGGAGGAAGTGGACAGAGAAATAGAAGAGGAAAAAATAGACACAGGAAGGGGAGATGAGCAGACGGACAGAGAGAGGGAGAAGAGGAGATGAGGAGTAGATAGAGAGAGTTGGGAGGAACAGATGGACAGAGAGAGACAGGAGGAAGGAGACGGTGGACTGAGAGAGGGAGAAGGAGATGGATAGGGGGTGGGGGATGGAGTAAAAGTAAAAGTTTGGCAACGCCTATTTCTCAGCTACTTACATGTACATGTACATCTACACTACATCTCTCATGACTACTATGCAATTTATACTTAACCGTCTGTAGATTCAGGGAGCCACCTTCTGTCTGCTTCTCTACCATTCCACTCCGAAACAGCCCACAGGAAGAACAAATACTTAAACCTTTCCGGTATCTGTTATTTTGTTTCTGTCACCATTTCTTCCAATGAAGTTGACACTCAACAAAATATTTTCGCGTTCGGAGTAGAAAGTTGATGATTGAACGCTTTTATCTTGATGACTACGTACCAACTGGCGTATAGTATTCGTGAGACTCTCTCCCCTACTTCGCGGTAATATGAAACGAGCTTTACTGAATTTTTTCTAGTCCTACGTCAGTCTTATCTAGTAAGGATCCGATACTGCGCAGCAGCATTCCAACACAAGAGGAACAAGCGTGGTGTAGGCTGTCTCTTCAGCAGACAAATTGCATCCAGCCAATAAAATGCAGTCCTTGGTTCGCCTTTCCTACAACATTTTCTGTGCAATCGTTCCAGTTTAAGTGGTTCATAATCGTAATCCGTAGAGTTTTAGTTAAATTAACAATCATTAGATACCTGTGATTTATAGAAGAACCGAAATTTAACGAATTCCTTTCACTACTCATTTGGATCACTTTTCATTATTTATAATCAGTTGCCACTTTCCGCAACATACCTAAAGTATACATTTGTGAACGTTCAACCTTTTCATGCTGCTCAAATGCTACCAACTGTAGGGAATCACCACGAAAAATTCAGCAAGTCAACGTAAAGTGTGCCGCAGGTCGTGGCCACCAGAACACACGGATATGGTCGTTAGGTATATTCCACTGTATAACTAAATATTGTTATTATTATTTTGCATGCGATACTCCCGATCGTGCCCCTTCTATCACTTGTTTCGTCCATTCAAACAGGCTTTAAGGGGTCGTCGATTTGCCTCGGAAGAAGCAGTGAAGGAAGCGTTGCATACCTGGCTCGCAGCTCATCCGAAAACCTTATTTTATGAGGGCATCAGGAAGCTTGTCATGGCCAAGTGCGTTGAAACGCAAGGCGACTATGTCGAAATGTAACACTTCTCTGCGGAACGCACAGGTATCACTTCCGTTTTACTCAACAACTTCCCACCAGTTACTGCGAACCGTGAATTTTCTGAGAGGAAATCACAAATCCAGTGGCTCAAATGAGACGATGCTCCCTCACAAGGATGCAGTTTGATTAGAAGCCACTTGTGAGCAACGGTGTCAATCGGTTTGCGGAAGTCTATAAATATGGAATCTATTACAGGTCCGCCGCTCGGGGTAGCCGCACGGTCTGGGCGCCTTGGCACGGTCCGCGCTGCTCTCCCCACAGGAGGCTCGAGTCCTCCGTCGGGCACGGGTGTGTATGCTGTCCTTAGAGTAAGTTAGTTTAAGTTAGATTAAGTAGTTGTAAGTCTGACCGATGACCTCAGCAGTTTGGTCCCATAGAAGCTTACCACAAGTTTCCAAATTATTAGAGTTCCCCTGTCAGTAGCGCTCATTACTTTGTGTTATGTTTACAGGTTCGATTTTGGTTAATTCGTGTTGACTGTATATCAAGAGATCGTTTTATTTGAGGTAGCTACAATGTTCGGTCGCAGTGTACGTTCCTACTGCACATAGAAGTCAGTCACATGAGAATTGATATGACCGTTTTTAGTTCTCAGTCTTCAGGTATGGATCTTTTGCCGAGAGAGAGACTATATATGATTGTAGGTATGTTACTACTATTCCAGCACGCTGTGAAAGGAAATTAATTGGTATAATATCTGGAACGGAAGGCTTGTCTTCGTTAAGTGATTTAAATTGTTTCACTACAACGAGAACGTCGAATTCTAAAATTCTTATGTTTGCATCTGTCCTTGGTTAGAATTCTATGATATTTACTTAATTTTCTTTGTTGCTGGAATTTCAAACAACCGGGTTTGGTAAGTTTCTCTTACTGGAATTGTCATCGGTAAGAAGACCATTGTTATCGCGCAGTGAAGACAGGTGTATTTTACATACGACCACAATCCCTTTGAATTTCAACATAATTCCGAGACAAAATTTCGTTGTGAAGCATCACGCATTGAAGCCAGTTCCAAATTTCTAGCTTCAGTGAAACATCGCCAATCTTGGAGAATTTGTGTTCTTTTATATTTGGCATTCTTATTTTGTTGCATTTGTGACAGTTTTGTACTCTATTTTGTGTAGTACGAATGGTCATTACGTCTCCTATTAATTTGTTTGGTATATAACTTTTATTTTCTGTCGATACTACTTCTTTGAATATAAACTACATCTTGCGTACGCTCACACATTTAGTATGGCAGGAGTGGAGGCTGTCTCTTAGGAGGTCGTCAAACGAATTTTTGTCTGCTTTTTTTAAATAGAAGTACTTTGCGTTTATATTAGGTACATTTGCATGTTACGGTGTCCACTAACGCTAGAGCGTCCTTTGGTCACTAATTCCTATATCCGGCAAGATGCTCTCTTTTGGCTCAGAATCATTTGATGATAAACTGTGAGGAATATTTCCGAAACCATATGCACTTCGAGAGGACTCCTGAAATATTGTTCAAAATTTTTTCAGAGGATATGTTCAGGACGTTTTCTGACGATGAAGTAAAGAAAGTAGCATGTGCTCGTTCCTCTACCTTAATGTGCTTAAATTTCCTTGCCACTAAATCGTGCTATGTTTCGACAAATTATTGTAGAATATCAGTTCAATAACGAAATTCCCCAATCCTACCTTCTTCTGCCTACGGTCGTAGATGAAAGAAGTATCGTTGCTTTCATTTCAGAAATGTTAAATTAGCAAACTAAGAGACACTATTCGCAAAGAGACACTATTAAATGAACAAATATACCGTAAAAATGAGTAAGTTCATAAAGATTGTTGTTGCAGTTACCAGTCCGAAAGCACTTCCACATTATTTCCGACAGCAGGAAATACCTACGGGGTATCTATGAATCAATTGAATGATCTGTACATATTTATTCGAATTTTACTCTTATAGAGAGTTATTTTATGGATTGTGTAACAACGTCATTGTATTTTAGTGATCTCCCTCTTAATCTTAAAGGATAAAATACTGTTGACGGTTATTGCGGTACCAAGCAGTCATATCGGAAACTTTTTGATATGATTTTTCAAGACGATAATCCAGCAATTTATTGATAACGACGGTATTGGCGAACTGTGGTTGTTATACTACCTGAAAAAAGAGAAAAGAAAAATAGAAAAGAGGAGCAACCAAAAACATGGTGGGATATCAATGTAATTTTGTACCCGTACACACCATTGGCGTGTATGTAAATCAGTAACACTGTATTTCTAAGTTACAGGTAAAATGGGCACCCGAGTGCCTTAGTATTTCAATTGCTGAAATAACATCTCATGCCTTGTCAATTCGTGAAGTTTCATTTCGTATCCTGTTCACCTTTTGAAGCTGACCGTAGCGTTCGCGCGGTTCCAGACTGTAGTGCCTAGAATCGCTCGGCCACCATGGCCGGCTGTTCCCCTTTTGGCTGCTTCACTTTTCTCTCAGGCGGAGTATTTAATACAGTATCTTGGTAATGTACAGCAGGAGCCAGCCATAGTAGTGCCAACATACATATATAGAATGGTTGATGGATGTGGATTTCAGTACCATCAACGCCATCTCCAGTAATTCTTTTACTACGAGAGCATACTGAAAAGTCTGTCATCGTCTTTTTTTCGTGAAAACTCTTAAATTTTTTGAACAAAACAAACGTTAATAACATTCTAGATCTTTATTCTTCATGTCTACGTATTCACTTCTCAACGTACTCACGCTGGTGACGAACAGATTTCTTACAACGAGGGACCACTTTGTTGATCCCATCGCTGTAGAATGTTTGACTTTGATGACAGAGCCATAACCTCATCCCTCCTTGCACCGCTTCATCGATATCATGGTAAAGCCCTCGAAGGTGTTCATTAAGTTCACGAAAAAGATAAATTATCGGAATGGGGCGAAGTCGCGACTGTATGGAGAAATATCGATGACAGTGAAGGCGTCGAATTGTTGGAGATGACTCACTGCTCGTGTGCGGTCTGGCATTGACGTGTGTGTGAAAGAACTCTTCGAAATCAAAACACGATTACAGAACTCTGCTGCTGCCGGACGGAATAATTACGCTGTACCCCTCCCTGTTACGTGCTACAATTCGGAGGCTTACTTTTCAGTACCCCCTCGTGTAACAATTTCCTCCTCAGTTTACACTGTGGCAAATGAGAGTTGTAATTGAAGCAAAATTGCACGGCTAAATGATTCTACCTCTAAGAATTCAGTATTTCGATGTGCTACGGCCGACGAAAATCCCCAATGGAAGAAAGAAATTATCCGAAGTTTTATACAGAGGTAGAAGTTATATAAATAGCACTCACATAAAAAAGTATAGGGTCTAGGAGACAGATACGATGACTTTTTGCATACTGTGTATGGTTAATTATCTTATGCTTGTAGGCTCAGCTTCCGTGTTGAAAATATGTGTGATACCCTTTGGTAATTAACGTTTGAAGAAAATTAAATGAGAGTTTAGTGTTTATTTATACCTTAGCATTAACTAAGGTTCGAAACATTTTGCGACACTTTAAAAATAAAATACGAGAGTAGTCACAAAGTGTTAACAATCGCAACGAAAAAATCAAGCTGCGAACCGTTAAATTGGGTGATGGTATTAGTTCTCCTCGACTTCTTCACCCTTGGGTGCGACCCATTTTTCCCAGTGTTAGATGTCTTCGCGTATACCTAACTTTTGTCTATTCAGTAAATGACCCATCTCGAAAATCACCTCGTCCTCTGTCTGCAAATGCCTGATATGCAATGGCCCTTTCCTTATGGAGAGAGGGAAAGGTCACTGGAAGACAAGCTGGCGAATAAAAACGAGAAGCAATATTTGAAACCCCAAAGAAGCAGCCTTTGTGACAGTGTTCTGCTCAAAAGATGCTGGGACACTGTCGTGGAACAAAATCGTCCCCTAGGGCTTCCTACAACACCTCGCTGTCACAGCCACGCATAACGTCATCGTGAGATTTCGGTAGCATGCTGCTGGAACATTTTGCCACTTATGAGCGTAATGTGTCAACACCAGAATATTTCACTCCAACAATGAGTCTTACCTTGCCAGTTGGCAGTGAATACGAATCTTATCACTGCTTACTTTGTTCCTTTGTCTCGGGGCCATAGTGATACACAATTGATATACATTAGTAATGAGCTGACTAGAGAAACCTTCTTGATACATATGACATACGTGTGGTGTACCAGGGCTTTCCGTTCACCAATCATACAGGTAAGACCGGCGGGTTGCCAAGGCTCCAACCCGCCAGCGCAGCTACCTTGGGAAATCACACGTAAACATTCCAGATCAAAAGATTAGCATGGTGTTTTTCTCCTTTAGAAAACTCCAGCAAGCAGCAAGGACAAATGATATCCGCTGGTATCGCCACTAGAGACGTTAAAGACATGTTACTACTTATTTAATGTAATATTAATTGCCTCAACTCTACCGGATGCTTTCAGACCCTGTGGCAACAATTGCGTACACTAAATTTTACTGTGTCTTAGTTGCAACAGAAGCATTTTCTCCCAATGGAAACCTGAAGTATACATTTGTGAACGTTCAAACTTTTCATGATGCTCAAATGCCGCCAACTGTTGGGAATCACCATGAAAATTTCAGCAAGTCAACGTAAAGTGTGCCGCAGGTCGTAGCCACCAGAACACACGGATATGGTCGTTAAGTATATTCCACTGTATAATTAAATATTGTTATTATTATTTCGCATGCGATACTCCCGATCGTGCCCCTTCTATCACTTGTTTCGTCCATTCAAACAGGCGTTAAGGGGCCGTCGATTTGCCTCGGAAGAAGCAGTGAAGGAAGCGGTGCATACCTGGCTCGCAGCTCATCCGAAAACCTTCTTTTATGAGGGCATCAGAGCTTGTCATGGCCAAGTGCGTTGAAACGCAAGGCGGCTATGTCGAAAAATGATGTTCTTGTAAGTTTCCTATTTGATTACATTAGAACTTTGTAACTACTTTGATGATAATAATTGACTTACCCCCGTATAATAGGTATGGCTAAGACATAACGGGCCTGTTGCTGCAAAACATTTTATTTCAGAAACAAACATATTTAGTTAGTGTCACTCTTAATACACTCACCTCCTCTATCCCTAAAACGCTCCATGCGATTTTTCTATTGATGGAAATAGTGCTGCAAGTCTTCTTTGAGCTCCTCAATAATGCACGTCGTTTTGTTATTTCACTGGTTCAGTGGACTGAAATCGTGATCATTTTAATGTACATTTGATCTTGGAAAATAGACAGAAGTCACATGGTGCCAGATCAGACGAATAAGGTGACTTATGTAAAACTGGAATGCTGCACTTCAAACCTCTTAAGGGCCAATGTGGTACGAGTCAGTGCGTTGTTTTGATGCTGAACTGATGAGCTTTTCTTCCACAATTCGGGTCGTTTCTCTTATTTTCTCACAGAGTTGAGCAGGAACTTCAAGGTGGTAATCTTGGTTAATAGTATGACCTCCAGGGACTCAGTGGAGATACACGAACTCGTGAATATCGAGAAAAACAATCATCATCGCTCTGAATCTGGATTTGTTCACTCGAGCTTTTTTCGCTCTAGGTAAAGTTGGACCCTTCCATTGCATGGATTGGCGCTTAGCTTCAACCAAGTTTCGTCACATGTTATCACTCTTTCCAAGAAGTTCGGATCATTTTAATGGTATTCAAACGCTCAGTACGAATATATTAATGAGCTTCTTTTTGCTCGATCGTCAGAATTTTCGACACTTTTTTCTTCTTAAGTAAAATTTGCCTTATGAATCCTTTATCAATTCCTACAGTTTCAGTAATCAATTGTATACTCAACCGATTGCACTACCTGCTTTTTCGATGTTTTGGTCCATTTTTCATGTCGAAGAGCGTCCTGAGCCTGAGCCATCTTCAGAGTCCTCTCAGCTATCTTGGAAACGCTTGTACCACTCAGACACTCCCGTACGTGATAGTCTTTACGCTTCTCAGCTATTGGTCACTCAGCTTCGGCCCATGCGTATTTACAGTTTCATTATTTTTTAGCCACACCAAGTATGTAGTTTTTATTTGCTAACAGCATTGCAGCGTCTATATAAAAGTAATGGGTAAGGAGGTTATTCCTCAAAACGTATTACGACATTTACATCCAACAAGCCAAATAATTTGCAATGTAAAGTCTCTATTGGAATACAAAAATAATTTGGAAAATTCGCAAGAGAGGAAACTTTGTGCACGGATGTTCTGTGAGCAGCTATATGAAGTGTTTCGCTTGCAACCTTTTCCAGCCTGGAATTTCTCGGAGAACGCCCGTCTGCAGCCGGTCTGGAAGCCTCCCTCCCACTCCAGTTCTGCCGCTAGCCACTATTGGCGCCTCACCTTCTAATTTGCATGCTAATCCAGCGGCAGCCAACTTGCTAATCTTGGGGCCAGTTTTGCGCCGAAAGCTGTTTCAGACTACTAACTTTCTTTAGTAAATATTGTTTGTGCCCTGTTTGCGGAGGATCTCATTACTCCCTTCATTTTACTTGCCCTTCCCTTCGTGGTTTACACACTTCGCAAGGCTTAGTTATAAAGACACCGTCCAAATGAATTTCTAGGTCCCCTTAATTAACTTCTGTGGGTGTCGTAAAATTTCTTCATTACCGCCAGCTCTTCTTACAGCTCACCACCAGCTTCAGTCAACTTACGGAGGTAGCGGAATTATTTGCTTAGACCTTTTACGGATCTCTGTTAAAAGGAGTTCACATTTATTAGGTTTACTGCTGGTAAGGATCAAACTTATTTCAACTACTGTAGAACGATTTAGTATCATATTTCAGCTAAGAATTAGAAAGTTTCTAACATTGATGTATCATATAAGCTATAAAACGTATGCATATTTTGAAGGCTAGCAATGGTGTTCAGTACTATCTACCAATAAGTTCATAACCACCAACTATTATTTCGATATCGGAGAATATACAGTTATAAACAACATACCTATGCTAAAATGTGTGCTCATATTTTATGAATTTTATGTAGGAGACTCATTCACTATTAGTCAATTGTTTTACAAATATTTTTGTAACTTCTCCGTCTGATGTTGCAACAACGTTTATAACGCAGTGTGACTCACAGTCAGTGAGTCTGTATTCATCCTTCATCAAACAGTCTCAAATAATCTAAATGATGCCGACCTATCCGGCTGGCATCTGGAACTGGACACAATAAGCATTCACCAGGAGACTTGAAATTGCATTACTAAGGTTGTAACAGTTATCAATCACGCACTGTGAAAATAAAGGGTCTCGCTAACTAAATTATTTAGTTATCTATTTTTGTTCACAAAGAGAAAATTTTCTCGTCGTAGAGTTCTTTATGGTGAAAGACAAGAACCATCTCTGAAGCAGTTGTCAATAGCCGTTGCGAGACGTTCATCGTTTCCATTTTACTGAGTTTCGAAACAGAGTTCTGTCGTCTTGGAAACCTGTGCTGACTTGCCGTTGCAGTAAGCGAATAGCGTCCAAAGGTGTCTGTCACCTTATTAATAATTTGCTTCTAACAATATTAGCAGTCGGGAATATTTATCACATCAAATACATTTATTGTGAAACAGCCGATCAGTCCTCAGCTAGGTTCAGAAGTACAACAAGCAAGGAAAGTTCTAGATTTTGCCAACCTCGCAAATTTATGACCAACGACCGGGTTACACGTCTGAAAGAGATGAATAAAGCTGCAGTTATACTCTTTTATGGCAAAAATTATCGATTAGGCGCAAGAATGTAAGGGAAAAAAAATTACTTTGCTGGATTACACGTGATTGACTGTAAAGAATTATACGATACAATTTAAAAGTTTAATGAGATAAAAGCATACGTCGTCGGTAAGATTACTTTCTCAGTATACACAAGGCAGCGTAAAAATAAATTTCCGAGTTTATGCAGGGAATAAGGAAAGAAGGATAAAACTTAATAATATGATGGGAAAGGACTGGTTCCCTATCATAAAGTTTAGGTAGAGTGGTATGGCATTAAGGTTCAAATGTACGTGAAGTAGTGGTATTTGTAACGTCCATCATGACATATATACTATTTCAAAATATTACAGGACGAGCTAATATGGAGGAAGCGACGCTACATCAGACAACACCGAAAATTTACTTATTAATAATGCTATTAGTCTCTTTTTCTGATAGCGTCTAGTCCCCTCATTCGCCTGAGGACGCCAAAGGCGCGACGTGGATCCAACAGCATAAAACGTAGACATCGATGGGGAACCAACTTGATTAATGACTATCCGACAGCTGTGCAAATTTCGCGGATATTGATTCAAGTTGTTTGAAATGCGCGCACATCTCCTTCAAATGCCTCCCAGATATCGTCATTATGAACGAGGTCAATTTCCCTGGGAGCGACTCAAGTAGTCTCGTATCCGTGAAGCGTTCATCAAAAGCGTTTCAACAAAGATGGTGGGCGACGGATTGTCGAAGCCTTGCTGGATCTACAGTTTGTGTGTATGATGTATGTGAAAAAAGTGCAACACCAGAAAAGACAACAAATCACGAAAATTTACTTGTTTTTCATATGCAGTAAAGGGAATAATACATGATCAAATTTATAGGTACTCAGAGCTATCACCTCTGGCAGCAATAACTGCTCTAACCAATGTGAGCATTTAGTTCAACTGAGCTTTGATGACGGACTCTATGCTTCAACTAAAGCCAGATTTAATCACTCGTATTAACCAGTGGAAAGTAGCATGTAAGCCTCTCAGCAAGTCATGATCAAATTTTTTCAGCTGTATCCCTTTACCTTACTGAAATATAATGCCATGTAGACATCGAATGTAAAGTATATAGAACTGATTTAATATGTAATATATGTAACGCCTATTGTCCAAATAAAAGGCTGTGCGAAAAGCAGGTGATCTCGTTGGGCACCCAATGGCACCTGTTTGTCGCTGACGAATCTGGCAACCTTTGTTCGCCTCTGAGCCACTGAACACTGATTGTCTATCGTGATGCTATACGCAGAACAGGGATTCGTCTAATACGATATGGTGCCACTCTGGTGCCCTAGTGTCGTTGCGCACAGTACTGTCGAAGGGCTCTTCTCAGCTGTCATGTCAAGCGAAGATATAGTCTTAGTCGACGAGCTGACATTTCGTACTGCTCAAAACGTCACTGCTCTGCCCATGTGGAAACTAGCTTTGCTGCACGCAACTACATTTCATGACTGAATGTCCTTGACGAAGCTTTGCGCACATCCACCATGAAGAGATCAACACGGCCCTCCTGAACGCAGCGATACCATAGCCGGATGACAGTCGGGGGGCCCGACCAAAGCGAATAACAATATCGCGGAACGATGGATCAGTCTGTATCGGAGACGAACCCGCCACTATCGAATTCCAGTATCTGCTAATAGACATTTGTCCATCCTACTCTAAGCACAGCACGATCTATTCAAAACTAATCACATTGCAGATCGATTTGTGAATGAAAAAGGCACTGTTTAATCTTTCCTTACACACACAGAGTGTAGATGGCGTTAGTTGTTCCTACATTGCGCGGATTTGCTGAAATGGAAATTACATGATCCAGTCGCGTTAATGTGACCACCACTAATGTTCGGCATCAACGTGCAATAACCACTCACAGACGACAGGTGGAAGCACCAGCAATGGAGGATTTATAAAGCGTGTAGGAAGGGCGGTTGGGGGGGGGGGGACGAGGCAAACAGCGCAGTCATTGTCGCAAGGCCGAAGCGGAGAGATTTATGTCACGTTATGATCATTGGTTTTTGAGCCATGGGTGGAAGCATTTCCGAGATCAAAAAGTTTGTGAACTGATCGCTTGCCACTGTCGTTGAAGTATATGTGAAACTTCCTGGCAGGTTAAAACTATCTGCCGGACCGAGACTCGAACTCGGGACCGTTGCCTTTCGCCGGCAAATACTCTACCAACTGAGCTACTCAAGCAGAAGTAAAGCTGTGAGGACGGGCGTGAGACGTACTTGGGTAGCTCAGTTTGTGGAGCATTTGCCCTTGAAAGGCAACGGTCCCGAGTTCGAGTCTCGGTCTAGCAGACAGTTTTAATCTGCCAGGAAGTTTCAGGCCACGGAATAGTTCACAGGCACAAGATCTTTGTCTTGCCGAAAGTGCCAAAATACGCCCGACCAGTAACCTTGACTAAATATTTTTTGGGCCATTTAGCCGCACATCTACGTGGCTATGCAGCGTTGAGATGTACGTATACTGGTTGAAATTACATCAATATGAGCCTCCACTAATTATGTAGAATTCCAAATCAACTGCTGCTTTGGATAAGTTTATCTTGTGGTCGTTGGCTGTCCACGCTTGCAGGTCTAAGTATCTTTTTTATGTTTGTAACAATGATTGACGTTGGGCGTAATAAACAAAAGCTTTTGCGGAATGTTTGTTTACTCAGCTTGCGTGTAACGAGTAGAAGCCACAATGATCTCAAATGGAAGCAAGGCAGAATAAATAAATATTTACTGAAGAATATAAAGGTCACATACAAACACTACAAGAGCCTGAAATTCTTTGTTGGTTTACAATTAAGTTACAAAGACGGGAACAGCTTTGTCAGTGAATAATTCGCTTGTTTACTGTCACGGTTTTGAGTCCGTGACATACTGAATCCTCTCACTGCCCATAAATTATTAAAGTGAATTCAGCTGGCAACTGAAGTACTTCGCGAACTCGGTACGTATCGGATGGTGATTATGAATGCATAGTACTGAACAACACGTGACGTTCGGACGCTAACCGTATCTCATTAGGGATGTGAGTGGCCAATGAACGAGTTATCATAATTACAACAGACATTCTAGTACATTATCAGTTTACAATTATACAATAGCTTCCTTTGCATATGAAGCGGTTGAATGTGAATGGTACATTATTTATTACTGCACCATGTTCGACAAAGTACAGCACTTGTTGAATGCTGTAATTAGCTAAAATTCAGACCTTCCCCTGCTTTTGAAAGATCAGACTTGCTTGGCCCATTGAATCACACGTTACCGACTTCCTGCCACATCTGGCTACAGGTAATAACAATGTTAACTCTGGTACCTCTCCATAAAATGGAGATTCCCCGTGAATGAGTGCGATTTTATCTCTGGTAACTTCTTATCTCTTTTTTCGCACTTCCATAGTTTTAAACACATTCTTTTCCACTAACTTTGTATGGGCGCTGGTAATCTAGTCGTTGAGCGCTGCTCGGACACACACGCACACACACACACACACACACACACACACACACACACACGTACAGATACACGTAAGTGCGCACGCGTGCACAATCGCACACTTAAACCTACAAGGGACCTACGGGGCATGTGGAGCATTCACTCAATGCAAAATCCTCTGAAGAAGGTGGTAAGAAAGTATTATACAAGTGTCTTCAAGGAACTTATTCATATGACGCACAACAGACGGTCACTAGGGGTATGATCAACGCAGACTACGCCCAGTATGCAAGCGACTACTACTACGTTTAGGAATAAACTGGCTTCAATAATTTTCTAAGTAAATATGTACTTCGTGCATGTACCTGAGTTCATATCATTGCTTTTGGTGCTCAAGTAATCAATTAATAAGAAAAATGAGTAGTTGTCAGCTTCCCTAGTGTTCTGATGAACCTCCCTTGCACACTAAAAAAAGTATTGAGTATTCCTGATAGGAGCAAAAAGAACAGACAGGCAGCCTGGAAACTATCCGCTGCAAAATCAATTGTAACTGCTGTTCCGCACTCTTACCAGGTCCTTTTTCCTTCCCAGTATCAAATGATTTCAATAAATCTGTCCTTTGGTGTTACTTTTGAATTTCAAAATTGACCTTTTCATCTAAAACAAAATATTTAGTGCTGTGGATCTTGATTATTGTCTTCTTGGCTGAAAAAGAGTAAACTGTAAATTTTTTAGTAATGCGTAGCGTCTCCGGAGTGCAATCGATCGCACTCAAGGTTAAAGTTCTTCTTAGCAGCCACCGTAAGAAACAGCTTTTCAAGTTCTAAGTAGTAATGTAGTCCTGAAAAGTTCTTGACGCTGTTATTGAAGCAAGTCAGACGGATACGATTGGGTACAACTATAATAGCCTGTGTCGGTAGGGCATGTTCCACAAATTTTCGCTTTGCACAAAAGAGAATCTGTTCATTCCAAAAGACCGTGATGTTAAACATGGATCGCACAGTACTACCTAGCATTCAAAATCGTGTCTCCTGCTTGCTGGCATTTTGTAGAAATGGAAATTTTTGGTCGGGTGTCATAGGACCAAATTTCTGAGATCATCGGTCCCTAAGCTTACGCACTATTTACCAACAAAACTTTTTGTCTAAATCATCCCCTATCCTCCTGCAGCCACTCACGAAGAGGAGGAGAAGGAGGAGGAGGAGAAGGAGGGAACCACCATTGAATGTCTCATCTACAACGAGGTCATTAGAGACGCAGCGGAAGCTCGAATTAGGAAAGGATGGAGAAGTAAATCGGCCTTGACTTTCCGGAGGTATCGTCCCTGCATTTGTCTGAAGCAGTTTACGGAAATCACAGAAAATCTAAATCTGTATGGCCAGACGCCAGTTTCAGCCGTCGTCCTCCCAAATCCGAAGAAAGTAAACGAAGACCCCTTCACGTACACCACCGTATCATCAGCTAACAGCTCCAGATTGCTACTAATACTGTGCTCAATTCATATATGTTCACTGGGTGATTCAGCTGCCCCTACCGATGTTGTTTTATGCAACCCGCAATGTTATATCTGGCCTTCCAAACCACTAGAACATTTCCATATTTTCTTTCTCGTTAAGTGCAAACTACCAGTGCTACAGAAAACATGAATGGGGCCATTTTTTGTAGTAAATTTAATGCAGCTAAATGTAATGCTGGAATGCGTTTTCACAGAAGGTAGTCGTATCTCAGTTACTGAAGAAAAACGTATGACAGTGAGTTTCAAACGCCACGCCCTTCCCCTTCCCCCCCCCCCCCCCCCCATCCACCTCCCTCTCGGTCGTGATTTCTAGTATGGTGTTCATTAACTCATTCCTGCCGCTGGACATGATTTGCTGCTGTACGAACTATTTCCTGCATTTTCGCCTCCATTGACTTACCTTATGACGCCAACGCCTTAGTCCCGTACTTACAAATTGTAAAATTGACGTTTGTGAACCTTACGTAACATTTTTGCAAATTTTATCAGCATAAAACAAACAATTACATTGTTGTACATGTCTGGCCTTCTGATTATGGAATAGCTGTGCTTGTATGAGTTTTGATCCAATTGTCAACGTCGTTAGCTTTAGCATAACGTTCAAAAAAGTCGTTTTTTCTTTCTTTGGACTTACGGGCACGTTTAAACCTGAAATGTTAACGAAACAGCCGACTATGCTCGTGGCGTTGAATCCCAATCAATGCAGACGAAACAGTGTCGAATATCGCGAATAGTTGGTGTAATGGGAAGTTTTCGTACAGTGGTGAGAAAGAGTGACATGAACAACGTACTAGAAATCCTGATTGGTGAGGGTGAAGGTGAGATTGAAGGTCAAGGTCACTTTGGCACGTTTTTTTTAATAACTCGAAAATCTTACCATGCAGCGAAAACGAATCCCAGTACAAAATGTAACCATTTTATATTTCCTACACAAAGGTTCTGTTCATTTTACCTGTAGGGTTTATAGTCTTCTCTTAGCGAGTGGGAGAATATGAAAATTTTGCACGTGCTTCACGAAGGCCAGACGTAATATTGCGGTTGCATAAAACAACATCGGTAGGAGCAGCTAAACCACGCTGCATAAAAAATAACAGCAGTCCTATCACACTTTCCTGGTGTACTCCTGACGATATCCTTGTCTTTGATGAGCACTCACCGTCGAAGACAACTTATGAAGTCTTAGAACCACACACATATCTAGGAACTTATTCTGTATGCTCGCCATCTTCGTTGACAGTCTGTGGTGGGTCACATTGTCAAATGCCATTCGGAGATCTAGAACTGTACAATCTGAGTGTCACCCTTCATCAATATTTCGCAGAATCTCATTTCCGATACGTCGTTTAAACGGCATCAATGTGGGTTACCTCCGTTTTCAGAGTGAAAGCCGGTGTTACTCGGTAAGATAGGAGTTCCTAATTGAGTGGCCATTTACTATGTATCTCCGTTTCACGATTTCTCTAAAGCAAACACGTCGTTTCTACCACTGTGGTGTAGATTGCATCTGGTATGCCTCCTAGTACCTACAACACCCTTGTATGTCTAATATGCTATAGAACTTCAGAAAGCCTCTCTGCACGCTAAATTATCTAGATTGAACACACTGATGATCTACGGTAATAATCTCGGCAGCAGTGTGAATGTTAAATTGTAATTGTAGAAGGCGGGTTTTACTTAACTTATTTCACCTCCCATAGTTATTTGTAGGTCTGCGTATCTTGCCTAGTTTATGGAGAAAATGCGTTTTAGCAATATTACCAAATAAACGAGATTTGCTGGAGGACAGGGCGAAAATGGAAAGTGAGACTGTACAACATAAGTGTTGTGAAGGATTGATTGTGGAACTGGAGAGTCTCTCGAGCAGCAAATAAATTTACGGACAACTCAGTACGTAGCACCCTACTTGGTTGCGTTTTATCTGAATTTAACGCCAAAGAAAGAAATAGCCATCAACCGTCTTTTTACAGGGAGGCTTTATGAGTCCGTACGCCCAGCGTAGCTAAGACCAGCTGCGGAGGTGGAGGGGTGCGTTTCTTACCTCGGTTCCGCGGCCGCCGGCAGGATGACTAATATTGGAGGACCGCATAGCCGAACTTCAATCTGCTTATGCGGGCGGACCCTCCCCGGACAGGGGCATAAATCCCCGGTAATGGCCGGGGGTCGGGCAGCCGTCTCCAGGCACACGGCTTTGCGCCTCATCCGGCAGAGAGCTTGCCAGATTACACTCACCTCCGGCCGAAAGGCACCACAGGGCGACGGAAAGATGCTCCGTAGCTACGGACCCAGTAAAGATTTTTGTCGAATGAGGTCACCGTTTTACAACCGAGACGCGGGTCACGATAAAGGCTCCTTAAACGCGAAAGTAACATTACTTTTCTTCATTATTGTTATTTCATCCCTCCTATTCCACAAGGGTGGGCGTGCGTTGTTAGCGGTACAGTTCTCATCTATTCAGTCAAGAACAGTTTTGAAACTGCAACAGAGCTGAGAATGAAAAGAAATACACATCCGAATGTCTTTCTTTTTTCAGGTGAAAATCAAAATTGGACAGCTAAGAAACGAAAATATATATGTGTTAAAAATACATCAAAGAATGGTGTAATTCTTCGTTGAAAAGAAACAAAGCATTGAAGTATTGCACTTTCACTGAAAACTGAATGACCCACACTGGGAGAGAAATATTTCTGGAGGACAGAATATGTTCCATGAGAGGTGTGTGTAGAAAAGATACATGGTCTGTTGGGCAGGAAAACTATAGAGATGAAAGGGCATGTTGGGTGGATAGTGCGAAGACAAGACGTGGGAAAGACGTAGAGCGAGGAGGAGTTTGGTGTGTGGATTCGGTGGTGGTAACAGGAGCAAAGGGATGGGGGTGGATAGAGAGGGAAAGGGAGGGAGCGCCCTGATCTGGATGGTCGAGACGAGTTAAAGTCGGATGGAGGGTTATATTTGGGCGGATCTCACTGTGTGGGAGAGGGAGTTGGTTGAATTTGGGCGGAGTGTGTGGCGGTGGAGTTGTAGGAGCAATGGGACGCATTTGTGAAGTCACGGAAGCATACCAGCATTGGTGATCAGAGGACCGACAACGGAGTTATAGAATCTAGTTCGCGGATAACGTAGGAGAAGCACTTGGCCGAAGAGTCTCTACAACGATATACTGACATTAGAAAATAACCACAACATTCCAAGATTACGTATACACTAGGAACCCTCAAGTCCGGATAGACAGTTGATGATACGTCAAGTTTACGTCATATTGCGCTGCTCAGTGTGCGTTTCAAACTTCTAGAATGATTTATCCTTGAAAGAATTCAAGGAATAATAAATAATATAACTCCAACATACGAGACTGGCTTCAGGAGCCAGTGCAGCCTTGACACCCTTCATTAAGGATGGATTCCAGAAGAAATTTAAGACATCTGTGGCCTTTGTTGATCTGTCAACAACATTTGTTACTGTGTGGTTAGATGGAGCACTGCTGAAGCTAAAAAAGCATGTACCAGGTAAGAAACTGACAAAACATAATTAAAGATTAGCACTGGACGTAAACACAATAAGTAATTTACCATAAAAAATAGCCTGCCCCAAAGTTCCGTCCTTTCACTCTTGCTGTTCAACCTGTATACCAGTGACATGCCAAACACTTTAAGTAAAGGTTTCGCTACGCAGATGACCTTGCCGTAGCCACACAAACCAGCACACTCGAGGAAGGAGACTTCGAAAATCTGGACACATATTACAAATAATGGAGACTCCAACCAAATGCATCCAAGAAAGAAGTCTGCGCATGCCACTTAAACAACAGAATCGCAAACTAACAACTCAATGTAAATTTCTGTCAACTGAGAATAAGACACTATTTCGAGCCTAAATACGAGGTGCATTCAAGTTCTAAGCCCTCCAATTTTTTTTTCTAAATTAACTACTCACCCGAAATCGATGAAACTGGCGTTACTTCTCGACATAATCGTCCTGCAGACGTACACATTTTTCACAACGCTGACGCCATGACGGAAGCGGCGAAGGCTTATTTAGGAGTCTGTTTTGACCACTGGAAAATCAAAGGGCAATCGCAGCACGGCTGGTGAATGTGCGGCCACAGAGAGTGTCTTTCATTGTTGGAAAAAGCCAAAAGTCACTAGGAGCCAGTTCAGGTGAGTAGGGAGCATGAGGAATCACTTCAAAGTTGTTATCACGAAGAAACTGTTGCGTAACGTTAGCTCGATGTGCGGGTGCGTTGTCTTGGTGAAACAGCACACGCGCAGCCCTTCCTGGACGTCTTTGTTGCAGTGCAGGAAGGAATTTTTTCTTCAAAACATTTTAGTAGGATGCACCTGTTACCGTAGTGCCCTTTGGAACGCAATGAGTAAGTATTACGCACTCGCTGTCCCAGAACTGGCACACCATCATTTTTTCAGCACTGGCGGTTACCCGAATTTTTTTTTGGTGGCGGTGAATCTGTGTGCTTTCATTGAGCTGACTAGCGCTTTGTTTCTGGATTGAAAAGTGGCATCCACGTCTCATCCATTGTCACAACCGACGAAAAGAAAGTCCCATTCATGCTGTCGTTTCGTGACAACGTTGCTTGGCAACATGCCACATGGGCAGCCATGTGGTCGTCCGTCAGCATTCGTGTCACCCACCTGGATGACACTTCTCCCATTTTCAGGTCGTCATGCAGGATTGTGTGCACAGAACCCACAGAAATGCCAGCTCTGAAGGCGATCTGTTCAACAGTCATTCGGCGATCCCCCAAAACAATTCTCTCCACTTTCTCGATCATGTCGTCAGACCGGCTTGTGCAAGCCCAAGGTTGTTTCGGTTTGTTGTCACATGATGTTCTGCCTTCATTAAACTGTCGCACCCACGAACGCACTTTCGACACATCCATAACTCCATCACCACATGTCTCCTTCAACTGTCGATGAATTTCAATTGGTTTCACACCACGCAAATTCAGAAAACGAATGATTGCACGCTGTTCAAGGAAGGAGAACGTCGCCATTTTAAGTATTTAAAACAGTTCTCATTCTCGCCACTGGCAGTAAAATTCCATCTGCCATACGGTGCTGCCATCTCTGGGATGTATTGACAATGAACGCGGCCTCATTTTAAAACAATGCGCATGTTTCTATTTCTTTCCAGTCCGGAGAAAAAAAATCGGAGGCCTTAGAACTTGAATGCACCCCGTACCTTAATGTCACTCGATCGGTCCTTAACATTTAAAGAAACCTGGGAAACACTAGCCAAAAGCTAAAGACTCAATGTAACATCACGCAGAAAGTGGCTGGCACGACCAGGAGTGCTGAAACTTCCACTCTACGGACTGCAGTTGTGGCACTAGAATAGGCAGTAGCAGAATACTGTGCTCCAGCATGGCAACACAATGAATGCTCGCACACGGAAACTAGACATCCATCTGAATGAATAAATGAGAACTATTACGTGTACACTAAAATCAGCACCGATTCTTCGACTGCACACCATCAGAAACATTCCACCACCTGAACAGCGACGCCACGAAGCGACCAATCGAGAATGCAGGAAGCTGCATCACCCCGATTACTCCAAAGGTCTTCCAAATCGCACAGTCCTAAGCGACCCCCTTCAAGACCACTTGATATCACACTCCGCTGTGGGGTAATGGAAGAATCAACAAGAAGTTTGAACTTAAAGAGAAGGGGTTCAGGAGATGTTCAAGATCCATCTGCAAGTCTACCAGGATTTGATCTGAAGAGAAGTGAGTGGACACGAATGAACAGGATAAGAACCGGTCACGCCAGGAGCAACGCTCCAAAGCAGAAGTGGAGACTCAGAGATTCTCCAGACTTTGAACTCTGATTAAACGTATATCTTTCATTGACAATCTTAATTATAGACTTCAAATGTCCTCCTTTTAATATTATTGGATTCTTAACTTTAAGAATTTGATCATATTACCTGTGTGCCTAAACTCGTAAACGTATAATTTGTAGATTGTATGTATTTCCCAATATTTGCTGTTGTCCCCATGCAATAAATAAGTAGCAGATGCAGAGGTGTTCTATGTGGGTAAGGTGGATGAAACTAGAGTTACATTACCATACCATGTTGCTGATATGTGTAGATCTTGATGTAATTAACTAGTGTATATCCAGTGTCATAATTAATAGCGAAAACTGACACGGCTGAAAATACACTCCTGGAATTGAAATAAGAACACCGTGAATTCATTGTCCCAGGAAGGGGAAACTTTATTGACACATTCCTGGGGTCAGATACATCACATGATCACACTGACAGAACCACAGGCACATAAACACAGGCAATAGAGCATGCACAATGTCGGCACTAGTACAGTGTATATCCACCTTTCGCAGCAATGCAGGCTGCTATTCTCCCATGGAGACGATCGTAGAGATGCTGGATGTAGTCCTGTGGAACGGCTTGCCATGCCATTTCCACCTGGCGCCTCAGTTGGACCAGCGTTCGTGCTGGACGTGCAGACCGCGTGAGACGACGCTTCATCCAGTCCCAAACATGCTCAATGGGGGACAGATCCGGAGATCTTGCTGGCCAGGGTAGTTGACTTACACCTTCTAGAGCACGCTGGGTGGCACGGGACACATGCGGACGTGCATTGTCCTGTTGGAACAGCAAGTTCCCTTGCCGGTCTAGGAATGGTAGAACGATGGGTTCGATGACGGTTTGGATGTACCGTGCACTATTCAGTGTCCCCTCGACGATCACCAGTGGTGTACGGCCAGTGTAGGAGATCGCTCCCCACACCATGATGCCGGGTGTTGGCCCTGTGTGCCTCGGTCGTATGCAGTCCTGATTGTGGCGCTCACCTGCACGGCGCCAAACACGCATACGACCATCATTGGCACCAAGGCAGAAGCGACTCTCATCGCTGAAGACGACACGTCTCCATTCGTCCCTCCATTCACGCCTGTCGCGACACCACTGGAGGCGGGCTGCACGATGTTGGGGCGTGAGCGGAAGACGGCCTAACGGTGTGCGGGACCGTAGCCCAGCTTCATGGAGACGGTTGCGAATGGTCCTCGCCGATACCCCAGGAGCAACAGTGTCCCTAATTTGCTGGGATGTGGCGGTGCGGTCCCCTACGGCACTGCGTAGGATCCTACGGTCTTGGCGTGCATCCGTGCGTCGCTGCGGTCCGGTCCCAGGTCGACGGGCACGTGCACCTTCCGCCGACCACTGGCGACAACATCGATGTACTGTGGAGACCTCACGCCCCACGTGTTGAGCAATTCGGCGGTACGTCCACCCGGCCTCCCGCATGCCCACTATACGCCACTATACGCTCAAAGTCCGTCAACTGCACATACGGTTCACGTCCACGCTGTCGCGGCATGCTACCAGTGTTAAAGACTGCGATGGAGCTCCGTATGCCACGGCAAACTGGCTGACACTGACGGCGGCGGTGCACAAATGCTGCGCAGCTAGCGCCATTCGACGGGCAACACCGCGGTTCCTGGTGTGCCCGCTGTGCCGTGCGTGTGATCATTGCTTGTACAGCCCTATCGCAGTGTCCGGAGCAAGTATGGTGGGTCTGACACACCGGTGTCAATGTGTTCTTTTTTCCATTTCCGGGAGTGTATATGACCTTGCGGAACGAGGAGGACGATAAACGTACAACAACATTCATTTGTCTTATAAAACTTCCGATTATTTTTTCTTAGAACCGGAAACAGAAATATGCACTTATCGATGAATGCGTAACAGAGATGGAAGCGTTGTACAGCACACAGAATTTTAGAGGCAGCGTTGACAATGGGAACTATTTTTGATTCTTAAGATTACAAGTGTTCAAATGGTTCAAATGGCTCTAAGCACTATGGGACTTAACATCTGAGGTCATCAGTCCCCTAGACTTAGAACTACTTAAACCGAACTAACCTAAGAACATCACAAAATCCATGCCCGAGGCAGGATTCGAACCTGCGACAGCAGTAGCTCGGTTCCGGACTGAAGCGTCTAGAACCGCTCGGCCACAGCGGCCGGCATTACAAGAGTAATCATTAGTTTTCTCCATTTCCGTAGTGTGACACGGACCGAAATTCATCGGCAGTTGAGTGAGATATGCGATGATGGTGTCACGGCTGTGTGTAATGTGCGTTCGTGGGTGCGACTGTTCAAAGAAAACAGACAGTCTTCTGCCAAGAAACCAAAACAATGTCGGCCTCGTACCAACTGGATTGACGATGTGCTCGAGAGTGTGGTCAGCATTGTTTTGAAGGAACACCTGATGAGTGTGGTACTCATTGCCTCGGAATTTGGCGTTTCCATGGGATCTGTGCACATAGTCCTGCATGTAGATCTGAAAATACGAAAAATGTTCTTCAGGAGGTCTTAGAAATGCTGAAGTACGACCACAAGGTCGCGCGCGTAGCATTTGCCAGACAATATTTACACTTGATGCTGGCATGAACGAGACTGTGACAGTGGATGCGAGTGCTTAAACGAAGCGCCATTGAGCTCAGAGGAAGCACGCACACTCACCTTCACGAAAGAAGTGTGCCAATGCTAAAAAATGATGGTGGAAGACATCTGGGACAGTCACAATGTAGCCCTTAATCATTGCACTCCAAAGGGCACTAAGGTGACAGGTATGTCCTACCAAGGGGTTTGAAGAGCAAGTCCCTTCCAGCATCGCGAGAAAACGACTGTAAAAGAAAGCTTATGCGTTTTTTTTTCGGTTAGACAACATACCACGGCATTGGGCGAAGACGACGCTGCAGTTTCGTCATGACAACAAGTTTGGTTTTTCATGATTCCTGGCTGACCTGACTCATAATGACTTTTGGCTGTACCCAACAATCGAAGAAAGTCACTTTCAGTGGTCGCACCTTCACTGGCAGTCCCGCTATTACATCAGTGATGTCGGAGTCGTCAAAGCTGTCTGCGAAAGAAGCGTCAGCAGCTACCAAGGAATCATGGCACCGAAGTTGTGAAAAATGTGTACGGCCGCTAGATTAAATATTGAAGTGACACAAGATGCACAGATCTCGCGTGATTAGAATGAGGGGAAAAATCGGCGATATAACTCGAGCGCACATTGTAGTACCAACCCACTACGTTGGGCTTCCAAATGAACCGTTTACGAGATAACTGTTAATTGTGTTGCGAGCCGCTACTGATTTCTGAATTAACCAGTTTTGTGGATGGCACTAATGTGTGTGAATGTAAGCATCTCGATTAAGTCCACACCTAGAATGACGAAAAAATATAACGACAAAAGGTGGGTGTTCGACATAAACCAAAGTTGATGGCGAAGTTTCTAGAACTGATGATATGACTGTTCAATTTTCGTGCCAATCGCATAAAAGTGGCGCTCGTAGCGGCACTATCAAGATGTAAATGAGGTTTGCTATAAATACAGGCTATAGGCGTTAGTTACCTTTGAGATGTCCGCCCCTGGTAGCTGAGTGGTCAGTGCAACGGAATGTCATATCACGCGACCGGGGTTCGATTCCCGGCTGGGTCGGATATTTTCTCCACTCGGGAACTGGGGGTACTGGGGGTTTTGTTGTCCTTATCATCATTCTTTCATCCCCATCGACATGCAAGTCGCCGAAATGGCGTCAATTCGAAAGACTTGCACCAGGCGAACGATCTACCCGACGGGAGGCCCTAGCAGCATGTCCTTTCCTACCTTTGAGATTGGACGTGGTGCGTTTCAGTTAGTAAATAATATCTTTTACGCGACAGAAACGCCGTTATGACCACCTCTCTGAGACTGAACGAGAAAGTGTAATTGGGCTACGGGAAACTAGTTTTTGCATGTGTGACATTTCAGAAAGACGAGGCAGGAATGTAATAACATCTACATCTACATCTACATCTACATGACTACTCTGCAATTCACATTTAAGTTCTTGGCAGAGGGTTCATCGAACCACAATCATACTATCTCTCTACCATTCCACTCCCGAACAGCGCGCGGGAAAAACGAACACCTAAACCTTTCTGTTCGAGCTTTGATTTCTCTTACTTTATTTTGATGATCATTCCTACCTATGTAGGCTGGGCTCAACAAAATATTTTCGCATTCGGAAGAGAAAGTTGGTGACTGAAATTTCGTAAATAGATCTCGCCGCGACGAAAAACGTCTTTGCTGTAATGACTTCCATCCCAATTCGCGTATCATATCTGCCACGCTCTCTCCCCTATTACGTGATAATACAAAACGAGCTGCCCTTTTTTGCACCCTTTCGATGTCCTCCGTCAATCCCACCTGGTAAGGATCCCACACCGCGCAGCAATATTCTAACAGAGGACGAACGAGTGTAGTGTAAGCTGTCTCTTTAGTGGACTTGTTGCATCTTCTAAGTGTCCTACCAATGAAACGCAACCTATGGCTCGCCTTCCCCACAATATTATCTATGTGGTCTTTCCAACTAAAGTTGTTCGTAATTTTAACACCCAGGTACTTAGTTGAATTGACAGCCTTTAGAATTGTACTATTTATCAAGTAATCGAATTCCAACGGATTTCTTTTGGAATTCATGTGGATCACCTCACACTTTTCGTTATTTAGCGTCAACTGCCACCTGCCGCACCATACAGCAATCTTTTCTAAATCGCTTTGCAACTGATAATGGTCTTCGGATGACCTTACTAGACGGTAAATTACAGCATCATCTGCGAACAACGTAAGAGAACTGCTCAGATTGTCACCCAGGTCATTTATATAGATCAGGAACAGCAGAGGTCCCAGGACGCTTCCCTGGGGAACACCTGATATCACTTCAGTTTTACTCGATGATTTGCCGTCTATTACTACGAACTGCGACCTTCCTGACAGGAAATCACGAATCCAGTCGCACAACTGAGACGTTACCCCATAGGCCCGCAGCTTGATTAGAAGTCGCTTGTGAGGAACGGTGTCAAAAGCCTTCCGGAAATCTATAAATACGGAATCAACTTGAGATCCCCTGTCGATAGCGGCCATTACTTCGTGCGAATAAAGAGCTAGCTGCGTTGCACAAGAACGACGTTTTCTGAAACCATGCTGATTACGTATCAATAGATCGTTCCCTTCGAGGTGATTCATAATGTTTGAATACAGTGCATGCTCCAAAACCTTATTGCAAACCGACGTCAATGATATAGGTCTGTAGTTAGATGGATTACTCCTACTACCCTTTTTAACCACTGGTGCGACCTGCGCAATTTTCCTATCTGTAGGTACAGATCTATCGGTGAGCGAGCGGTTGTATATGACTGCTAAGTAGGGAGCTATTGTATCAGCGTAATCTGAAAGGAACCTAATCGGTATACAATCTGGACCTGAAGACTTGCGTATCAAGCGATTTGAGTTGCTTCGCAACCCCTAACGTATCTACTTCTAAGAAACTCATGCTAGCAGCTGTTCGTGTTTCAAATTCTGGAATATTCCATTCGTCTTCCCTGGTGAAGGAATTTCGGAAAACTGCGTTCAATAACTCCGCTTTAGCGGCACAGTCGTCGGTAACAGTACCATCGTCACTGCGCAGCGAAGGTATTGACTGCGTCTTGCCGCTTGTGTACTTTACATACGACCAGAATTTTCTTCGGATTTTCTACCAAATTTCGAGACAATGTTTCGTTGTGGAACCTATTAAAGGCATCTAGTACGTGACTGGTGGTAGGGGTGGTCACGACGATGTGCAGGCACGAGAAGACATGGCTTCGGACGACCACGTGGCTCTACTGACAGAAAAGACCATCGTGTTCGGTATATGGCTGTAGCTCATCGTACTGCATCTGCAAACAGCAGTATGAGCAACAGTTGGCACCACACTTACTCGACGAACTTTCATAAATAGATTGCTTCAAGGACAGCTCCGAGCTAGACGCCCTGAAGTGTACTTACCACTGATCCTAAACCACCATCATTTGCGTCTTTAGGAGTGTCAATTGCAAGCCCGTTGGAGGGGAGGGTGGAGGTCTGTTGTGTTTTCTCGTGATTGCTGGTTCTGTCTCGTTGCCAGTGAGGGCCCTGTGTTGGTTAGACGGTGGCCACTTGTGGGCCTGCTACCAGGTTGTCTGCATGCTAGACACACTGGCCTACACTTTGATTTATGGTCTATTGTGTGATTTCTAGTAACAGTAGGAGAAGTCTCGTGCTTATCCAATGCAACCTGACTGGAAATTTGTACGTCAATCTAGTGATTCGACCTGTTGTGCTGCCGTTCATGAACAGTATTCCAGATGATGGTTTCCAACAGGATAACGCTCGTCCACATACCTCTGTTGTAGCCCAAAATGGTCTATGGAGTGTCGATATGTTGTCTTGGCCTACTTGATCACCAGACCAATCGAGCACTTATGGGACATAGGAGGACGACAACTGCAGCATTATCCACAAGGAACATTAATCGACCCTGCATTCACCAAACAAGTGCTGCAAGCATCTCCATCACACAAACTGACATCTCATCCCTGTACAGCACAGTGCATGTACGTTTGCAAGCTTAAATTTAACATTCTGGCTGTTACATTGGTTATTAATGTACCAGCATGTCAAATTTGCAATGGCATATCTCGTGCTTACATTAACCTGTGATCTTAAAATGTCAATCAAATATGTTACCTACGCTAGTGTATTCCCAAAATTTCGTTACTGTACATTAGTTACCATCTGATGAAGTGATATTTTCTACATCTACATCTACATCTACATGGATACTCTGCAAATCACATTTAAGTGCCTGGCAGGGGGTTCATCAAACCACCTTCACAATTCTCTATTATCCCTATCTCGCCGGCCGCGGTGGTCTAGCGGTTCTAGGCGCTCAGTCCGGATCCGTGCGACTGCTACGGTCGCAGGTTCGAATCCTGCCTCGGGCATGGATGTGTGTGATGTCCTTAGGTTAGTTAGGTTTAAGTAGTTCTAAGCTCTAGGGGACTGATGACCACAGATGTTAAGTCCCATAGTGCTCAGAGCCATTTGAACCATTATCCCAATCTCGTATAGCACGTGGAAAGAATCAACTCCTATATCTTTCCGCACGAGCTATGATTTGCCTTATTTTATCGTGGTGATCGTTCCTCCGTATGTAGGTCGGTGTCAACAAAATAGATTCGCATTCAGTGGAGAAAGTTGGTGATTGGAATTTCGTGAGAAGATTCCGTCGCTACGAAAAACGCCTTTCTTCTAACGATTTACAGCCCAAATCCTGTATAATTTCTGTGACACTCTCTACCATATTTCGCGATAATACAAAACGTACTGCCTTTCTTTCAACTTTCTTCAACTCCGTCAGTCTTATCTGGTAAGGATCCCACACCGCACAGCAGTATTCTAAAAGAGGACGGACAAGCGTAGTATAGGCAGTCTCCTTAGTAGATTTGTTACATTTTCTAAGTGTCCTTCCAATAAAACGCAGTTTTTGGTTAGCCTTCCCCACAACATTTTCTGTGTGTTCCTTTTCCGTCAGTAAAATTGGGCTGACGCAGAATTAAAATATGTTCTCTCCTTGAGTATCACTATCGATCTATAACCTTCACCTGTAGTGTTCATAAACATCTCTAGCTTCATATCAACGAAAATCATAATTATAACGCAAGAAGTAAGATAAGCTCTGCGCAATTGTACGCCACCTGCAACACGTAATCGTGCTCCGTTATAAGCTACTACAGCTCTCGTCTGCACAGGAAAATGCTGTGTAGAACTGACGAGGCATTAACACATCACAAGGTTGACAATATATCGTAGTACAAGATGTTATAGTGTTAAAGTCAGATAGATCTTTATTGCCTGAGTTATAGCTTAGTTTCCAAACACAAACTTGTATATGAAAAGAACGTTAAACTTTTCTTGTTGCATTCTGTAGCCGCTAGTGGCAGGATAACAACCAAACTATTGGAACAAAGAGTCACCCGCACAGCCTGTTTCGAGTCCTGTAGAGTATACTACAGCTGGGCTATGAAAACTGAGATACTGATGTTGTGCAGTCTTTATCAGCCACGCAGACTAACGCAGTTACGTGCCGCTATCACAGGTTTTTCATTCTTGAAGGCCATTACTATGATATGTGTGAGTTTCTCTTAACAAAAATGTTTAGTCGTCATTATTGTCATTTAGAATCTACAGTACGAGGGACTTTCAATAAGTAATGCAGCACTTTTTTTCTCTGTAATTTCAGTTGAAGAAAATGCAGAACTCGGTGTAGGTTATCATGAAATATTCCCGCTTAAGCCCCTATGTTTCCGGGAGTTCCGATAGCTGGCGGCACTATACGTTGCCTTTTAAATGACGTCTGTAACGGAGGTGTGTTTCAAGGAGAAGGCTGTCATCGACTTTCTTTTGGCGGAAAACCAGAACATCTCAGATATTCACAGGCATAATGTCTTCAGAGACATTACAGTGAATAAAACCACGATGAGTCACTGGGAGAGGGGTTTGTCACCATATCCCGCAAGATCGCACAAACGTTCCTCATCCGCCCTACACCCCGGATGTTGCACCTTTCGACTTCCCTCTCTTTGGTCCAAAGAAGGATGCACCTGATGGGAAGCAGTATTCGGATACTGGGAAGGTTGTTGATGCAACATGACGTTGCCTCCGACGTCAACGTAGAGGGGTACTGTGAAGCAATGCAGGCCCTCCCAATGTGGATTCGTAAGGCCGTGGCATTGAACGGAGATTATGTTGAAATATTGCACTTTATAGCCAAAGGCGTGGGGAATAATACGGTGTATTGGAATTATGACTAAACCCAATCCGCTTTCAGAAAAAGATCTGTTGCATTAGTGCTTGTACGCCCCTCGCAACTTCGTGTCATTCCAACAGTCATGCACTGTGCCACCTAGGAGTGACTTCTATGACTCTAGAATATAAGGATTATGAGAAAGTCTGCCGGACATTTCACCACGTTGTTCCGTTCAGAGCTGAAACTTACGCATTTCAAGTGCAGAGGGAATTCGAACGAGAGTTCTGAGCTTGGCGTTCACCCTATTGCTTTTTTTCTGTTGTCAGCCACGTTCAAGAAACACGATGTACACTTCCAGTCTGTTCCTGGTCAGCTGAAATAAATTTCAAGTCTCTTCTTTCAGAATCGGTTTGGGCGTCATTTCTCTGCATCTTCCAGCGTTCTGGACCATTTTGTCATCTCTAACGACCAGTACACGCGTAAGAAGTAGTGGAATTCGTATGTCAATCTGTTCGTCCTGATATAAATTTCTCGCAGTTTGCTTCAGTCATTTATGGCGAATGTCCAAGAATCTTCCGCTGAAAAAACAACTGCCGATTACCTAGCCCATCCGCCGGCCGGAGTGGCTGAGCGGTTCTAGGCCTGGAACCGCGCGACCACTACGTTTTAAGTTTTTTACGCGCTGCGATGTTGAAGGTTCTTACATTTAATGGTCCCCGAAATTTGACTGAAGTAAGCTGGGGAAAATTTGAAAAGGAGAATTGTAAAATAACTGCAGGTTACCGTTGACTATCAAAAGTAATTGTAAAATACAGTAGTTTTCTAGTAGTGTTGATGAGTTAAGATCGTACCCACGTTCTCCAGATGTTAGGTGTGTTGCACATCTATCAGGCGTTACATCATAACGATGGCTTTTTTTCGTATAAGATCAGTATCTTACTAGATTACCATATAAAACAGAAGCGGCGAGCCGCCCAGAAAGCGTGAAAATATATGAAAGACCACGTAACTTACGGAAAATTTACGTCCTACATATTTATCCTGTCGACATGGAAAGTATTTGCAGTTGCGAATATGGGCAACCCTCAGCTCCATAAAGGAATAATGACATTGAAAATTAGTGCCAGACTGGGACTTGAAACCGATTTTCCCACTTGTGAGCTAACGCATTCATCACTTCGGATAACCAAGCACACTTAAGGGTCAGAGCGAAACCTCCATATGTCGTCAACGTACCTGCAACGTGCACTCTTACTTTTAACGGTCCGCCACAAATTGTTAATGTCATTATTCCATTACTGAACTGACGGTTGTCTGTATTCGCAACTTCGAATACATTTCATGTATTTCATTACAGCAGAAGCCATTGTCGAGCCTGTTCTTTAGAAAATGAATGCCCTGCAGTATTATATGCTTCTGTTTGTTACGTAAGATTAACCAGTATTTATTGTAAAATTGCAGTTTTCAATGTTTATTTCAGGCTTTATTTAAAACATTTTCATTTGTGAAGTTGCACTGAGGGAGGTTGTGATAAGAATAAAGAAAATAATACTGATTTATCATAGAGTGCTAGGAAATTCCATTTCGTCAAAAAAGAGAGTAGAATAAAAAAAACGCAAAATGAAGATATATATCGATTCAACACATCATCGAAGTTACTTAAAACATATTTCTGATATTCAGAAACAACATTCGCGTTTATCAGTAATACCAGGGAACTCGTGCCTTTGATCATGAGTATGAACGTTCTATTGAGTAGAAAGTAACAAAAATTGTATATTTTTTGTTATGTTTGCTAATGTAAACTGTACTTTCATCAAAGATAATTGCTTTGGTAACATAAAAGCGCAGACGTTGCCAGCTCAATTAATTTTTATTACTGGACAAACAATGAATGACGTGTAGTTCTAATTATGCGCGGAAGAACCACATAACAAACATAAAAATAAAAAAAAAGAGAAATCGTCTGTTCCCCGTTTCTCTCTTACACATTCGTGTATATATCTTCCCCTACTAATGCTACCAATAGTACAAATTATCCTACTATTTACTACAACATTTATGTTGTGTACCTAACTACGAAGCCATGGTTTTAGTAGAGCGCAGCTGTAATGAAAAGCCTAAACGAACATGTCTGGATGGAGAATGGAGCCTCTGTCCCCAAGAACACAAGGAACCAGAATCGGTTTATACTTAATGTACAATACTGTTGTACAAAGTAAATGTTTAGCAAAGTAAACAGCTTGTGCTACAATATTCATTCGTTTTTCAGTACCAATTAACGCACACACAGTACTTCACTACGTAACACTAACACAATGTCAGCTGATTTTTGAATGTACATAACAGAGACAAAGTATTGTGCGCTCGCGTATTACGTAATTAAAATGTTCAAATGTGTGTGAATTCCTAAGGGACCAAACTCTGGGGTCATCGGTCCCTACACTAACACACTACTTCAAGTAACTTATGCTAAAGACAACACACACACGTGCGCACACGCACACACACACACACACACACACACACACACACACACACACACACACACACAGCCGACCGGTGTGGCCGTGCGGTTCTAGGCGCTTCAGTCTGGAATCGCGTGTCCGCTACAGTCGCAGGTTGGAATCCTGCCTCGGGCATGGATGTGTGTGATGTCCTTAGGTTAGTTACGTTTAAGTAGTTCTAAGTTCTAGGGGACTGATGACCACAGATGTTAAGTCCCATAGTGCTCAGAGCCATTTGAACCATTTTTTTGAACACACACACACACACACACACACACACACACACACAAACACACACACATACACGCACACATACACATGCCCGAGGGAGGACTGGAATCTCCGGCGGGAGAGGCAGCACAATCCGTTACACGGGGCCTCAAACCGCACGGCCACTCCGCACGCCTATAGCGTAATTCGGAAATGTCCGAAAGAACAGATACCATATTCATACATTTATATAGTTAAGGCTCACTGGCTGTTTGACCATCTGCTTCTGTGCGGATGCACAAATAGTGCCCAAAGTCTTGCGGGAATCGGCAGTAAAGCCGCGAGTAAAGAGTACGATGGGCAGGGGCACTATGAATATAGTGCGGGACAATAAGTTGCCAATGTGGGTCTCACAGGAGGCGTGCCAGAGATGAGTCCTTGCAGTCGCACTATCCTCTGTGTCCTCGGTGGCTCAGATGGATCGCCGGCACCGTAACTGAGCGTGTTCGGTCAGAGGGTTAGCTAATCTCTGTAATAAAAGACTGAATGAGCGGATCAACGAAGGACCGAAAAGGGTGTCATCGGACGTCCGCCCCCAACTAATTCGACGAACAATGTAGAACAAAATGGAAAAAAAAGGAAAAAAATGGATTGAGCGTATGCCAGGTAAGCAGGAGATCCCGTGTTCGAGTCCCGGTCGGGGCACACATTTTCAACTGCCCCCGTTGACTTACAACAACGCATGTATGCAGCTATGGGTATTCATTTCGTCGTAATCTTATTACGTAATCATTGTAAATAAATGACATTCCGTGAGCAACTGTTAGATGCTATATGTAAGAAGAAACTTCAGGTGCCACCACAAGAACAACAAAGCACAGACTGAGAGTCAAAGTACTTTGCCAGCGAAGAAAGTTCTCGGAATTAAAAACAATGGGGGGGCTTCGAAGCAGAAGGGGGAGAACTTGTGTAATGCCGGCAGTTTTTGTGGTTTGTGGCTCACCGCAACCCTGGCACCTGTTCCCTGCCGGAAGGGTCACAGTGGTGAGTGCAGGGGTGGGTGGGGGAGAGGGGTTGGGAGGGGCGGGTGGTGGTGCAGGCGGGACGGAATCAGGACGCGCGTGGGGAAGGAAGGGCAGCGGGGAAGCCGGAAACTTGCGCCGGCGTCGCGAGGGGCCCTGATACAGCGGGCCTAACCCCGCGCATGAATATTTCATGGCCGGCGGGCCGGCAGCTCAGGGGCGCGGCTAATCCAACGGGGCGTAGCCCTCACAACCACGCGGCCGCTCTTATTAACGCCCGTCGCGCTTATTGAAACCGCCTCCGTCGTGCAGTGACGATATTGTGACAATTAGGGTAAAATTTTTCGGGTATTAAGCCGGCTGAATTTGTTACAGTAACAGCAACTAAGCATAGCGGACAAAAAAGTAGTCACCCGCTCCTCCCCTCCAGCAGTTATGAGGCTAGTACCGTGCAACACCGCCTTTAATCTCTGATAGCGGCCTCAGTCCGAAGTGGAAGGCAATCCTAAACATTCTTCAGGTACGCAGATCGTGGTCTTGCGGTAGCGTTCTCGCTTTCCGCGCACGGGGTCCCGGGTTCGATTCCCGTTGAGGTCGGGGATTTTCTCTGCCTCGTGATGACTGGATGTTGTGTGTCTTTCATCATCATTGACTCGCAAAGTCACCGAAGTGGAGTCAGCTGAAAAGGAGTTGCAATTTCGGCGGCCGAACACCCCGCACGGGAACTCCCGGACAACAATGCCGTACGATCATTTCATTTCAGGTACGCATCTCCAGCTAAAGGTATTCGTTGCAGATAAGGGCTACCAAAGTGGGGCAACGTTGATTGCTAGATTTAGCACGCTATTCAGAATTTGAAATGTATTTGCTGTTGGAAATATGGACAACCACCAGCTGTATAATGGAATGACGACAATAATAATTTGTGCAGTACTGGTACTCGAAAACGGATTTCCCGCTAATCGCGAGCGGTGGTCTTACCATTAAGCTATCCTAGCACGCTCCACGGCCACACCCAAACTTCCATACGCAGTCGGCCATGTGTTAACAACCTGCGCTCTTACGTCCGTTACGTATTGGGTGATGAAAAAGTCAGTATAAATTTGAAAACTGAATAAATCACCGAATAATGTAGAACCGTGACTTTCTCATCGTGCAATGGAGTTTCCACGACAGTTCTAGGATTTTCGGTAGTCTAAATTCTGCAGTTGTGGGCGTTGACAGACCCTCGGAGCGTCAAATGAGTTTCGTCGTTCCACAACACGTTACTCAACCAATCGTCATCTTCCACCATCTATTGAAATGCCCACACCAAAAATGGCCTCCGCTTCACTAAATCACCCGGTTACAGTTCATGATGCTGATGGATTTTGCACGGAGAGCATCCAAGGGTACGCCTAAGTGCCAACCAAACAGTAGTGTATGGAATGCCGGTGCGATGTGCGACTGCACGAGCGCTGACTTCCCCGTGCATAGACGAACCCGCTACAGTCTCCATTTCTTCCTGAACTGTCTCAGCAGCATTACGCCTTGTGCTCGGTCGGCCACTACGGGGTCTATCGCCTAAACAACCCGTGGCTTCGAACTTTGAAATCATTCTCGCCACAGCTGCATTTGTCAATGGACCTTTACCCGTTCGAATCCCCTTCCTATGGCCATAGGATCGTAACGCTGAACTAACACATTCCCCATTCTGATAATACAGTTTCACTAAAAGCGCCTTGTCAGGTAACATCAACATGCTGCGAATGCTGGCGCAGCTGATTCTCTCTCTCTCATTACAGCTCCTTTTATACACGGTTGTCATGCGCAGTCACTGACGTTTTGCTGTCCAGCACCATCTGTCGGACATTTTTTGAACTGAATTTTTTTTGTTCTAATAAAACCCCATGTCATTCCAAGCATGTGTGTCAATTTTTACCTCTCTATCTACATTATTACGTGGTTTATTAAGTTTCCAAGTTTATACTGACTTTTTGATCACCCGGTATATTTCTGTGTAGGGGAGCCATTTTCATTGAAAGTCACTTGCACGCTGTCGACCGATAAATACGATACTGCAGTGTGTTCGAAACAGTCCTAGACATTTTCTGTTGGATTAACATCGGGTGGTTTTGCGGGCCATTCAAGGTACGACAGAGTGCGTGAGTACTCGTCGATCCTCGAACATGTGCCTGCATCCCTGTGAACATTGCTTTTGTCATCCTGGCAAACGGGAATGGCCAAAGCAAACTCTCTAAGATGTTACAGAAAGGGAAACGCCTCGTCCGGTGGGTTCTACATCCATTTGTTATAGGACCTAGGAATGTAACAAGGTATCTCGAACAGAACCACCTCGTCCATGCCATCCTAAATGTATTTCGAAAACAAAGTTGATATGAAACCTAACTCGCACTTCTCTCACATGAAAAAAGAAATGGCTCCAAGCACTATGGGGCTTAACATCTGAGGTTATCAGCCCCCTAGACTTAGAACTACTTAAACCTAACTAACCTAAGGACATCACACACATCCATGCCAGGCAGGATTCGAACCTGCGTCCGTAGCAGGAGCGCGGTTCCGGGTCTCACATGACACTCTGATAGTTATGTGTCAATACACTCAGGTAGGTGCCCCGTTTCTCTGTTTTGACTCAGTACAAAAACTACGTGTATTAACAAAGGTACGATCGAATGGGGTATCACGCAAAATATGTGCAATCTGTGACTCTATCGAAGAGTTCTTGGTAGAAGGTAGCTGCATTTTATATTGGATGGAGAATCATATACAGATATGGAAGTAACTTTGAGTGTACTCCATGGAAGCGCGTTGGGGCACTTGATGTTCATGAAATACATTAGCGATCGTGGGCACAATGGTAACAGTAACCTTAGAATTTTCGCAGCCGATGCAGTTATCTAAAACGAAGTACAATCCGAACGAATCTGTAAAAATGTTGAGTCATGCCCTGATAACATTTCAATGTGGTGCAACGTTTGGCAAATTGCTTAAGTGTTCAGTAATGTACAACTGTGCACTTCACAACACGAAACAGCGTAGTATCCTATAAATGTAATATCACTGGTTAACAGCTGGAATCTGTAAACTCATACGAATACGTTGATATAACAGTTGCTAGGGACATGAAATGGAACGATAACATAGGATCGGTCATAGGTGAAGCAGGTAGCAGATTTCTCTTGCTTGGTAGAATACCAGGGAAATGCAATCAGTTTACAAAAGAGGCTGCTTACGAATCATTCGTGCGACCCATCCTAGAATACCGTTCAAATATCTGGGGCATGTACCTAATAGCCTAGTAGGGGGTATTGAAAGTATACAGAGCAGGGCAGAACGAATGGCCAAATATTTCTTTAACACGTGGAAAAGCGTCACAGAGAAATTGAAAGAACAGCACTGACAGACCTTTCAAGATCACGGAAACTTTCCCGCCAAAGTCTACTAATAGAGTTTCAAGAAACGACCTTAAATGATGGTTTAATGTAATCTTGTTCTCACCATCCCGGTGGGAGCGATATGTAGGAGCTTGTAGCAGTATCCCTAAATGATGATTAATAACGAGATTACGGTAACTGCAACACACACACTCAGAGGCATTTAAACAACCATTGTCCCCGCGCTCCATACGTGAATAGAACGGAAGACAGAGCCAATGGCCACGCAGGTTTAAGTCGCCTTGCACGGTCCGTGCGGCTCCCCCCGTCGGAGGTTCGAGTCCTCTCTCGGTCATAGGTGTGTGTGTTGTCCGTAGCGTAAGTTAGAGTAAGTAGTGTTTAGGCTTACGGACCAATGATATCAGCAGTTTGGTCCCAAAAAGAAAAGAAAAGAGAAAAAAGAAGACCCTAAAACTGTTACAGTGGTATGTTTTTATTTATTTATTTATTTATTTATTTATTGTTCCGTGGGACCAAATTAAGGAGAAGTCTCCATGGTCATGGAACGAGTCAATACATGAAATTATAACACGATATTAGAAACAGATAAAATGAAATATAAAAAAACATATTCAGGTGACAAGTCGTAAGTTTAAATGAAGACAATCAACAATGTAACACTGGAATTTGCTTAATTTTTTAGCTCTTCCAGGAGCTCCTCGACAGAATAGAAGGAGTGAGCCATGAGGAAACTCTTCAGTTTAGACTTAAAAGAGTTTGGGCTACTGCTAAGATTTTTGAGTTCTTGTGGTAGCTTATTGAAAATGGATGCAGCAGAATACTGCACTCCTTTCTGCACAAGAGTCAAGGAAGTGCATTCTACATGCAGATTTGATTTCTGCCTAGTATTAACTGAGTGAAAGCTGCTAACTCTTGGGAATAGGCTAATATTGCTAACAACAAACGACATTAAAGAGAATATATACTGTGAGGGCAATGTCAGAATTCCCGGATTTTTGAATAGGGGTCGACAAGAGGTTCTTGAACTTACACCACATATAGCTCTAACAGCCCGTTTTTGAGCCAAAAATACCCTTTTTGAATCAGAAGAATTATTACCATATGACATAAGCGTATGAAAATATGCGAAATAGACTACTTTTCGTGTTGAAGTGTCACTTATTTCAGATACTGTTCTGATGGTAAATAAAGCAGCATTTAGCTTCTGAACAAGATCCTGGACATGGGCTTTCCACAACAGCTTACTATCTATCCGAACGCCTAGGAATTTGAACTGTTCCGTCTCGCTTATAATATGCCCATTCTGTCTGATCAAAATATCACAAATATCACAAATTTCACAGTGGTAACAGTGTATAGATGTTAATGTATATAACACTGAGATTGTGGAAATAAACATCTAGGTACATTTGCACGGTAACTTGAATGAGTAGCCCTACGTCACTGCACGACAGATGCTCTCAAAATATCACAGAACTATATCCTACCCTCCTCCCAATGAGTGGTAAACGCCTCATTGCCAGTCGGTGCACTCGACGCTTTGCATCACTTGAGCACAGACCAAATCGTGACTGTCGGACCTCATTACACACATTCAGGCAACTACCACCCGGTGTCAGTGTCGTTTGCTCCTCTGGACGTGTGGAGATTTATGTGTTGCTGTGAGCAATGATCTTTTGCAAAGTACTCGACTCCAAGTGTACAATTTTCACAGTACCCTTAGCAATGTACCCTCGTAAACTGGTTGAGATGGACTGGTACTGACCAGTAGCAGCTTTCCCTGTTAGGTTTTACACCTGTTCTCAGTGTCTCCGGTTCCTGTCGGTTGGAACCTTTCTACGGCACCTCTCGTTTCACCGTCTTACATGACTGTAGAAACGTTAGATGGTCCGCATTAATGGTAACAAGCTCGCCCGGAAAAATATAGGTGTTTGTTTCATTCGCGCTATACGAGACTACAATATAGAGACATGTGAAGGAGGTTCGATGATCCCTCTGCGAGGCACCTCAATGTGATTTGCAGAGTACCCATGTAGATGTAGAAATCGCCTTTTATGTCAGGAAATCACGAATCCTGTTGTACAACTAAGAAAATACTCTGTAGGCACACAAAATGATCAGAAGTCACTTGGGAGGAACAGTGTCAAAAGCCTTCTGGAAATCTAGGTACGTGGAGTGAATTTGATGCGCCTTGTTGATAGAGGCAATTACTTGGTGAGACTAAAGCGATAGTTATGTTTCACAAAAACTATATTTTCGGAATTTGTGTTTGCTACTGACAGTAAATCGCCTCCTTCGACATAATTCATAATGTTCGAACACAGTATTTGTTTCGAAGTCCTACTGTAGATCGACGTTAATGATTTGGATGTATTACATGATAATATCTGAACCCAGCACTTTCACTGTCCCGAAGAAGAACACTCTAAAGACCGTCGAAATGTTGGTTTTACAGTTCGCTTTGTATTAGAAAATTTACAGAGGGATTTTATTCTTCAACTTGAAACAGGATGTAGTAGCCTATGTAGCAACACCGTAGCAAATGAATGGATGACACCAGGACTCTTCAAAAGAAAAAGTCGCAGAATTCAGAATACAATGAAGTCTTTGTGAACTGCCAGACCAAGAAAGTATTGCGCTGACTATCCCTTACTTGGAGGAAGCGTAAAACAACGCACCAGAAACAGAAATTAGAGCTGCAGAGGAATGATCTACGCCTAGATGATGTAGTGCCTGTGCCCTGTGTGATCACAAAGCTCAGTCTTGCGGCAATGCTTGTTATTTAAAAGCCGACGACGGAGCTTGAAAGTGGGTGTCAGTGTGTGTCATAGATGTCCAAAGCAGCAACATCTCGGTGTGTCTGAAAAAAAAAAAAAAAAAGGAGCAGGAAGATGACGCCGACAACGAGTTCATTAGGTAAGAATCATAATCTCGGATTGGAAAACGAAATAGGTTGTGTGTTTTGTAAAGGAACCCTTGTGGCCTCACCCTTATACAGTTTATGGTAACCACAGAAAACTTAAATTTGGATCGCCGGAGGTAGATATTAACCACCGTGAAAGTAAATCGAGCTCTAGTTTCTTATAAAATCGCACCACCTCATGCGCTGAATTGTCTCAAGGAAGTGAGTTTGTCATAATGCGACATTCTTACCAAAGCGCACAAACAGTGGATTGTCATAAGCTATGACATCTGAAATCTAATGCAATTAATGTTACCACAGCACTGGGTTCAAAATGGTTCAAATAGCTCTGAGCACTATGGGGCTTAACTTCTAAGGTCATCAGTCCCCTAGAACTTAGAACTACTTAAACCTGACTAACCTAAGGACATCACACACATCCATGCCCGAGGCAGGATTCGAACCTGCGACCGAAGCGGTCGTGCGGTTCCAGACTGTACCGCCTAGAACTGCTCGGCCACCCCGGCCGGCCAGCACTGGGTGACCTTTGGCATAACCTATGGTTCCGTTCACAATGTCTTCTCCAACTTGTAATGGACCAGCACCAGGCTTTGAATAGACTTGCATTATCGAAGAACTACGAATTTGGGTCAATCGGTGATTCAGCTAAAACGGCGCCCCGTTCATAAAAAGGACTTTGCTGCCCTTCCATGGGAATCAGCATTGTTTTACCCGATCTGCTTAGCACACTGGAGGACGACGGTTCAATCCCGTCTCCAGCCATCCCGATTTAGGTTTTCCGTGATTTCCCTAAATCGTTTCAGGCAAATGCCGGGATGGTTCCTTTGAAAGGGCACGGCCGATTTCCTTCCCAATCCTTCCCTAACCCGAGCTTGCGCTCCGTTTCTAAAGACCTCGTTGTCGACGGGACGTTAAACACTAACCACCACCACCACCACCACCGATCTGCAGTTTCGTATGACACATTACCCATTACACATGTTCGGAATGTAAATCAGGTAGCAATAACATTTTTATTTTCTGCATTAAAAATAAGTTTTGTTTTACCCGATCTGCAGTTTCGTAGGACACATTATCCATTAAACATGTTGGGAATGTAAATCAGGTAGCAACAACTTTTTTTATTTTCTGCATTAAAAATGTTTTTTATATGTGTAGTGTCGCTTGTTTCTGACACGTCCAAAGAGCTGTCCTCATTTATGACTGATCTCCCAGCTTCATCACGTAATTAATATTTGAACATTAGCCGTAAATTGGGCCATGAAATAAATTCAGTGGTGACAATTGCAAATTTCTGTCAGACTGGGACTCGAACCCGAATTTCCCTCATTGCTTGCAGCCCCATTATGATTCCCGCAAAAGGTTGGACGAAGAGGGCATGTGCACTGAATGTTCATTAATTAGCGTCAGATTGGACATATATATGTGAGTGATGTCTGATCATTCGGTCATGTCGATCTCTGAGGGAACTGGACGGAAAACGCTACTTATGTCGTGCGCGATAAGTTGCTAATTTGGGTTGGACGTGAAGCGTGCTCGGAAAGCCGAAGTAGTTACGGCGACCGCTCATGTAAAGCGGCAAATCCAGGTTCGAGTCCCGGTCTGGCACAAATTTCAACTTGTCAGCACCGAATTTATGCCAGTGCCCAATTGCGGATAACGTCGGAGTATCAGTTTAGTCAATTAAGTCTATGTCTGTTGGCAGGAAAATGTCTGTAGTCTTCGTACAATCACAATCGTCGCGCCACAGAACTCTATCACCCCACTAGAAGAACCAAAACGATACGGTGCAGCCCAACGTTGTAGTGGATTGTCGTGTGTTAAAACTGTTTTCCGTCAATAAAGGAGAAGGACTCTGAAACTATATTGTAAGTAGGCTGTTTAGGTTTTTTTTATTGGTAACGCCACGTAGCGCTCTGTATGAAAATCACTGGCTGTGCTGTGTGCAGTCTGTGGCTAGTTTGCATTGTTGTCTGCCATTGTAGTGTTGGGCAGCTGGATGCGAACAGCGCATAGCGTTGCGCAGTTGGAGGTGAGCCGCCAGCAGTGGCGGATGTGGGGAGAGAAATGGCGGAGTTTTGAAATTTGTAAGATTGGATGTCATGAACTTCTATATATATTATGACTTTTGATGACTATTAAGGTAAATACATTGTTTGTTCTCTATTAAAATTTTTCATTTGCTAACTATGCCTATCAGCAGTTAGTGCCTTCCGTAGTTTGAATCTTTTATTTAGCTGGCAGTAGTGGCGCTCGCTGTATTGCAGTAGTTCGAGTAACCAAGATTTTTGTGAGGTAAGTGATTTGTGAAAGGTATAGGTTAATGTTAGTCAGGGCCATTCTTTTGTAGGGATTTTTGAAAGTCAGATTGCGTTGCGCTAAAAATATTGTGTGTCAGTTTAGTGTTGATCAGAATAAGTAAAGAGCGAAATGTCAGAGTACGTTCAGTTCTGCTCAGCTGTTTGAAAATCAAATAATGTAAGAGGTTTATCTGCATAGTAATTCACTAATTTTTCTAAGGGGACGTTTCATAATATGTACTGAATTGGTGGAAATATACGAAAAGAAATTCCCATCGTAAAACACAGTGTCTAGTCGGTGCAGACGCTTACAGTGTGGAGAGAGAAGGCTGAATGAACAAGTGACAAGCGATTAAATTTCTGTGAAAAACCGGGAATCGTAAGATAAGCGGTGGGCTGGTTGCTGTAAGTCTGCCATATCACAATCAAAGAAAAAGTGGGAAAAATAAATAGCAGTTATGGACCCCTCTCAATATTTTCACGACATTTTGAAGATACAGATTCACCACCGCTAGAAAAATGAGAAGACCCAACCATAATCGGACAAAATGATGCCGAGCGATTTTCAGGATTGCTGTGGGATGGCGGTAGCTGATAATGCTCGAAACGGGGAAAACATGACAGGAGCACTGTACTGATATCTGTTGACGCTGTAACAGAGGGCTACTGAAACCATGGCGGGACAGCGTGTATTATATGTTATTGCTTCACGATATCTCTCCAGTTCATTTTACACAAGTTGTTTCCTGTGGTAATCCAATTTTGCTCCATCCCCCGTCTCCTGCCGACATAGCACTCAGTAGCTTCATCCTCTTTCCCAGGATGAAGAAACCATAGCGTATCAGGTATTTCCAGATTACCGACGAGATGATTTTCCAAATTGTACGTAAGTAGAACAGCAAAAATGCAGTCTTATACAGTCAAGCCAACGGTTTGGTCACCGTAGTAACAACGGTTCCTCTGAGATCATCGAAGATAAACGCTGTCGGGATTGGCTAGCTCTTGGATGAGTGACCGTCTGGGTATGACGAGCGCTAGTGGCAAGCAGGGTGCAGTCAGCCCTAGCGGGGCCAACTGAAGAGCTACTTGACTGAGAAGTAGCGGCTCTGGCTGCGAAAACTGATAGCGGGGGGGGGGGGGGGGGGGGGGGGAGTGGTTTGCTGCCTCTGCACCTCTCCACATCAGCATCCAGCTGAGGATTGACATAACGGGTGGGGTGGTACCGTTGGACCTTCTGATGGCTGTTCGGACGGAGTACACATCCAGGTGTTGTTAAATAACCCACCGTTGGGAACAACGTGTCGCACTGAAGCGGGCAATGCGTAAAGAACATGTAACAACATTGCCACTTATAACGGCTAAACCTTTCTTTTTTCTACGTGATAATCAAAACTTAACGTTACACAAGGTACACTCACAAATTCGAAAGTGTTACACAATGAATACCTTGATTTAACGCTACCAAACTGCTATTCCATTACTTACATGCCTCTAGGAAACCTAGAATAAAATTCCATCCCTACGTCGGCTAATTTACAATTGTTTTAGTAGAAGGAACCATTGCTGCTCACTGCGAATCGTGTGAGTTCATGGTGGCTGTTGAAAGTATCTAACGTTAGCGGAACTTCGAAACATTTCCGGTGAAGATCTCTACATAGCATGCTCGAAGGACGTACTCATTCATCTTATTGCCGGCTTCTGCAATTTGAGAAAAGTGTAATCACAGGTATGGAGGACATACGAGCACTGTAGCCACCTACTTCACAGACTGTTCGCTGTTGTGTAACGAATGCAGTACGAAGGATGAGGAGACAGTGGTGGAAAGAAGAATAGCCATGGGATCTCCTAGATGGAATACATAATGAGAATATGATGGTGTTGTTCCAATGGCTCTTACGAACGGACGGATGACGACACGTAGAGTGCACACATATAGATTGTCACTACGAACTGTCTGGAAGAGACTACTGGAGCTGTGTTCGGGGCTCAAGTCGCCAAACGTCGCTTACCACTGACGCCACACCACACACAACAGAGGCTTCCGTGACGTGAAACAATAGTGAACTGGGGCATTAAGTCGCAATCTGTTGTGTTCAGAGATGAGATTGGCTTCTTTATGTGACGATCATATCGACACCAGTGTCCTTAGGCGACCTCATTATGGATCACAGGAATCAGTTACTCTGGGGACCCATAATACTCAAGCTAGTGGAATCACGGTGTGGGGAGATACAGGTTATGACTGATTGAAGAGAGCGTGAATACTCTCCAATTGGTGATAAGAATGGTAAATTCTGTATTCATGCCCCTCATGATCTCGGTACCAAATGGCATACTTCAGTAGGATAAAGCTAAACCCCACGCTGCAGCTCACACCACAAATTCGTTGTGGAATATAACGGATACTTCACCGGATTGCCTGTTTCTCGATTTCTCATCCAGAGAATTCGTCTGGGATGCGATGGGAAGACGTATAATTTCATACCCGTCTCTAGCCACCAATCTTCATGAACTGACATATTATGTGTTTTAGATATTCCTCAATATGACATTCAGAACCTGTTTGCTTCCGTGACACAACATACAAGACGGTGTATACGTTCCCGTGGACGTAAAGCCTTATATTGATGTTGATGAAGGACATTAGTTTAAATGGAATGAAAGGTTACTACTTAGTACCTCTTATAGAATGAACATCTGAATAAAGTCTCAAAAATAGGGGACTGGTATAGTTCGTTAGCAAATTTTCCGTCATGAACCTCATGCTACTCTTTTTTTTTCTCTTCGTGGACTGTCAGGAAAATGTCAAAGCTTCCCGAAATCCCATGTCCTGGTTGGTTACATGTAGAGTCGATATTTAAACTAGAACACGAATTGAAACCTGAAGATTACATCCACCTGCCCAAACATCAATTGCTTCTGCGGTACAGACACAACTCACAGAGATTTAGGTTAGCGGAAAATCCGCTCGCGATGTATTTTACAGTGCAGATACCTGCATCTAGGAAAGTTGTGTGCGATGTGCAATAATCGAGCTTCAATAGCGCACATACAAACACATTTCTAGCGATTCTCTAAGACATAAGCTCTTCCCTTACTGTGTAATTCACTATGAACAATATACATCGAAAATCCAAATAGGGATTTCCATCGTAATATAGCGAGATATACAAAGGAACTCAATAATCAATAACTTAATCTCACACTACGTCAGAGAACTTGTAACTGAGATAGAAGAAAACACATAATACTCCTCGCAAACTTTTTCAATGAACGATATAATTTAAAATATGGCAATACCGGCTTAGTTTAAACCTGATGAAGTTCTTCGTGGAATTTATTTTGTATTCGAGCCAGTGGCATGAATGAAGATGTTATCCACCAGTGGGGCCATGACGGCAGATGTGGCTGTCAAACTGTAGTTATTTAGTACATGAAAATGACGAAAACCTACGTGAAAACTGGAGTTTCTTGAAACAGCAACCGTCAGAAAGCTAGCAACACTTTTCTGTGAATGTTTCGAGTGAGATCATTAGAAAAAATAATGAGGTGGCTGCTAGATTCAGTGTTCGTTGGATTCCAAAAGTCCTGGTAACATAAAAACCAACTGATAATTGCGTGCCTGGGGTTTCTCTTTCATTTCGGTGTAGAATGATAAGGCCTATAGAACAGAATCGTGAGCAGTAGTGGCACATGTTTTCTGTGGTAACGCATAGGAGAAACAGTGAAACAGCAGTTAACAGTGCTGTGTGACGTCACCTCGTCCAAGAAATAAAAACCCAAGTCCTATATTACGAGCTAGCTGTTAAAAAAAAAAAGTTATCACCGTCCTGTACTCAGTTCTAACGGTGTTCCATATCGTCACGCGCAGCAAAAATAGCTCGGCTGGCTACACTATACGCCAATGAAGACCCTCAAGACGCTGACATACGTCTAATATAATCTAAGGATGGTCAAGTTTTAACAGATGATATCTGTTTGAGACATTTTGGGAAAATTATATATACATGCAGTTTTCTACAACAACAACTACGGGTGGTAATTCAAAAGATGACGTATCCCACGGAAGTGGTTGTAGCACGGTACAGTCTCTGCTACGGTATCACAGTTACTATAATAACCATATAATAAAGGTAATTGTAAATAAAAAATTTGTGGTATAAAGTTACTGTGAACCCTCCATAGTTTTTAATATTTACACAGGTGACATTCTGATGGACTGGGAGTATCAAGTTACAACCGAGTCCTATCTAAATAGTTAGACAATCGCAAAATTTCTTTCAAATGGCGAAGATAGTACGCAAGGAACTGAAATTGACTTTGAAAGGACAATGTACATAGTGCAACTATTCTTTTGTTATTTTAGATTAACATTGCCTAAAAGTATAGTAAAAGTTACAGTCGTTCTAGACAAAGACCGTGTTTGATCGAAAATACTGCTTGAAGCCCACATCCTCTAAGAAGCAGCAGACTTCAGATATCTAGGATGCACGTTAACTATTAACAGAGATACTGATAACATGGTAAAAACTACTGAGTTTAATCATATGTATTGTAGAAAACAAAAATTGCTGAGGAATATGGCAAGGAAAGAAACCAGGATAAAATTTAGCAAATCTAGAGCATTTCAAACACTGCTACATGGAAGCGAACCATTAACACTTGCAAATGCATCTGTGGTGCAACCCACTGATATGTGGTTCCTTGGAACTGTAAAAGAGTACTCAAAAGACACAATGACATGCGCAAGGAATTAATATTAGAAAGTGTACTGGGTATAACAAAGGATTACGGAGAACGCTGCAGTGACCACCTAGTATCTATATCGTCAGGCCGGGTCCCTGCGAAACCATGGTGTTATTGACGAACTAGGAGAAAGGACCTTGGAAGATCAAGGAAACGATTAGGAACAGATAAAGGGTGTCTAGCCTAACCTTTGAACAAATATAGTGAACGCGATGATGATAATAACGATGATGATGATAATGTTAGGGATCTTTCAAATAGCTATCACTCTTAATGCCAGTTTTGTAGAAGAGCAACAGAAATGCTTACAATAAAAATTCTGTTATTATTTTATTTTATTATAATCTGATGGATATTTCTTTCCGGAGAGATATCTCAACTGTACGACTATTCTGCAGTTGCAACATAGACTACCACAGGTGTTACGTAACGTGTACCAACAAAGGATCCCAAGAACCTACGGAAAATGATATTGAAAGAAAATTTATTTAACGACTAACTGATTAACAACGCTGAGAACTTGTATCCGGACGTAAGAAGCTATATATTTAGACCTAATATCGCGAGACTGCGTTGCGCTGCGGGAAGTGAGGACAGCATAAAAGAATTATTATGAGTTCTCACAGCAACTCGACGTGGTACGGTACTGTCTCCCAGCAACAGGTCTTAGACCCTGCGGCTTACCAAGGAGCAACAGCCGCTCCAACATAAATTTCGCCCTCCCTCCCGGGCGAGCCAGAGCAGAACCGCCCTTGGCTGAAGACACAGAGTGCTGTGGGGGCGGCGTTAGTGTAGGGCTGTAAATTGTGACGCAGTCCAAGTGCTTTTTCCTTAAACTATAAACTAAACAACAACTTGTCCGGCTCGATCTGAAGTACGAATTCGAAAAAGTTCCACAAAACATTAAAAGTAAGTTAGAGAATGTGATAGGGAGGTAGAGTAGTGGCGCTTACCCTCAATGGAATACTAAGTGATATGCAGTCTGAAAACAGTGCAACCGGCAAGGAAAAATTGCAGAGCTATAATAAATAGGGCGTTTCACCGTGTATGAAGCTGTTGATGCTAATTAAATAGTTCGAACTTCAATAGTTGGCGCATGGCGTATGGACGAAAATTAAGTTCTAAGAAGACGCAGTACACACAAACCGATACTACTGTGTTAGTCACTGAACTCTTAATAGTTGAACTGCAGTCCATTTCAACAACAAAATACAAAGAGGTTAAGATATCCTGGAACTTTTGAAACCGCAAAACCAACTTCGTATTGCTTGATGAATGGCTTTAATGGAGTGCGTTTACAGTATGCACGGGAATATCTACAGGCGATTACAAAACAACGAATTTAGTTTAATGTATATATTTCCACTCACTGATGAGCTACGCAAATAAATTTCCGGAGAAGCTCCGCTTGTAACGGTAAAATGGGTTAGATGAAACATATTTGGAAAATAAAGGAAACATTGCAGCGATTTCTTCAAGAAACATGATAATTTGACAGGCGTTGCACAATTCGTATATTTAGTAATGTTAATATCGGTATCCGTATTTCTGTATTATGAAAAATGAGTACAGTAACTCTATGACAACATCAAGCAATACAGTGGCTGTACTGACAACATCAAGTAATGCAGTGACAGTACGGAAAGGTGCATTAATACGGGTATACCGTTATTAAGATTCTGCTACAGTACATTAAACGTTATGCGCGTAATACAAAGTCTTGTGCTGCTAACGGCACACGTCATTGATAACAATCAATGCTGACCAGACAGCGCGCTCAGTCGACACCGTGGACCAAGGTACGTCCGTTGTCACAACGAAGATTTATTTCTTTGTGAGATGATAAGCGCCGGTCCCGAAACGTCTCGTGACGAAAACTAAAGACCAACTTAAAGTAGAACTTGTGACTTCGGTCGCCACACACAACATTAATACATGAGAGGTACGTCCTGTCAAGATTTTTCTTCAATAACGTCGGTGGAAAGATGTAATGTCGCTTTAGGTATTGGATTTGCTAATACACGATTCATTTCTTCTTGCTAAATTTAGCCCCTATGTCTCTGTAATGATGAACCCCTTCTACTTTCATAGTGTCTTATAATTTAACTTGATTTCAGAAGTAAAAATTGTAATAAACAACTTGTATTTTGGATGACTATCTTCAAAGTAGCTTTGTTTCTCGAGTGTAGTATCAAGAATTCCTGCTCAGAAACAGACGAAAAGTGTCTCCGCGGCGAAAATTTGAACGCACTAGCATCCTAAGTCCGAAAAACATCAAACCTACGAACTGAGAGAAAGAGTGCGGTACGCTTTATAAGACAGAAAAAGAACATTTTGTCTGAGAGACTGTCAAGTGCATTCAACGGATGCCGCACCCCCAAAAAATGTTACTATCTCAAAAGAGACCCTTAAAAGTAATTACAGACAGAATGACGTCTATACATTACTGCTCTGCTAATATTAATGCATTACTCTATCTTTGCAACCGGTCAGCTCATGATGTGCAGATCAGTGGCCCTTTAATTGCACGACTGAACTCTGCCTTTTTTCATGTTTTCACAAGAGAGTCACATTCATCTTGTTTTATTTTGCTACATGTACGCAACTTATGATTTTTTTCCGTTCATACAGCTGCTCATGAGTCTATAATGATTTTGTGTAGGAAAACGGAACTTCTGTGGTTGCCGATTTTAATCTACCAGGCCACAAGTGCTGCCATTCGACATGAAATGGATATGGAACTATGAATCGCACAGTAATGGCAGCGTTCGTTGTGAAATGATCCAGAGGAGGGCTCGATGGTAAAACTGAGGTACTGCGTCTTATACGAGAAGTGATTTTAAAATCTTAACGGTGCAGTACACAAATTCACATGACCCTACCAAAATCTTTTCAGGCAGCAGCCTTTCAGTTTCAGCAAGTGTAACGGAAAATGACTGAACATGTTCTGAACGAACCATTTCTCGGTTCCCTGAATGTTTCAAGACCGAACTATAAACAGGCCACATCAGCTATTAAACAAGGGACCTCATATCCGGTACGCATTTTGGTTTGGCATTACTGCCTAAAATTAATTATAATTCAATCGCTAAGAAATACAATATGTATTCATGACACTGAAACTATAATACAAAGGAAACTAAGAAAATAAAATAAATCTTTATTGTAAGATATGGTTAACGATGAGCGCGTTTTTGATTTACAGTGTCAGAGGCTAAAAGTAAAATTGTGTCGTTCTTGAAAGCCTGATTAATGTCCTGTCAGGACTTAGGAGTCATATATTAATCGTCCTGATGTACTAACCACAACTTCTGAGTCATATATTGCTCCAAAAATTATATAATTATAGTAGGATATCTGAGTAAGCGCTGGTTCACTTTGATATTTAACTCACTTGGTAAAATGTTACAATATTGTAGAATAGTACCACGCTCTAGCGTCATCTAGAGAGAGACATTTTCGTTTAATAATAATTTATAGTCCGTAATTAGTTTGCAGCAGGTTTCTTTGTCATAAGCTCTATTGGCTAGTCAATTACTTGCACAAAATTTGCGTGATGTTTTGAAAAAGTGTGTGCTTACTAGTGCGTTCCAGTATTTGTTTTTGCTAGTGTGTGTGTGTGTGTGTGTGTGTGTGTGTGTGTGTGTGTGTGTGTGTGTGAGAGAGAGAGAGAGAGAGAGAGAGAGAGGAGTGTGCTTTAATCAAGAGCATCTAGTGTGTTCGCTCCCTACACTTTTCCACTGACACAAGTTGCTGTTAAAGATGAGGTACCAGTTTACAATATTTGTGTATAAGCGAGACAAAAGGTGTAGATGTACCGTTCACACCTGATAAAGTTTCTGTGACGTACCTATAGCAATAAAATTTACAGTAACAGCTATAAGGTTGCAATTTCTTCGAAACTTCTTCATGAGTGTAGTGAATTTAGTTTTTGATTACTAAATGCTTATCGCTATCAATTTATCGCTCGCTATTTGTATCTTTGCATCGAAAGCAGTAATTGGTATATAGTTCTTCAGTCTTGTTATACTTGATATAACAGTAACCGATTATATGTTCACGTTGTGTTATAAAATTAATGAACCCATACTGCTTATGTAAAACTTTGCAATATAGCTTAATAAGGTGTGTCAATAAACATATACGAATGAAGCACTGGTGTAGTAGGCACTAAGGCAAGGCTTTATTTGTTGGTATGATTCTCCCTTCCGTTCCTTTTTCTACTCGAAATAAGTTGTGTGAATGTTTTAATGAGGTCCCTCAACAAAAGTTTTTGGCAATCAAAGGGATTAGGAAAACGGGCTTTTAGAGCTACGGTAAAATAGTGTTCCTAAGCTAAATACCGCAAGTCAAATCAGAAAGCACGAATTTACAGAATCTTCTTGATAGCATATTCACGAGTCTTGAAAATAAGTATGAAAAAAAGGAGACGGTTTTCAAAATAACATAAAAGTCGCATTCATCGTCGTTAACACATGGCTGAAAAATTACTATTACGAAGGTTAACAGGAAGAAGCAATTGTTTTCAGTGCGGTACAGTTTTGCTCACATCTGCGCTACTCACTACTGTTAATCCACACCGGTAAAACTGTTGACAATACTGTGGTACACAATCCTACCATTAAAGACACGCTTTGCGTAGCTTGTTAAAAAGCAATCCGTTGTAAGAACAATATCAAATCAGAAGGATGAGTTTAAAAAACATTTTACAATCGTCTATATTTTTTAAATTTGCGAATTTAAGTCGTTGTTCCCATGCTCTAGTATTCTCAAAATGGACGAAAAGCAGTGTACAAAAGCTGTAATAAGTTTTTAGTGGGACTGTAATAACATTGTCAGTGACGTGACAGATTGAAGCTTTACACATTTGGCTTGAATGAATTTTGAAGTTCGCGCAATTACTGCATTATTGAAGTAACTCATAACATAGCGCCTCGTTGAAACTGTAAAAGGAACTCACCAAAGCAAGAGAGATAAACAGCGGCTAGTTGTAGAACGAATGACGACAATGGGAACTTCATGGTGACTGTGTGGAGACGGCTGCGAACGCTACACTACATTCCAGCCTGTGACGTACGAACACTCAGGCGAGACGCGCCGTGGCTGTCGCGCGACTCGACAGATGCGCCATGCGAGACCTCTGCGCAACGTGACAGCAGCCCGTCCACCGCTGTATCGCGCTGGGCGTGCAGACGCGCACTGGAGACGCGACGGAGCGTCCGCGCGCTTATAGTGGCGCGCGGGGCATGCTGGGAGCGACAACAGTGGCGTCACCACGGCGACGCCGCCGTCGCTGCCGCCTCGCAGCGTTTGCGCTCGAATGCTATGCGCAGAAGTACTAGCTGCTCGAAGAGACGTCACAAGTGATCAGTGGGGGTTGTTTAACTATTCCTATTACACATGTCTCGATGTTGTAGAGGCGACTTAGAAAGATGAGATTTAACATTATAGCTCTTGGGATTAGTTTTTCCCTAACGATTGCTTCTTCCGTACTCAGCTGTTACTTAACTCCAGAGAAACTGGTTTGACAAGACGATAGTGTCGTCCTGCAAGTGCTTCTGCGGAAACTTGCTGTATAATTACAGGGCGAGATACTGTCAAGGAATTTTAGTGTAATTTAGATATATTTTTCAATTTTTTGTCAACCTTGCCATTATGAGGGCTTTATTACACTTCACCGGATTGTTGTTGTTGTTGTGGTCTTCAGTCCTGAGACTGGTTTGATGCAGCTCTCCAAGCTGTTCTATCCTGTGCAAACTTCTTCATCTCCCAATAAGTACTGCAGTCTACATCCTTCTGAATCTGTTTAGTGTATTCATCTCTTGGTCTCTACGATTTTTATCCTCCACGCTGCCCTCCAATACTAAATTGGTGATCCCTTGACGCCTCAGAACATGTCCTACCAACCGATCCATTCTTCTTGTCAAGTTGTGCCACAAACTCCTCTTCTCCCCAATCCTATTCAATACTTCCTCATCACTTACGTGATCTACCCATCTAATCTTCAGCACTCTTCTGTAGCACCACATTTCAAAGGCTTCTATTCTCTTCTTGACCAAACTATTTATCGTCCATGTTTCACTTCCATTCATGGCTACACTCCATACAAATACTTTCAGAAACGACTTCCTGACATTTATACCTATACTCGATGTTAACAAATTTCTCTTCTTCAGAAACGCTTTCCTTGTCATTGACAGTCTACATTTTATATCCTCTCTACTTCGACCATCATCAGTTATTTTGCTCCCCAAGTAGGAAAACTCCTTTACTACTTTAAGTGTCTCATTTCCTAATCTAATTCCCTCAGCATCGCCCGACTTAATTCGACTACATTCCATTATCCTCATTTTGCTTTTGTTGATGTTCATCTTATATCCTCCCTTCAAGACACTGTCCTTTCCGTTCAACTGCTCTTCCAAGTCCTTTGCTGTCTCTGACAGAATTATAATGTCATCGGCGAACCTTAAAGTTTTTATTTCTTCTCCATGGATTTTAATTCCTACTCCGAATTTTTCTTTTGTTTCCTTTACTGCTTGCTCAATATACAGATTGAATAAGATCGGAGAGAGGCTACAACCCTGTCTCACTCCCTTCCCAACCACTGCTTCCCTTTCATGTTCCTCGACTCTTATAACTGCCATCTGGTTTCTGTACAAATTGTAAATAGCCTTTCGCTCCCTGTATTGTAGCCCTGCCACCTTCAGAATTTGAAAGAGATTATTCCAGTGAACATTATCAAAAGCCTTTTCTTAATCTAGCTTCTAAGATAAGTCGTAGGGTCAGTATTGCCTCACGTGTTCCCATATTTCTACGGAATCCAAACTGATCTTCCCCGAGGTCGGCTTCTACCAGTTTTTCCATTCGTCTGTGCAGAATTCGCGTTAGTATTTTGCAGACGTGACTTTTTAAACTGATAGTTCGGTAATTTTTACATTTGTCAATGCCTGCTTTCTTTGGGGGTTGGAATTATTATATTCTTCTTGAAGTCTGAGGGTATTTCGCCTGTCCCATACATTTCACTCACCAGATGGTAGAGTTTTGTGAGGTAAATATAAGGGGGTGATCAAGAAGTTACTGAAGTGTATATGCAACGTCGCGCGACTCCGACGCAGGTATACAAGCACCGACATGTAAAGGAGGGTTAGTGTGGCCGTCATGTCTTTCTGAAGTGCGTGCGGTAAACGTGAAACGTGGCGATATTACTAGCAAATGTGTCCAAACAGCACCAATGTATTGTTACTCTAATCATCTTGTGGTGTTGCGGTACTTCTTGTTATGTCCGTGCTTGCCACGAAATAGTAAGAGGAATTCCGCCTTATGCAAGACACTTTTTTTCTGTTTTGTTTCACCAATACATGTTTCAGCACATTTTGTGCTACCTTGAGAGGGTTATTTTTTTATTTTCTAGCTTTAAAATTGTTGTTACATATTAAGATTTAGCGAAATTTTTGGTACATAGTATGTACAGTTGTGAATGAATAATTGTTGTAAAATATTACACATCATTTGTTCATAGTTCACAGTTGAGATATTTATTAACGACCTGATGCACTATGTGTTGTTTATAAAATTATGTGAAAGTTTTGTTTATAGCTAATTGGTAGGAAGAGTGGATGTATGCATTAGTTTGCATACCTTACATAATACTACCGAGCATTTATTTTGGTAGCTATTCTGCGATGCAATCTACAACTTGTCATCTGCAAAAAAAGCAAAAGTTAATTTTTATTTTTCTGTTTATTATGAATTTACAAACGGAAACCGAGCGAGGTGGCGCAGTGGTTAGACACTGGACTCGCATTCGGGAGGACGACGGTTCAATCCCGCGTCCGGCCATCCTGATTTAGGTTTTCCGTGATTTCCCTAAATCACTCCAGGCAAATGCCGGGATGGTTCATCTGAAAGGGCACGGCCGACTTCCTTCCCCATCCTTCCCTAATCCGATGAGACCGATGACCACGCTGTCTGGTCTCCTTCCCCAAACAACCAACCAACCAACCAACAAACGGAAATGAATATATATCACCTTTTCCTTGTGTATCTTACGGTTTTGATATTGTGATGCTTCCTCATATGTTGCTGGTGAAGTGAATAGGCAGGTTTCATGACCTATGGTCGCTTGACATTGCACTTTCTCCATTTTTTCAAAACATAGGCAGAGATTTCGCCGCCATTACGTGTTGTTGGGGCTGTGTAGTGTTCATTTGTTCGTAGCGCGTTTGGCTGGGAGCGGCGCGCGAGTTTGAAGTGTATTTGGCATCTATGGTGTTTGGTTTGTTTGTCTGTGTGTGTGTGTGTGTGTGTGTGTGTGTGTGTGTGAGAGAGAGAGAGAGAGAGAGAGAGAGAGAGTGTGTGAGTGTGTTACTCTTTTCTTGAGTGCCGAAATGCTATCACCGAACGAGGTCCAGCGGAAAAATGTGAATGGGGCAATACGCCTAATTGAAAAACCCCATTGTCGAATACTGCGCCAGGTTCCGTGCTGGCTGTGATTCGACACAAGACGCCAGGCCATTACGGACCAGCTCAAGAGGAAGACAATTGTTGAAGAGTCGACGATTCCTGTCGGACGACGATGCAAGCATTTATGGACTTCCCAACGCCAGCAAGCAGGTACGAACTTCGTCACGCAGCAGGACGCGGCGTTTTAGCATACGGTTATCTTCAACCTGGTGTGACAGTAGCGTGTTGTCCTGAATCCTCACGATGCTTTGGCTTCAGTGGCATAGCAATCCTGGACAGTATGGCTCTCTGACGGAAACTATCGACAACCCCTTACAATCAGATTATACTAGGGATAATATATGATTTGAAAACAAGTATTAAAGAAAACAGCATATTAAAACAGAGCAAAAAAAATGGCGGCAGACAAGTTAATACCACACACACACACACACACACACACACACACACACACACACACACACACACCACACACATACACCTTAACACAGCACTGCTCGTAGCATCGACCGCAGACGTGCATGGGCTAAATTCTAATGTTCATCGATACCATATTTTCGCAAAGCGATGGAATTAATGGCAAGTCCGACTCCGGAGTAATGGAAGTCAGAGCATGCTGTCATCCACCACAGCGACAGATTGCTGCGTCAATGTACAACTTAAGAGAAAACACACAAGCATCCAACGAGAAACGAATGAGATATGATTGATCAACAGATTAAAGGAATAAGAAGAAATAGAAAAATTTGTCGAATGGGGTGGAGCACGGTGTCCGTTTCGGGCTTCTCAGCAGAGGTTCGACTGCTTCCTCGGGCATGGGTGTGTGTATGTTGTTCTTAGCATATGTTACTTAAGTTAGTTTAACCAGTGTTCAAGTCTAGCGGCCGATGACCTCAGCAGTTTGGTGCCTTAGTAGTTCACGCAGAAGACCATAATAAATCGCGGTGAACTCGGTGAATTATTGTCTTCCAGATAAAGTGTCATACATGTTCGTCACATTGCGCATTTCTTTCATTAACCTCCAGCACTATAGTGTAGCAGTCCTTCCTGTGTATAGTCCAAGTGTCATCGAGCTATGTTAATTGGCAGAGGCCCATCATGCGGAAATTAATTTCATCCTTAAATTTTACATACCAAAGGAGCTGAGATTTTGGAGCTGTACATTATTAGTAGCGGCTCGTACTAACGCCATTTCAAAAGAATGTTGGTAGATTTCAGTATCACTGTGCTGGATAAGTCAGAGATCCTGACGTCGCAACATAAATCACAAATCTTTTTGACATCGTTTAAGGCAGAGATATCAAACTGCTAGTCAGAGACTGCACAAGAAATCAGCAACGCCTAAGTAGGTATGAGACGAACCTTTCCCTCGAAATAAATTCCTCCGCGTCTAAATATGGTACTGAGTCTCATTCCACGTCTCACAGCCTTAGCTTTCCATTTATTGCCCCCATGGATACATTAAACTGAAAAAAATGCAAGCTGACAAGTCTGTAAATCTGATGTAGCGTGCACTACGTAAAACCGCAAAAGTATAATACTCTGTGTATCTAATTAGTTTTTTCAGCATTTTTTGTTCAAATTCTCAGGATCATTGCTTGATTACTCTTGTCTTTATGATAGGACAGTGGCAAGTCTGAACCGAGCCAATCATAGTGTCACTTTCGTAACTCTTTGCCCTGCAGTCTATCTCATGCCAAATATTTGTGTTCATTGTTAAGTTCTATAAGCATTTGAGTTTAATGGGAGGGCTAACAGGTAATTCTTGCGTTCGCTGTCTCTCAACGGTGTTGTACCCTGGGACACGAAAATACTGATTTCCGTACAAGCCATCCGTCAGAAGAGAATGTCTGTAACCCCTGTGGATTCCGTTAGTTGAGGATATTCTCCGTGGCCGCTTAGTCTTGAAAAAAAGTTCTTGTTCCTTTATCTGGGGCTTCTGCCTTGCAGATCTCCTGCTCTGCTTCTATAGTCAGAGCATTACAAGTTTCTGTAGCCAGCTTTGGATGCATCCTCCAGAATTTCCGCATATTGTTTTGCTCGATGACTTACCGTGACCCTTGTGACATAAAATTACGAATCCGGTCGTACAACTGAAGCGATACTTCCTAGGCATGGCATTTGATTATAGGTTCCTTGTGAGGCACGGTCTCAAAAGCCATCTAGAAACCTAGAAATATGGAAACAATTTGAGATCCCCTGTCGATAGCATTAATTCCTTCGTGGCAATAAAGAACTAGTTATGTTTCTCGAGACCGATATGTTCTGAACCCATGCTATGTATCAATATGCCGTTACCTTAGAAGTACTTCATTAGGTTCGAACACAGTATATGTTCCAAAATCCCACTGTTAAGGTGAAAAAGCAATTATATGTAGGTGGTGGTGAGAGAGGGAGAATGACTCGATGGGTCAGAAGGAAAAGTCTACTGTTGTAATCTGTTTTTTCCAACTCCCATCTCCCACCTAATCTACCAGCTCTTCACCCACACTTTATGAATAGAACAGACTCTGGTAGGAAGGCATGAGCGAAACCTCGTGTGTTACGACTCGCGGAAATGCGTTTAAGATGCAAAGCATACGACGATGCATCAAGTTCTGGGTACCATTAACAAACTCCTCTCCAGATAACGTAGAACAAAAAAAAATAATCAAGGCTTAACGCCTTGTTAATGATGATGTAACTGGCGATGGTACTCAAGTAGCGATCTGAGAAATAGGAAGGAGGAAACTGATTGTGTGCAGTTGATAGGAATCCTACTATCATGTAGCTCAAGGGGTTAGGACATCCCACAGGAAACCTCAATCAGGAAGAGTGTTTTGCCAATGCAACACGTTGACTTGTTTTTGGCTTCGAAAAGGAATTTCAGATACTAGCAAACGACAGTCTTTGAGACTGATATCGAAGGATTTAGAAATAAGCAAGGAGAGTGTTAACGCTGTATTTGTAGCGATGGGAGTAACGTGAAATACGTATCGACAGATAATCAGAAGACAGTACAGGCTGAATCGTAATGACGTGTCACTGACATGTATTACGTATGTCAATCTCATTTGCAAATTACTGGGTTAGCATCTGGAGCTACTAATTCAATCTGGGCTCGAGTAGTCAAGCAATTAGTGTTGAATCAAACAGAAAGTGATTCCGAAGGGTACTCACGCTTTTACTGATTTCATAACAACTTTGTCAACAATTCAAGGAAGTTTATTTCCGACAATAGAAATTGCTACGAAGGCGAAATATGTGTTATCTGCGTATCTTCAGTGTTGTTTTTCTTTTATTAAATTATTCATCGCAATTTTATAACACTTCTCTGGTATACATAACTATAAAAGTGTCCGCCGCTCGTGGTCTCGCGGTAGCATTCTCGCTTCCCGAGCACGGGGTCCCGGGTTCGATTCCCGGCGGGGTCAGGGATTTTCACCTGCCTCGAGATGACTGGGTATTTGTGTTGTCCTCATCATTTCATCATCATCCAGGAAAATGGCGAAATTGGGCTGAGCAAAGATTGGGAAATTGTACGGGCGCTGATAACCCCGCCGTTGAGCGCCCCACAAACCAAACATCATCATCATCATCACAACTATAAAAGCAGTTTGTATAATCCAAATAATATCAACATTTACATTCTAATGTATCCATGAGTAACAACAAACTAGTTGCAGCTGTTTTTTGTGGAGCATTAGCAGCCTGCTTAACAGAAACTGCATTGATCTGAGCTTGCACCGAACACTTCACAACGAAACTGCTGTCGCGAAACGTTTTTCGTATCTTGCAGGAGTTACCTTGAGAGCCTTTGAATCGGTTTAAAATACCAGGAAGCCGTAAATATGACTTTACATCCGTCGCCACTTCGCATTCCGCTCGGAGAAATTTGGTGAACAAATGTACAGTTGACGTCATCGCTCCATACGCTCTCCTCCGATGTATGACGCACACAGCAAATTGAAAGAAGGATTTAGAGCGGAAATGTGTGTCATAAAGGAACATCGATATTCTCCGACGTTGCACCAAATCATACACCTGGGGGATTCAGTAAGCGTTTGTTTTTTCTAGACGTATTAACGCCTCTACGTAATTTGAAAACGTTGGTAAGAGCTTCTCTTGTGACTTATTATCTTTCCGAAATACAACTGTTTATTTTTCTTCTTACAAATAGTTCAACACCAAGAACACAGCGTATATTAAGCTTAACGAAGAGATAAAGCAGAACCATCTACGAGATTATCAATGAATAACTGAACTCCATAACTATTGCTAGTGTGTAACAAATAGATAGTTTAAACCGGCATAGGTATTACCTCTGAAAATTACAATTTCTAGTGGAGATAATTCCCGAAGGAACACAGAGATGCTAATGTCTCAAGTGAATTCCTAAAACTGTATTTGAAATATCAATCTAATGACTTTCTTCATAACAGCGTGTTACTCCTGATCATCAAGTAGTTTAATCATATTTTCCGTCCTTTTACAAGATACCGGAGAACAAACATCGCAATGTAATTTTCACTTTGTGATGGTGTTTGAGCTTATATGAAACTTCCTGGCACATTAAAACTGTGTGCCAGACCGGGACTCGAACATTGACTGTAAACATAGTGTAGGGAGCTGAATGTTGCGTTCCAAGGTCCCAAATGACGCTAAAGAGAGACTTTCCTATATCATACTTACAAACTACGTTATTTTGCACCACAAAACTGCTTGTTTTGGCCATGTAAAGGATAAAAGCCAGTAGCTTCTTTCATTCCGTTGTACTTTCACTCAGAAGACCGTTGCAGCCATCTATTCGCATAGTGACACACAGTGTGCTTGTGCGCCAGAGAGGGATCGAATATGCGTGGCCTATCGACGATCGTTGGCCTGATACTTCGTCTAACCTGACAGCTGTTTTCAGACATTCTCCAAGCTCGTTCAGGTCATGCTGGGCTTCTTCCCAATCTGAGCCATAGAAAACACGATACAAGAACACCACAAATACGATAACAACTAGAACAAAGATTAGATTTTAGATACATAGATGGCGCACGAATTCCCTGCGTTAGGTTAAGTAACAGCTGTGGTGAGTGGAAGATTAACCAGCCTGAAAGTTGAAAGGAATATCACCAATCATGAATATAGTTGACCACGTAAACACTGAAATGAAACGTCGTGTGACTAGGGCCTCCCGTTCGCCGGGTGCAAGTCTCACGATTTGACGCCACTTCGGTGGCTTCCACGTCGATGAGGACGAAATGATGATGATTAGGACAACACAACACCCAGTCCCTGAGCGGAGAAAATCTCCGACCCAATCGGGAATCGAACCCGGGCTCTTAGGAATGACATTCTGTCGCGCTAACCACTTAGCTACCGGGGGCGAACTAGTAAACACTAAAAACGAGAGAGAGAAGACTCATTATAACAGGTGTCCTTTTTCTGGTGTTTGTATAAGAAAATATTTGTTTGTCCTTTTAAATAACTCTCCCACGGACTGTCCCAAGGACAAACAGTGACAAAGGAGTACTATCAAGATGTTCTCCAGCGACTCCATGAGGAAGTTCGGCGCAAAAGACCAAACAATTGGACGCCGAAAAACTGGCAACTGCATCACGACAACGTCCCCGCACATTCATCTCACTTGATCCAAAATTTCTAGGCAAAACATGGAACTACAGCATCTCGGCAACCTTCCTACTATCCAGAAATGGCTCCTTGAGACTTCTGGTTGTTTCCAGAATTGAAGACGCCACTGAAAGGTTCCCGTTTTGAGAGTAGAGAAGAGATAGTATGGAACACGACGACGGAGCTAAACACTATTCCAAACGAAGACTTACAGAGGTGTTTCCAACAGTGGAAGGATCGGTGGGAGAAGTGTGTGCAAGCACATGGGGTCTACTTTGAAGGAGATTAGTCTCCCAACTCCGTCAGGTACCCGAAATATTTTTTCTGGCCGAAGGTCGGATACTTTTTTGACAGGCCTCGTATGCTCGTCAGATATACGATTACATTACTAAACTGCACTTTGCACTCACTTGTCCCATTAGGCAACGCTTGGTCGCCGCTTAACAGTTTCCTTTAACACTACGTTGATTGTTACTACGAAAGGTTTTCGATGATAGTTGGAAATGATTTTATAAGTAGCCATGTACGGCTTTAAGATCTATTTTTGAACTATTCTGTATCTGTATCGATATTTCTAAATCAATTTGCAGTGTTTCATACATATAATGTTGTATCTGTCATGAAAATTCTTAGACTTTGTGTACATATTAGTTACGTAAACTTTTCAAAGATGTTGTTTAAATTATGCTTGTGAATTTAAATAACTACTGAAATCATTGTTATATAATGTGCTGTAAATGACTTGGTCCATAGTTAGGGAACATTGTGTTGAATTTAAAAGATGTGGGGAATCCCCGTAGGGACGGAAGTAGCCTGGCGGAGTGAAAAAGGTGTGGTTGGCGCGCCAATTTCATAGTTTTGAAATGAAAAGAAGTAAAAAAATTTTACATTTGGAACTTCCATTTCACTAGCGGCTGGTTATAATACGTTGACGTTATCTACCGTATAATGAATATATCACTTCAATACAGTGGGAGAGTGATTTAAAAGGACAAATAAATATTTTATTATACAAACACCAGCAAAAAGGACACCTGTTCTAATGAGTCTCCTCTGTCTCGTTTTTAGTGTTTACTAGTACGCCCTCGGTAGCTGAACGGTCAGCACAACAGAATGTCAATCATAAGAGCCCGGGTTCAATTCTCGATTAGGTCGAAGATTTGCTCCGCTCAGTGTCTGGGTGTTGTGTTGTCCTAATGATCATCATTTCGTCCCCATCGACGCAGAAGTCGCCGAAGTGGCGTCAAATCGTGAGACTTGCACCCGGCGCCTTGTCTGGTCTTTTGCGCCGAACTGCGTCAGGAGTCACCGGAAAACATCTTGATAGGACTCCTTTGACACTGTTTGTCCTTGGCGCGCCAAGGTGTGGTGGCCACTCGTTTCTTGTGACGGGTAAGGAATCTGGGCTGAGCAGTGCTCTGGTTAACACCTCGCTGGAAACAGCGGATCATTGCGGCTCGTATTCCTGGAGTTTTGATGCCAGAAGAGCTTAAGGGCAATATTTATGGACCTCGAATGCTGTATTTTTTTAGCTCTATTAATTTAATTACGACGCGAAGAAGATATGTAAGAAGGCGAGGCCAACAATATTGCTATGATTGCATCGCCGTCAGGTTAATAGCCACTGCAAATTACGCCACCATTACCACCAGCCTTCCACTAAATTGTCTGTATTTGGCACTCTGTAAATGGACCAGGTATCTGTGAAATTTGTTTGATTTTATAATAATAATTGTGCTGTTGCTCTAAACTCTATCTTACACCCATGATTATCCCAAATTACAAACCTGGACAGGAATAATATCCTAGTGAATTTAATTCGAAGTCTCGTAATTTATTATAAGAAATTGGTTGAATTTGAATTTCATGTTGTGTTGTCATTTGCACAGCCAATTATATTTTTGAGTAGGTGTAAAGGTTGCCTATGAAGGCACGTTTGTTATTTAAAGAGTTATAGTTTGTTGTGCTTTACTTAATTTCTAATTAATGATAAAAATACTTACCATTTCTCATATATACAGTTGTAGTTTTGTTAATGAGCGCTATGTACTAGGCTAATTAATTAAGCAATGCAAAGGCTCCTTCAGAGCCAATGTAGTAATATTTGCATTCTGTTTAGCTGCTTCAAACCGAGTTTAAGAAATAACTGTTTACTGTGTTAAAGCTGGTTAATGCACAGGCATAGAGACCCTGTAATAATCAATGAAGTTATAGATTATGATCATTAAAAGACCCCCTGATTTAAATTCAAAATCATTTCAAACTTTTCCCTGTTCAGCATTGCTACTAGTTTCATGTGTGTTGGTGATTGGTTTTTAAAACTATTACACCTAGTTCATTTAAGATACTTATTGTTGAGAGGCATACGTTACTGTTTACTATACCATTGGCCATTTGTTTGTTTGTAGCACATTTATTTTCAAGTTTAGGTCACTATGTTGTAGCATGAACAGATATAAGGAAAGAGTTTAGTGTATGTGCCAAGGAAGGTTAGGTTAGTCTTAGCACTGCCATCTGCTTTATCATTTTGCTTGATACAAGAATGCCTAATTTGGCTGGCGACCGGTTTTAAGATGTAATTTTACAACTTGCTTTTGTGCTGGGAGCACTCCTGTTCTTGAAGTGAGCCACCGTTTACTGTTGGTTACACTCTTGCGGAGTGTTGCGCAACCAATCCGAATTCTATTGTTCTGTTTTCATTTGGTTATCTCGCGGTTACAACTTATCAAAAATTCCTGCAAGATGTATAACATTAGCATCGATTGCCGTTTAAGGTGGTCGGTGGTACCGTTATAGGGTGCAAAGATATTTCTCTACTGAATGTGACGACGACCCCTACATTTGGTAAAACAAATAACACCATTTGATATTATCGTGGTGACTAACTTCACATGAGTGATTAATAGTTTCACAAAGTATCAATATTATTATGTACACTAATGTATGCTCGTCAGAGATATGTGACCATGCCGAACAGGTACGCATCCACCTAAGACAGATTTGGCCTGTGTGCTTTGTGTTCCGTCATCGGGTCACTCTGCATTCTCTCACCGAGCCGGAGGCCATATAGTGTTGTTCTATACACATCTAGAATGTCTATTAAAGGTGAAGTACATTTTACTTGAAAATATGAGATAAACGTTCATTCAGAACAATATCAAACCGAAACCGCTAAAATCAGTAACTGGTTTAGAAATCTTTTATCGATTTTGTGAAATCTGCTGATTATGTGAGATTTCTCTTAAAAAACGGCTAGTTGTGTAACCTCCTCTCTGATGCTATCAGTATTTTAATTAATGTTTCTTGAATTATTAATGGATTGACTTTTCCACTGCTTCGGAACCTTACTTAAATATAGTGAAGGAACGTAATGGAGAAGAGCCGGCTGTGGCTGTACGCCGACACCACCTTCTGCTGCCGCGGAGCTGTCGCCTAAGTGCCACCGCTTGCTCACCGCGTCTTTCACCAGCCGCAGACTCTCCGAGTGTCGCGGGAAGCCGCCGCTAAGGCGCAATTTGTGTCTGATAGGGGCTCGTATTCGTGACTGGTGTGGACAGACTTGTAGATCAGCCGAGCTACTCGTCAAAATTTTTCTAAAACTATGTACATATACTAACTGACAAACCTGGCATTACCGGGCTATTCATTTCGGCAATTTTCTATTAGAAACGAAAACAAAACTGCGTTCACGTATAATATCGAAAGATTGCATTTCAATTTTATCGTGAAAATGCTTACGGTATTATGTAACAGTCGTACAAAGAAGTATGAACAACGTACAAACGTTAAGTACAGTACCCCTGTATAATGGACGCAGCTACTTCGCGTGTCTACAAAGTGATTTTGTAAATGTCTCTATAGCAACCCCTCTTCATAGCGCTATTAACCGCTATTGTTTTCGCCTACAGCCATTGGTGCTACGTAGTTGAAAACTGTCAAATCTCTGCTAGATGTCAAGGAGTTCCTTAAGTTGACTTGCCTGTAGGTGTGCCTTAAGTAATAAAGGATAAATGTATTAAAACTACATGCATTGTTTTACGCATCTCTTTGTTTACGACCTCATATATCTCGCACAATGTGTCATACAACATTTGTGTAGGTACATTCAGCGGCGTATATACGTACTGTTTGGGAAATATCTCGCCGACATAATTAGTAGCAAACAAGTAATAAATTGAAACGTAATACACAATGTGGCAGTTTTGAAATCATCTCAGTGTTTATGATGTCATATCTCTAGAAATACGATACGTAGATGGTTCTTACCCTTACAGCGAATGTTGCCTGACACTAAGGGATATCCGTACCAAGTTTGGTTAACTTGATCCTCTGTTTTACACGGAGTGTTGACCATACATACATAAACACATACAGATGCACACACATCCATTTTTATTACATGCAGAGTGAAGGAAGAATGACGCACTCGGCGGTCAGCATGCTATTTCTCATCCCAGTTCTAGACACAAGTGTATGTAGCAAAACCTAGTCCTACCAATAGGTTAAACAGTAGTGTGGTTGTAAAACGAGGCTCTGACAACGCTGTAACTGTGTTTAGCGTGACTAAGAACAGGTTGCATAAACTGTGTACTTTGTCGGAGATGTCCCATTAGCTCTGTTGGACGAAATAATGCTGTGGGAACTGATTGGCAGACTCGAAGATGTTCGAGTTTCGTTGTGCCAAACATATACTTTCTTCAGTTAAAGCGTGAAACTGTGTGCAATTTACACCTCTACAACGCGGTATCTTACGAATTTCTATCTGTTACCGTGCTCTTTACTTAAACATTAAGGCATAACGTGAACTTCTTACAGACGTAAATGGCAACTTTGTTTCGCTTATGACAAAAATAATGCCAATAGGAAATAATAAGTGGACGTCTTTATGCAAAGAGGTACGAAAAACACGGTAGGTATGCTACGTTTGATTACGCATTGGGCTATGCACAATAATTTCATTCTGTACGTTTAAATTGAGGCTTATTTTCACAGAGCTGGTACGTTCATGTACGACCTATATTCACTTAAGAGAACATGTTTAAAAGTGATCACCTCGCATTTGCAAACAGTTCGCCACCTGCTGGATCATACTTTACTGGACACTACGTAACACACCTGCATCCACCATTTCCGAAACAGCATGCATACCAGCTAATAGGTCATCTACGTCCGTGAATAGAGTACTATAAACCTGTAGTTTTCAGTGTCTCCGCAAATACAAATCTACGGATGAAGATCCGGAGAACGTCGAGGCCATAACTTTCGACCTCCACGACCAATCCATTTCTCTGGAAACGGTTCATTTAAATGGTTGCGCACATTTATTCCAAAGTGTGCCCGTTCACCACCATGCTGAAAGTATACCTGTCACCGAACACCAAGTAGAACGTTTTCAAATGCGTCAGAAAACAAAGTACTGTAAAGAAACGCACAATACAGGAGAGCAATTAACATTTTCGGAAATAGATATGGGTCCAAAAGCCCTCCTCCCACGATTCCAGTGCACAGGTTTATGACAAAGTATCGTACGTGAAAGCCACTTGCGCGGTTGCATTGTATTCCGAGCAGTAACGGTTGTTCTGCTGATTGAAAATACCTTCACGGTTGTAGTTAGTTTCGTCAATCCGTATCACATTGTTTACAATATATTAATTATCTTCCACTTTGTGCGTAAGCCATTCACAAAACTGTACTCGTCTAATGTGGTCTTCTGGCCCCTGGTGTTAACGTGTACTGATATGGATGCAGCTTTCGTCGTACAGCACTTCAAAAACCAGTCTTAGGGACATCTGGAGCTGCCTTAAAATATCACGAGTACTTCGCTGAGGTAAGGGGTGAACGGTTACAAGAATCGCGTACTCTCTTTGTGGTGTACCTTTAGCTTTTGAGAGACTTCTGTTTATTACTTGTAGACGAAGATTACAGGTTTCCAAATGGGGTTGCTCAAGGCAACGAAAAACATTCTTATAATGATGTCGCCTTTGAGACTACCATGGAGGGTATGCGCGAGCAGCAGTAGCAGCATCTTCGTTATCGGAAGCGCCCAGTACCAAAACCATATCGACGGATTCATCGTTTCTGTACTCCATCGCGAAGCCGTCCTACATGAACAGGAGTAGTTATGGTTGTGCACTGTGCGGTTAGTAGACACGTGCATGCAATTTTATGGATCCCACTGTCATAAAATAGGCTAATGTCATGTGACAAAATGATTTCCTACTTATAAACGACAAGAAATAGGGAACGGACTCCTAAAAAATGAAAAATGGGACCAATTCGCAGCTCCATAGTGCATATGTGTTTGATGGCCAAGTTGCGTACTCAGTGAGCAACAATGGCTGATACGGTAGTGCAACATGGTAGACGTTATTCTGTACATTCCAATGTGCTGGAAAATGTGACAGTGTTTTCAAAACGCATCTGAATTTGATAGATGAACTTTTGTCTTGAATTTGCATGCCGACTTACAAGAGCGGCATGCTATGCCCTATCTGTAATAGGTGCAAATGCAGATATTTTTGTTGGTAACTGAAGCCGATGTACTGAACAACACGATGCCAGTATTTACGAATTCTGCAGCCTAGTAATTATAGCAATAAGCAGTAGTATGTTTTTAGGTTACTTGGTACTTCCTAGTACATGTGGCAAGAGCAACGCAGTAATGGCTGTTTTTCCCCGATCAGCAGGTCAGGTGTTGAAATGTGGAAGCACGAACGCAACAAAGTTAGTGTATACTAACAGGTGTAAACCATGTCGTGTGGCAGTTGCGACAGTGCAGAAAACAGATCTTAAAGATTGGGACGATGTCAGTATTTACGAATTCTGCAGCCTAGTAATTATAGCAATAAGCAGTAGTATGTTTTTAGGTTACTTGGTACTTCCTAGTACATGTGGCAAGAGCAACGCAGTAATGGCTGTTTTTCCCCGATCAACAGGTCAGGTGTTGAAATGTGGATGCACGAACGCAACACAGTTAGTGTATACTAACAGGTGTAAACCACGTCGTGTGGCAGTTACGACAGTGCAGAAAACAGATCTTAAAGATTGGGACGATGTCAGTATTTACAAATTCTGCAGCCTAGTAATTATAGCAATAAGCAGTAGTATGATTTTAGGTTACTTGGTACTTCCTAGTACATGTGGCAAGAGCAACGCAGTAATGGCTGTTTTTCCCCGATCAACAGGTCAGGTGTTGAAATGTGGATGCACGAACGCAACACAGTTAGTGTATACTAACAGGTGTAAACCACGTCGTGTGGCAGTTACGACAGTGCAGAAAACAGATCTTAAAGATTGGGACGATGTCAGTATTTACGAATTCTGCAGCCTAGTAATTATAGCAATAAGCAGTAGTATGTTTTTAGGTTACTTGGTACTTCCTAGTACATGTGGCAAGAGCAACGCAGTAATGGCTGTTTTTCCCCGATCAGCAGGTCAGGTGTTGAAATGTGGAAGCACGAACGCAACACAGTTAGTGTATACGAACAGGTGTAAACCACGTCGTGTGGCAGTTACGACAGTGCAGAAAACAGATCTTAAAGATTGGGACGTGTTTGTGGGAAATTGTTAAACACAGAGAAAAATAACCAACATATTGATTTGTGTATATATTTAGGTCCCATCTATAAAAGCCAGCCGCGGTGGTCTAGTGGTTCTAGGCGCGCAGTCCGGAAACGCGGGACTGCTACGGTCGCAGGTTCGAATCCTGCCTCGGGCATGGATGTGTGTGATGTCCTTAGGTTAGTTAGGTTTAAGTAGTTCTAAGTGCTAGGGGACTGATGACCACAGAAGTTAAGTCCCACAGTGCTCAGAGCCATTTGAACCATCTATAAAAATATTGGTATTTATACCTCATACACCGTCTATACACGTATGGGTTTCATTACCACCTAGTTTGATTAACTTCTTTAAAAGTTTCTGGAATTAGTTTTAAATTGCTTTGATTTCACATCTTTCTGAATCGGTATTTCCAAATTTGGAATAATTATAATTTTCACCCACTAGAACGTTCTTCATAATTAAAATGAGGTACCAACTTCTGCTTCCCCCACCATATCAAACTGTTGCCACATACAGCTACATATAGGCACCTCTTTCAACTGTTTCTTGATCACTTGGTGCAGCGAATATCGCTAATATCTAATCATATACTTGACACCATAATATTAACTGTCATGTTTTATGTGCCTGAACATGGAATGTAATCTCCGAAATTGCATTGATTGCTTATCTGATCTCGCAGCTGTAATTCAAATTACGAGTTATAATCCGTAAACAGTACACACGTATGAGGGTTGCCCAGAAGGTAATGCACAGCATTTTATTTCTCAGCCCAAAACATTGCTACGAATGCCAAACTTTACGTATGTATTAATTGAAGTCTCCTGAGAGCGCGCGTCAAGTTTCCGTCGCGTAGATGTAGATGTAGGACAGTTTCAAAATGGCGTCTGTAGGTGATGTACGTTACAGGCAATGTGCCGTCATTGAATTTCTCAGTGCAGAGAAAGAAACTGTGATGAATATTCACAAACTGGTGCAAAGTCTATGGAGCATCTGCTGTCGACAGAAGCACAGTTAGACGCTGGGCACGGAGAGTGAGGTCATCAGAAGGCAGTTCGGCGGAGCTCCACTACTTGCAGCGGTCTGGGAGACCATCCACGATTGTCACATCTGACAACGTGCAGCGACCTGATGCTGTCATTCGCAAGGTCAGACACGTTACAATTCGGCAGTTCTTCCATTCGTGGAAGACATTTTGAGGACGACGAGGAGCTGATTCTCACAGTGAACACCTGCTGTGCCTCCAGGACAAGGATTGGCACCGACACAGCATGCATGCCCTTGATTCGCGCTCGAGGAAGGCCGTAGAACGGGATTGAGATTATGTCGAATTATAGGGTGTGTATATAAAGCACCATTCTTTCGTGTATGTGATTCTCATTATGTTCAATAAAGAATTGTTGAGGAAGACATTCCGGTGCATTACTTCATTACTTTCTGGGCAACCATTGTACATAGGCGCTCTTACACAAATCACATTTTAATATTTGTCAAGGACGATTGGTAACATCCGCAATGTATATATATATATATATATATATATATATATATATATATATACGAAATACATCCAGCGGTAATGTTAGGTGACTCACCCTATATATATATATATATATATATATTTGTATTAACCAATTACACTAGCCCCTCTCCTCACGTTCGGTCTGTGGAATCGATTCGTCAGTATTTGATGTGGTTTACGAAATATATCCAGCGGTAACGTTAGGTGACTCATCCTATATATATATATATATATATGTCCTACCCCCTTTTTTGACTGGGAATTTTGCAAGGTATCACTTGGTTGTTATCCAGGAACTTCTAGCCCGTTGCCAAACATTCCCATCTGGGGCCTTCTCCAGCACTCTCCCAGACTACTGGGGTATCGACTGCAAAAGTATGAATCCCATGACAGTGCCGGTTCCCAAAACTCACTCTACTAGTCAGGGGAGTGAATTAAAAAAAAATGGTATTTGTGTTTTGGACGATTATCTACCGTTGTAAAACTGGCTATGTTTCAGTTGCATAAAGTTGATGTGTTCAGTATTCTGCAGTGTTCCAAAAGTTTGTAGACAGTCAATACTAGTAGGTTCTGTTGATTGGATTCTGTTTGATTAAAAGAGGGCATTCGGAAGCTATGTCCCTCGATACTGAACTGTTAAGTTTCTTGATCTGCCGGAAACGGTGGCACGAAAATATATTTTTTAGTTGTTAACGGCTTAAGGTACCATAAGTATCAAAATCAAAAACATTTAACTGTCTGCCTTGTGAATAAAAATTCATATGTGAATGTTAAAATTTACAGAATGAAAATTAATAGCTTTCCTGTATATTATAATATAGAATTAAATTGTCCAATAAACGTTGAAACGTTCCTACGGTGAAAGACTGAAATAAATGTGGACAATCAAAGATATTTTTGTGAATGGTATTAACATTCGGATCTATTTTCACAATGTATGTCATGCTGCACATCTATTTCGCATCGCGAAAAGAAGAGAGATTTCCATTTCAGTAAGGAATTTTCTTCATCATGAGTATCCTGCTTGAATGTTGGTCAAAGATGTATGAACATGAGAGATGGCTCAACTGTCAAAAATAGTGGTCACGGAGAAGCAGTTTACCTTAGTCACTACAAGTGAAGGGGTTTTTGTTGGTTAACCTTTCACTACTTTTGCCGTTCGCCCTCTCCAATTATGTTAACAATTTCAGATGCCTTTTGTAAATCGATTAATTACGTAGTGTTTGTGATTGAAGCGAACAATACGTTATGTGCCCAGGCAGCAAGGAACCACAGTATTTTAATTAAGTCTAGTCAACAGACTACAAGAGCGCAGTTGCCTTGGGACGTCAGCCCACACTGCTTAGTGCAAAGTGAAAGTCAGTCTCTGATGTTGAATGTTCTTACAGAGATCACGTCTGTTGGGGCTATGGTTACCAGAGAGAAGTAGGACTGATCTAGGGCAGAGTCAGGTGAAATTCCATGCTGTATGATGGTGAAGATGAACTCCAGTGAAGCGATAAACTCGAGGAAAGTTGATCTCCGTTGATGCAGCTGTGAGTTACTCCTCGTTGGCTCAGTGATGTCAACTCCGTTTGAAGAGCTGCTGTGTGCAGCTGACGTAAGCTCAGAGGGTGAAATGGCTGCTAAGTTGCTGGGCAGCGACCTGAATACCCGCCTGGCACAGACATACCGGCTCAGCACTCCAGGCGCACGTGACATCCGGAAGAGAGGCAATCCCAAACGACAGCACTTTTTTGGGCGATACTTAAAACTACGACCGTGAGGTTCAGCTGAAAACAACTCAGTTCGTTTGTTTTGATTGTGAATTTCTTCAATTCGATCTGCTGAGATAACACTGTTAGCGATTCGGAGCTTCGACAATCCTCAGTAGACTACAGTATAGTTGCTGAGTCACTGGCTGTAGCCTGGGGCACAGCATATTAAATCAATAATTCAGAGTCTTTTGTTTGCTGGGGATTCTGCAGCGCTCAGTACCTTTCAGCCAACTACTTAATATCACGCTACCATTCAATATTTTATCGGAGATGATTTTTCTTTGAGTAATGTATATAGAATTAGCATGCCCACCCGATAATTGCAAGATTATACTGTTATGTGAATTCAACTTCTGTTACTGTGGGCTATGCCTGCATTAAGGCTACATACTTCATAAATGATTAAAGGTTTGTTATTTTAAAATACATGGTATGAACAGAACATTATGGAGAGTTTCCAGAATGAGATTTTCACTCTGCAGCGGAGTGTGCGCTGATATGAAACTTCCTGGCAGATTAAAACTGTGTGCCCGACCGAGACTCGAACTCGGGACCTTTTGCCTTTCGCGGGCAAGTTCTCTACCAACTGAGCTACCGAAGCACGACTCACGCCCGGTACTCACAGCTTTACTTCTGCCAGTACCCCGTCTCCTACCTTCCAAACTTTACAGAAGCTCTCCTGCGAACCTTGCAGAACTAGCACTCCTGAAAGAAAGGATATTGCGGAGACATGGCTTAGCCACAGCCTGGGAGATGTTTCCAGAAGGAGAGCTTCTGTAAAGTTCTTCTGGAAACATACCCCAGGCTGTGGCTAAGCCATGTCTCCGCAATATCCTTTCTTTCAGGAGTGCTAGTTCTGCAAGGTTCGCAGGAGAGCTTCTGTAAAGTTTGGAAGGTAGGAGACGGGGTACTGGCAGAAGTAAAGCTGTGAGTACCGGGCGTGAGTCGTGCTTCGGTAGCTCAGTTGGTAGAGCACTTGCCCGCGAAAAGCAAAAGGTCCCGAGTTCGAGTCTCGGTCGGGCACACAGTTTTAATCTGCCAGGAAGTTTCATTATGGAGAGTAATTTTTCTTTGTAAACTTAAGAATTAGTGCACCACAAAGTCTAGTTCTGGCTAGTTGCTACATGAATGGGATGCCCTCTCATATTGCATAGGAATTTCTTGTGACTTGTATAAGTCTCAAAATAATTTTCAATTAGCTACAATGTGGCCATGTGATATATTCGTCTCTACTAAGCGTTTAGAGGCTCAAATAAAGAGAGTCATTGTCACCTGAATGTTATTCGAGTCGTAATCTCCTTGCTGTTTTCAGTTATGAATTTATATTGATCTTTAAGTTAAAGTATATTTCGTGAGTCGTGTTTCAAACATGAGTTTGCCTTTATTTTTATCATTGTGTGACTCCTGTGAGATGTATGATGGACCTACGTGCACTTAAATTTTGGCGAATCTGTGGTAAAGTGAAGTTGAGTTGCACCAGTTTGTTTTGCCTCCTCTGACGGTTTGCTACTATACTGTGCTGAGGAATTTAATATTGATCACAGCAACAGAAATTTGTCTGCCCACAAACAAATTGTTAATTACGAAAAGTTTATGTTTTCGACGTTTTAATTAAAACTGTGAATACACCTTGTATAGCCCACACCACATTTGCTGCGTATTGGGCTTTTATCAGAAGATAAGTTAATTGTTCTCCAGGCCAAAATTCGTTTTTTTCTGCATTAATAATGTTTTTGTCGTCGTCCTAACAAGTGTACACTGTTAAGTAACACCTTATTAAGTTCTTGACAACAGACGACTAGAATGAGATTTTCACTCTGCAGCGGAGTGTGCGCTGATATGAAACTTCCTGGCATTTTAAAACTGTGTGCCCGACCGAGACTCGAACTCGGGACTTTACCTTTCGCGGGCAAGTGCTCTATCATCTGAGCTACCGAAGCACGGCTCACGCCTGGTACTCACAGCTTTACTTCTGCCAGTATCTCGTCTCCTACCTTCCAAACTTTACAGAAGCTCTTCTGCGAACGTTGCAGAACTAGCACTCCTGAAAGAAAGGATATTGCGGAGACATGGCTTAGCCACAGCCTGGGGGATGTTTCCAGAATGAGATTTTCACTCTGCAGCGGAGTGTGCGCTGATATGAAACTTCCTGGCAGATTAAAACTGTGTGCTAGACCGAGACTCGAACTCGGGACCTTCGCCTTTCGTGGGCAAGTGCTCTACCATCTGAGCTACCGAAGCACGACTCACGCCCGGTACTCACAGCTTTACTTCTGCCAGTATCTCGTCTCCTACCTTCCAAACTTTACAGAAGCTCTCCTGCGAACCCTGCAGAACTAGCACTCCTGAAGGAAAGGATATTGCGGAGACATGGCTTAGCCACAGCCTGGGGGATGTTTCCAGAGTGAGATTTTCACTCTGCAGCGGAGTGTGCGCTGATATGAAACTTCATTTGAGTCTCGGTCGGGCACACAGTTTTAATCTGCCAGGAAGTTTCAACAGGCGACTATTTTAGAAAGCCGAAATTTGTTGTAATAATTCCAGAAGTCTCATACTAAATACCCTCTTTTTCTAGGGCGACGATTTTAATCATCGCTGTGACTGTCCATTTTCCACTGTCACTACTCTTACTTCGTTGTTTCATAACGTCTGTAGAGATATTCATAAGTCATGAGTTTACCTGGACACATGTAAACTGCAATATAAACAAATGTAAATTGTAGTGGATATTGTTTAAGTAGAATTTATTCATACAGATGAAAAAACTTGTACACATGAACTGACATAGAAACAGAAGTGCTTTAAGTGTTACTGAAACATTTTTCCTATTAGCATAAACAATGAGTTGTTTTGGATGCATCCTTGATCACTGAACAGCATTTTATTTTTGGTTTAGCTTTCTGGACGCGGTAATATTCTTACAAGTTAAAAGATTTTCCTTTTGTTGTTGATTCTAATTATTTTCATAACTTCTTCCCTAGAGGTTGGTTTCTGATTGTGTTCTCTTAGATGTTTTATGAAAGTGGTGTGGTTTGTCCCGTACATCCTGGCTCTCGTGTCCTTTGTATCAGACATCAAACAGTCTGACTGTTTGTCCTATGTATTTGACATCATAAGTGTTACACTGTAATTCAAGGTTACATCTCTGTCCTTTATCAGCTTTGGTGTGTATTTTTGGATAGAAGTGGATAAAATTGTCTGTTGTGTATGTTTTGTTAATGCCCTCTCTTTCATAAAAATTTTGGTGATTTCATGTATGGATTCGTGTTTGTATGTCACAGTGTACCATTTTCTGTTCCCTCTTATAATTCCCTGAGTATGAAGTGTACATTGCAGTGCTGAATGTCTGTGATTGTGTTGTGTTGTGTTTCTGTCTTTAATTTTGTGTCCTTGTCCTTTTTTGAGTTTTCGTCTTATTGTTTAGCTTCGTGTCCATTTTACTGTTATAGCAATTGACTTTGTGTACTTGCGATAATATGTTGAGTTCTTTTTGGTAGCTTTCTTTGTTGAGCGGCACTGTGTTCAGTCTATGGAGCATATGTCAGAGTGTTGTTTGCTTTTGTGAGTGTGGGTGGTTCATAGATTGGGGAATGATAATGCCAGATGCTCTAGGTTTACAGTAAAGTTCAAAAATATGCTATTTACTTAGTTTTTTGATTGTTATATCCAGAAAGTTCTTTGGTTATTCTGTTCTCTTTCAACTATGAATTTTATGGTTTTATGTACATTGTTCAGACAGCATGTAATTTTTAAATTTTTGTTTAAGTTTTGCATATCAAGTTGGGGATGGCAGCCATATACCTGAAGCAGTACATTATGTTGTATTCTTTTGCTACTATATTCATGAAAATGGTGTATTCAATGTGGTCTATAAAAATATAAAAATTTGTTCTGTTATGAGCCTTTAATGTGAGTGTTACATTAATCTGTTCATCAGAGATGTGACTAAGTGCCTTCAGGTTTTTATCGATGGTGTCTATTGTTTTAGTACTAGTTTGTTGTAATACAAGTTTATATAGCAAAAAAGAGGAGTATCTGCGTGTCAGGGCTTTTTATACCTTTTATTTGTTATATTGGCTGTAGAGTGGTTTTGTCTAGTTGAACATAACGTTTGCAGATAGTAATAGTAACACATAACCTGCAAGCTTATCAGTGGGGGATTTTTTAAAACCAAGCGTTGGCCTCACAAGGAGATTTGGTTGGCTTCAGAGAAGAGGTGCAGTGGGATTAATTCCTGTAATTGTAACATTTAAATGAAGTGAAGTTATAGTGCAAACCCTAGCATGCGACCATATGAAAGGAAACGGAGATGCCAACCAAAAACGCGAAGAACTGTAAGTAATACTTTATTTAAGTAAAAAACGAAACGTGAACTGTTTTATAATCTACAAGTATCACATGAATGAACGGAATGTCATTCTAGTACCCACTGAAGATGCCTTAAAGTAAAAGCCGAAATGCGTCTGGGAGAAGCAAAATACACGCCAACACGAAAGTATGGTTTTTATTTGCTAAGTAAATATTTCTGTGTTTGCTGCGAATGACAGCCACATGAACAAACTTGTTATTCATGCCGTGCCACGTATTTCCATGTTGTCTGTACCAGAAATTCAGAAGAGTTCACAAAAATGCTCATAAAACATACAACACATAAAATTCAACACAGCATGCACTTGTAACGACCTTGTACCGAAATATATCAGCGTAAAGATTAAAAATATGTCATACAGCACTCAAAAATCAATTCATGTCACGCAGAAAACGTGGTCGAAATTCGAAATCTAATTCCTATACTCTACAAAACAAAAGATAAATTGTGTGGTACCTAAGACACTTTTCCAAGTTGGAAACACTGTTAATAAAATATCTGCAAACATTTTCAACTTGTGAACTCTATTAAATACACGATGTTTTTCTCCAATATGGTCAACAATGTCGAAATTCACACAGAAAAACCACTGTACAAGGAATGCAAACAGTTCATAGAAGAAAGATTAATTAGCTCAAAAACTTTCACTCAGAAGACAACAACTCCAAACACAACGAACCAAATTACACACACACAAATTGAACCCCCGATCAGTGAACCTTAAAGACACAAAAATAAACAGTAAAGAAACACAACCATTGAAGAAAGGGTTAAAATACGTGAATTCAGAAACAGATGAAGATTACACAGCAAATCCAATTTTAGAAGCTGAAAGTGCATTCACTGCGGAAGATAGGAGAGAAAACGCAGTGTCAGCATTGGATTACCTAGGAACTAGCAAGAAGAAGAAATCCATTACGTAATAAACAACATGAAAAGATAACAGCATAAAACAACACATACACGGAATGTGTAATACTCCGAAAAACTTTGGAACGAAACTTCAAGATGAAAATATCATCATTTCAAAACCAGACAAGGGGAACACAGTAGTACTTATGGACGAAGATCAACACATTGTAAAAACACAATTATCTCTCCTATAAAATAACATTATAGAATTAAAGTCAGACCCAACAAAACAGATTACATACAAAAGTAAAAAATACCCTAAATAAAGATCGCACTGGTTAACACAGATAAAAGAAAACTGGCACCGATTAATCCCACTGCATCTGTCCTCCAAAGCCAGCAAAAGGTCCACAAAAGAATAGTCCTGTTAGTCCAATATTGACTATCAGTAAATCTCCCACTTATAAGCATGTAGGATATATGTTAACATTACTGTCCAGAGATATCACAGTGCAAAGAGACCAATATTACACAGATAATACAATAAACAGAAGACAAAAAGTCTCAGGGACAACATCATTCCTCTCAGTTGATTCAAACCAAGATACCAGTACAATAGGCATGATAGATGAAACCTGTAAACACTTAGTCAATGCCTTGATGAACAGCTAAATGTAACAGGCATATTAATAAAGGTCATAACAGTGCAAAAGTACTTCCAATTCAATAACGAATTTTAAATACAGGAAGATGGGTTAGCAATGGGATCTCCAGTTTAAGGAGCCTTAGCAAACATTTGGATCCACCAAATTCAACAGATCATTTCCGCAAAATCAGTAGCAAAAGAATACAGCATATTGTTCTGGTTCAGGCGCATGAAAGACATCCCTTGTTTAATATATAATACAAATCATACACAAAAATTGAAAAATTGCATACTGACTCAACAATATAAACAAAAATATAAAATTCTAAATCGAAAGAGCACAGAATAATCAAAGTAACTTTCTGAATATAACAATTAAAAACAAAATAATAAGCATAGGTTTGAAATCTCCCATAAATCGACAGCAGCTGAAATGATCATTGTCTAATCCTCAAACTACACACACTAACAAAAGCAAGCAGCACTTTGACACATGCCCCATAGACTCAACATGGTGCTAATTAAAAAACAAAACTACCAAAAATACATTGACATAATAATCCAGACAGAGATAAAAAAACATAATCACAAAAGTAAACAACAAAATACATAGTGAAATAACAGCAGATAACACAGACTCGCAAACAAAACAACAGAACCAAACAATCACAAACTCTCAATGCTATAACAATTACACAGCCCAGTCCTGAAATTCTAAGATGAAACACAAGACGTTACTCACTTAGATACAAATACATATCCACACATAAAATCACCAACATATTCAAAAGACATAGCTTAAACACAAGATATCGAAAAGACAATTTCAACCAAAAATACCCCCCCCCAAAAAAAACTGACATAAGGAAGACACATACACCAGAAACAAGTGTATATCAATTACTGAGTAACATTTTGATAGCAGACGTGTTGGACAAAATGGCAGAGCACATGATGTGAGATACGATGAACGCATTAAGTCTGGAAGTATGCAACAATCCGCTCCACATTGCAGAATACTTAAGCAAACACAATCATAAACCAATCTCTAGAGAAGAATCTCCAATTAGAATCAACAATAGAAAACAGCTCCAACCACTGCAAGAGAGTAACCACACACATAATATCCAAGCAGAAACGGAAACACTGTTGTGCGACCAAGTACACATGCCAAACAACTCATTGTTTACAATAATAGGTAAAACAATAGACTGACACTTCTACAAGGGTTTATCACAATAATAATTATAATAATAATAGCCACTTGTCACTCACTGCTTGACGAACTTCTCCACGAACCATTTAAACCAAAAGTAAATCAGCTGTAGGCCTACACCAAAACATTCAACAACTCACGCTGAATAGCGTGCGACAGACCCACATCCACCCTCGCACTCACCCCGGCCCCTCCCCGCCACACACACACACACACACACATGTGCACACAGCCATAACATAAAGGAATTGACTATAGTTTCCAGTATATACTTGGTTACGCTTGCGATTTGTACATAAACAAAGCAAACAGGTTGAGACTTATAGAGAACTTATAGTAGTTACGTCTTCCAATCAAAGTTTTCGCTAAGATATTTGCCACTGTGATGGATGACTAATAGTGATCCACAGCGATAAGGGCAAACAATATCAGAATCCTGAAAAAAGTCGGAACATGAAGACACGTTTATGTTTCATTAGTGAAGCAATAGTACGATCCCCAGCCTGTGAGCAGATGATACAAAAAGCAGATATTAACCAAAAGCGCAAAGAACTAGAAATATCTATTTACATAACAGATGGGTCTTGAACTGTTTCATGGTCTACAAACAACACATATCAAAGCAGAACTATACCACTCTAGATCCCACTGAAGATGCCTTAAGACAAAAGTCGTGATACCTATGGGAGGTATAAAATACACAGCAGCAATAAATGCCTGGTAATTATTTACAAACAAATAATAGAATATAGATTCTATTATTCAGCATGCAGCTTTGTTTAACGCAGTCTTTACCAGTGATAGATGGGTCGCATATTAAATCGAAATCACTCAAGATAAAATAATGAATATTTGCACACAGGCTTTAGTAGTTGTAAACAAGAATAAAGAGTATATTAATCGTGTTCGGATCCATTTCTCATACAACATAAATTATCTGTCCTTCTGACACTTTTTGTTTTTTTCTGTTTTTCCATCCAGAAACTTATGTCGTGTAATCAACATTAGAAATTAGAATACTTTTCGTAAACATATAGTTTCCCTTACTTAGCTCCCGAAAGTGTCGGTAATTTACGAATGTTAGTTTTCAGGACTTGTCAGCAACCATTGAAATGTTTAACTGCTACCAAAGTGTACTTTAAGAGTCGCGTTAAATATATACGTGACCTATTCCTTCTGCCAGATTGACGGTTTTCTTTCTAAAAGCCATTTATTACTATGTTTTTACTAATGTTAGTAACCTGACTGCTAGGTAAAACTTAACCTCTGTGCATTATCGTGATCAACGTAAGTAAGTATTTTGAACTAATATTCTACTGATGATGCGTAGTAACAATGGGCTAAGGTTTTTAGTTATAATGGCCTAAGACTCACAACACGCATCTGAGTGTATTGTAAATTTACATGTTTGTTGTAACAAGATGGTTATTAAGTCTTAAATGAAACTAATTTTAAGATTTTTTTTAGTTTTATCATGCCCACGACGGTCATTTAACACAGTATCTGTGGAAAGTATAGTAGCATATGTGTAAAATTTTATTTTGTACCCCCTGTTTTAAGGAATGGCGTACATCTGTGAAGAAGTCCTCAACATGCATCTATGGAAGAAAAAGTGTACGGTACGTAACATTATCTAATTTTGTTTTTGAACAAAAATGTATTGCTTCACATCCAATGAAACAACTGTTATGTATAAGACGCTCACTACATACGTATTACATAAATGAAAACCGACGCAATATTATGTTGAAATAAGGAATAATTACTACTGCATAAACGAATGTATGACAAACAACAGGAGACATACAGCCGCTTATACTATTAAAGATATCACATTTCAAGGTAGTGTGTGCAGCAGTGTGTGCTTTATCGATGTCACCTCTCCAAGCGAGAAACTGTTTAGCGCTACGTACGCTACACGAAATGCCACGTGGCGGTGTTACTGGACGTGATGTAAAGTGAGATAGTGTCACGCGATGTGACGGAGTATCTAATGCGATTGACGTCTCCGATAACTTAGCGTGACCGACAGAACTGCCCGTCTTCATGTCACGTTATGTTTACCTCGAGTTTCACTACGTTACCGTCAAAAACTTTGACATCGCAGGAACAGCCATCACAAAAACAGCATTCATATAGTCAACGGTGACAACTAGCTACAGAGAGGATTTCTGGGGCCTATCGTGCTACAAACTGTCAGCTAAACTGAACTTTATTCACACTGTTTGAGCTTAATTACCAGCCTATTATAAGATTAGTATATGCAAAAGTTTATCCAGTGAAGTATCAAAACAGATACCCTCTGAGCCGCCAGGAAGTCCTTTTGTGAAGATTAGAGAAAATTATTAATATAAATATTAAGATAACTGTTGACTGTCGAGCCTAAATTAATATTAGTAGCTATGTGATGCAAGTTAGAGGGAGAATAAACTTAGGAATGAGTAAGATGGCGGTTTTCACATTGTTATTGGTAATTATCATATCAACAACAGATCCGTCGACCTATGAAGACCATCAGAGATGTTCAATGTAACATCTAACTTTGAGAGGCAGGACACCACCTGTACAAAAGTCCATGTTCTTGGATTTAATGTTATTTTCGTAGATACGATGCTTATCAACTTGGAACAGGACAAATGTTGAACATCTCTGCTTTTAATAATTCCCCAGAAACATATTCAACAAAAACATATAAGCAATTCGTAAGTTATTGTACACAAAAGCGTAAAATCTTTCTCTAACTAGTCGTTTATACTGATCTTATTAGTTACATTATTATCTGAACAAGTCTAATTTGAATTAAAACTCACAACATGTGATAATCTTAAAATATCCACCACATGGTAGTTAAGGCCTATTACAGCAAGTAGTTATAGCAACGAAGTAATGTAGTAAGGACAAAAATGTCTTCAAGCTCTTCTTACGCTTGATAAATGTTGAAAGCCGGTCACAAGTGTTAGAAAGCGTCCCTTGCTGATACAATGACAAAATTTTAGAAAGTGTAAATATACTGAGAGCATAAGTCAGTATGTCCTATTCTCTGCAAAAACTTCTGCAGGGCACTCCAGAATTCACGTTATGAATAATTCTCACATTATGTGATCAAAAATATCCGGAAACCTGGCTGAAAATGACTTAAAAGTTCGTGGCGCCCTCCATCGGTAACGCTGGAATTCAGTATGGTATTGACCCCCCTTAGCCTTGATTGCAGCTTCCACTCACGCAGGCATGTGTTCTATCGGGTGCTGGAAGGTTTCTTGGGAAATGATGATAATGATGATAATGGTGATGACGATGATGGTATTTGGTTTGTGGGGCGCTCAACTGCGCGGTCATTAACACCCCTCTTGGGGAATGGCACCCCATTCTTCACGGAGTGCTGCACTGAGAAGAGGTATCGATGTAGGGCGGTGAAGCCTGGCTCGACGTCGGAGTTCCAAAACACCCCAAAGGTGTCCTATGGAATTCAGGTCAGGACTCTATGCAGGCCAGTCCATTTCAGGGATGTTATTGTCGTGTAACCACTCCGCCACAGGCCGTGCATTATGAACAGGTGTTCGATCGTGTTGAAATATGCAATGGCCATGCTTCGACAGTGGGAAGCAAGAAGATGCTTAAAATACCAATGCAGGCCTGTGCTGTGATAGTGCCACGCAAAACAACAAGGGGTGTAAGCCCCCTCCATGAAAAACACGTCCACACCATAACACCCCCGCCTCCGAATTTTACCGTTGGCACTGCAGACGCAGACAGATGATGTTCACCGGGCATTCGCCATACCTACACCCTATCATCGGATCGCCACACTATGTACTGTGATTCGTCACTCCACAGAACGTTTTTCCACTGTTCAATCGTCCTATGTTTACGCTCCTTACACCCTTTGGAATTTAGAGGCATGATGTGTGGCTTACGAGCAGCCGCTCGACCGTGAAATCCAAGTTTTCTCACCTCCCGCCTAATTGTCGTAGTACCTGCAGTGGATCCTGATGCAGTTTGGAATTCCTGTGTGATGGTCTGGATAGATGTCTGCCTATTACACGTTACGATCCTCTTCAACTGTCGGCAGTCTCTCTCAATCAAAAGACGATATCGGCCTGTACGCTTATGTGCTGTACGTGTTCCTTCACGTTTCTGCTTCGCTATCACATTGGAAACAGTGGACCTAGGGATGTTTAGGAGTGCGGAAATCACGCGTACAGAGATATGACACAAGTGACACCCAATCACCTGACCACGTTCGAAGACTGTGAGTTCCGCAGAGCGTCCCATTCTGCTCTCTCGCGATGTATAATGACTACTGAGGTCACTGATATGGATTTCCTTGGCAGTAGGTGACAGCACAATGCACCTAATATGAAAAACGTATGCTTTTGGGGGTGCCCTGATACTTTCGATCACTCATTTTACAAACTTTGACTTACCTTAAAGTCTTTCCTCAAAATATGATACATGACTGCAATTATGGGATTAATGTAAACAAAATTTCAAACATTTCAGTTTTATCACACTGCTTCCACACAGAAAAATGGTAACACGCCACTCCATTTTTAAAAACTGTACAGAAAACCTGGTGACTCACTTGGTCACTAAATGGGCAGGAAATGTATCAGCACCAACATATATACCTGCATGTCATCTCCAACCATCACCCACTTCAACCCTTCACACTTTAACCAATACAGCTAACCGATCAGAGATACTGGATTTTTCAAGGTGAAAACGCAGAAACTGAGATCCAATTTCAGAATCAATGGTTACGATAAAAGAGCTGCACGAACCATGATGATCAAACCAAAACCGGAGGCGACGAACAGAAGCAAATCGCTGTCCTGCTATGTGCAAAAATGTACGTTTTGGTAATGTTCTCCACGGAGTACGCTCATCAGTGATTTTCTAGACTCCACGAAGGAAGCTACCGAGAAGCTGCACTCACCTCAAGTCTATGATGTGAGTCACAAGAGTATAATAGCATATATACAAAGTTCCCTTAAAGAAACACGAAACCGTTTACATGGTGGCCTGCACAGCAGGTCAGCAATAGAGGAATTTAAAAAGATTTTGGCCAAACTGTACACTTCTGGGAAGTTAGCATAAGGCTACGCGAGCAACTACCATGAAGAGAATAAGAGAATTTACGAAATGGACTGAGATTGTGAAACAGCCTATGCAAATGAATCGCAACCAAGGCCACAGACTGCCATTTTCTGGGCTACCGGCAGTAGTGGACAGCGTTCAGAATGTTACCCCATTAGGAACGTCAGAAAACCCAGCTGAAGTGCAAATGACGTACTTAAGTGTCACCACTGCCATTTAACACAATGAGAGAAACACATTACATCGTTGAACTCTTCTATCTTCCTTCGCCGATAGCAGGTAGTATGAATAAAAATAATATTTACTGCCAATAAAGGATATCAGCCAGCTATGGTAAAAAGACGCTCTCACGTGCTCCCAAAAGTCTAACTGAAGATCACGCCTATCTGCTGGTTTGAATTTTCCACTTCTGTGTCAAGTTATGTACTGACTATAAATTCTGGAAGGAATAGCTGAAGAAAGGAATGCTATACTGGCTAAATATCATAAGAAACACATAGAATTTACTAAATCTCACTCAGTTTTAATAAATATGGAGTCTGAAAATAATGCATTTCTCCATTGGTTTATCGATTTACGACTCATCCATACTTTTTGTTATTATTTATTTGAGGCTAAATGTGTAAAGTGGCAATCCCATCTGGCAAAGTTTTGCTGCCAGAGATCCGCATAGATAGTTTTTATTGATAAAACATCCTATAAAATTGAATTTACGAAAATCGGTACGAATATAATGCTTCTCCATCATGTTACGAATTTTAAATTGTACCTACCTGCAAAAAGTTAGGACTTGCATGTAAACAATAAAACTCGTTGCTCGCACAGCTTAGTGAAAACACTCAGTGATACTGTTGGAGTGACGAAATATTTTTGCATGCAATCTTCCTAACAGTTTTTACCCAAGTACATATACACTACTGGCCATTAAAATTGTTACACCAAGAAGAATTGCAGATGATAAACGGGTATTCATTGGACAAAGATGTTATACTAGTACTGACATGTGATTACATTTTCACGAAATTTGGGTACATAGACACTGAGAAATCAGTACCCAGAACAACCACCTCTGGCCGTAATAACAGCATTGATACGTCTGGGCATTGAGTCAAACAGAGCTTGGATGGCGTGTACATGTACAGCAGCCCATGCAGCTTCAACACGATATCACAGTTCATCAAGAGTAGTGACTGTCGTATTGTGACGGGCCAGTTACTCGGCCACCATTGTCCAGACGTTTTCAATTGGTTAGAGATCTGGAGAATATGCTGGCCAGGGCAGCAGTCGAACATTTTCTGTATCCAGAAAGGCCCGACAGAACCTGCAACATGCGACCGTTCATTTTCCTTCTGAAATGTAGGGTTTCGCAGGGATGGAATGAAGGGTAGAGCCACGGGTCGTAACACATCTGAAATGTAACGTCCACTGTTCAAAATGCCGTCAATGCGAACAAGAGGTGACCGAAACGTGTAACCAATGGCACCCCACACCATCACGCCGGTTGATACGCCAGTATGGCGATGACGAGTACACGCTTCCAATGTGCGTTCACCGCGATGTCGCCAAAGACGGATGCGACCATCATGATGCTGTAAACAGAACCTGGATTCATCCGAAAAAATAACGTTTTGCCATTCGTGCATCCAGGTTCGTCGTTGAGTACACCATCGCAGGTGCTCCTGACTGTGAGTCTGCGTCAATGGTAACCGCAGGCGTCGTCGAACTGTTCGTGCAGATGGATGTTGTCTTTCAAGCGTCCCCATCTGTTGATTCAGGGATCGAGACGTGGCTGCACGATCCGTTACAGTCATGCGGATAAGATGCCTGTCATCTCGACTGCTAGTGATACGAGGCCGTAGGGATCAAGCACGGCGTTCCGCATTACCCTCCTGAACCCACCGATTCCATATTCTGCTAACAGTCATTGGATCTCGACCAACGCGAGCAGCAATGTCGCGATACGATAAACCGCAATGGCGATAGGCTACAATCCGACGGAAACGTGATGGTACCCATTTCTCCTCCTTACACGAGACATCACAACAAGGTTTCACCAGGCAACGTCGGTCAACTGCTGTTTGAGTATGAGAAATCGGTTGGAAACTTTCCTCATGTCAGCACGTTGTAGGTGTCGCCACTGGCGCTAACCTTGTCTGAATGCTCTGAAAAGCTAATCATTTGCATATGACATCATCTTCTTCCTGTCGGTTAAATTTCGCGTCTGTAGCACGTCATCTTTGTGGTGTAGTAATTTTAATGGCCAGTAGTGAAATTCGCGCACTCGGTCTTCCCAGCGCGACTCCGCACCTGCCAGCGATAAAAAAATGACTGCCACAAAATGTCGTCTGGCGAGTACATCCGGCAGAAAAAGGACGTTAAAGAGTTTCAACGTGGCAACACTGTAACCACATACGCGGTAACTACCTCTGTCAGCACATGTTAATCGCGCTGTCCAATTGGTGCAGTGGATAGAGCTTTGGATGAGTATGCATGGGTTCGATCTTTCCGTCTTGGCTTAACGTATATGTTTTTTATTTGGTTAATGTAGCCGACGTGGTACGGTATGTGACATCTTAATCGTCAACACCGATTGCAGGGATCCTCTAGGGAAAATATGCACTTACATACTATAATCGTAGAAATGAAGGATTGGTCAGCTTTGAATTTATTTGCATGAATTTATTTGCACCACTTCATCTACTAGCTGCGAAACCTGTTTTCTTTGTACCGTCCTCCAGTGGTCTAATAGATTAGTATCAACTCTTATTTTTGCCTGGTTCAGGTCCATTATATTTTGTTAGGTCCTTACGTTACCAGTAGGACAAGAAACTTGCTTTCTCAATAACGTCCAAACTCTATTATTATTTGCATGTCTTATTACCATGGTCCCACTTTTATGCCTTTCAATATTGAGTCTGGTAACTGCATGCTATTTAGTATGTATCTCAATGCAATATTATTATTTCTCTTTCCTGTCTCAGACGTTATGTCTGGTTAAAAATGGAAAGTGACGTGGACCTTGATCAAGCGTGACTTCCTTGTAACTGTACGGTATATGTTACATTGCATTTAGGAACTTTCGGGTAATTGAACATTTATCAATCATTACAGATTTCTGTAGTTGTATATATACGTTTGGATATAGCTGTATTGCGTTGATGTACTGGTGGATATTGTGTGGTATGACTCCTGTAGTTGATAGTATACTTGGTATGATGTCAACTTTATCCTGATGCCACATGTCCTTGACTTACTCAGCCAGTTGGATGTATTTTTAAATTTTTTCTCTCGTTTTCTTTTGTATATTTGTTGTATTGGGTATGGAATTTCGATTAGTTGTGTTAATTTCTTCTTTTACTGGTGAGTGTGATGTCAGGTTTGTTAAGTGGTGTTGTTTTATCTCTTACAATGGTTCTGTTCCAGTATAATTTGTATTCATCATTCTCCAGTACATTTTGTGGTGCATACATGTATGTGGGAACGTGTTGTTTCATTAGTTTATGTTGTATGGCTAGTTGTTGATGTATTATTGTTGCTACATTGTCATGTCATCTGGGGTATTCTGTATTTGCTAGTATTGTACATCCACTTGTGATGTGATCTGCTGTTTCTGTTTGTTGTTGTCAAAGTCTGCATTTATCTGTTGTGGTATTGGGATCTTTAATAATATGCTTGCTGTAATATGTGGTGTTTATTGTTTGATCCTGTATTGCAATCATGAATCCTTCCGTCTCACTGTATATATTGCCTTTTCTTTGCCATGTGTTGGATACGTCTTGATCGATGTGTGGCTGTGTTAGATGATACGGGTGCTTGTCATGTAGTGTTTTCTTTTTCCAATTTACTTTCTTCGTATCCGTTGGTATTATGTTATCTAAAGGGTTGTAGAAGTGGTTATGAAATTGCAATGGTGTAGCCTACGTATTTATATGAGTGATTGCTTTGTGTATTTTGCTAGTTTCTGCACGCTCTAGAAAGAATTTTCTTACATTGTCTACCTGTCCATAATGTAGGTTTTTTATGTCGATAAATCCCCTTCCTCCTTCCTTTCTGCTTAATGTGAATCTTTCTGTTGCTTAATGTATGTGATGTATTCTATATTTGTGGCATTGTGACCGTGTAAGTGTATTGAGTGCTTCTAGGTCTGTGTTACTCCATTTCACTACTCCAAATGAGTAGGTCAATATTGGAATAGCATAAGTATTTATGGCTTTTGTCTTGTTTCTTGCTGTCAATTCTGTTTTCAGTATTTTTGTTAGTCTTTGTCTATATTTTTCTTTTAGTTCTTCTTTAATATTTGTTTTATCTATTCCTATTTTTTGTCTGTATCCTAGATATTTATAGGCATCTGTTTTTTTCCATCGCTTCTATGTAGTCGCTGTGGTTATCCACAATGTAATCTTCTTGTTTAGTGTGTTTTCCTTTGACTATGATATTTTTCTTACATTTGTCTGTTCCAAAAGCCATATTTATATCATTGCTCAATACTTCTATTATTTTTAGTAATTGGTGGAGTTGTTGATTTGTTGCTGCCAGTAGTTTTAGATCATCCATGTATAGCAAATGTGTGATTTTCTGTTGGTATGTTCCAGTAATATTGTATCCACAATTTGTTCTATTTAGCATGTTGGATAGTTGGTTCAGAGCAAGGCAGAACCAGAAAGGACTTAATGAGTCTCCTTGGTATATTCCACGCTTAATCTGTATTGGCTGTGATGTGATATTATTTGAATTTGTTTGGATATTAAGTGTGGTTTTCCAGTTTTTCATTACTATGTTTAGGAACTGTATCAATTCAGGATCTACTGTGTATATTTCCAATATTTGTAGCAACCATGAGTGGGGTACATTACCAAAAGCTTTTTGGTAATCAATGTATGCTTAGTGTAGTGACCTTTATTTAGTTTTAGCTTGATATGTCACTTCTGCATCTATTATCAGTTGCTCTTTACATCCTCGTGCTCCTTTGCAGCAGCCTTTTTGTTCTTCATTTATAATTTTGTTCTGTGTTGTATGTGTCATTAATTTGTGTGTAATGACAGAAGTTAATATTTTGTATATTGTTGGTAGGCATGTTGTGGGGCGATATTTAGCTGGGTTTGCTGTGTCTGCTTGATCTTTAGGTTTCAGATAAGTTATTCCATGTGTAAGTGCATCAGGGAGTGTGTATGGATCTGCAATGTAACTGTTAAATAATTTAGTTAGATGTGAATGTGTTGAGGTGAACTTCTTTAGCCAGAAATTTGCTATTTTATCTTTTCCAGGGGCTTTCCAATTGTGCATAGAATTAATTGCTCGGGTAACTTCATGTTGCAAAATTATCACTTCGGGCATTTGTGGTATCATCTTGTATGTGTCTGTTTCTGCTTGTATCCACAGTGCGTGCCTGTTATGTTGTACAGGGTTAGACCATATGTTGCTCCAGAAGTGTTCCATGCCTATTATGTTTGGTGGGTTGTCTATTTTAATGTGTGTGTTACCTATTGTGTGATAAAATTTCTTTTGGTTTGTGTTGAATGTTTGGTTTTGTTTTCTTCTATTTTCACTTTTTATGTATCTTCTTAGTCGTTTGGCCAATGCTTGTAATTTCGGCTTCTTTTCATCTAATTGCTCTATCGCTTCTTGTTGTGAGATTTTACCTAACCTTTTTCGTTTTTTGTCTGATGTTTAATTTCTTATAAATTGTGTTAGCTGTCCGATGTCTTTTCTCAGTTTTTATATTCTGATCTGTAGCCTGTGTTGCCATGCTGGTTTTGTGGGTTTCTTCTGTGTGTTTGTTTGTTCTGATCTGTGCCTAATGTGTATATTTAGTGTAGTGAGTGTTCCTACATAAACCAGTAGTTGTAAGTCTTACATAGTTGTATTTCCATTTATTTTGTTGTGTATGATTGTGTTGATAGTGGTTATTGTTGCTTCGACTTGTATTCTATATATGTTAGCTGAAATTTTTCTTCTATATCTAACATGTGTGTCACTTCATGTTCTGTTTGTGCTTGTTCTGGTGGCTGTCTTAAGATTTCGTTTTCCTCTGATTGTTTAATTGATGCGTGGTGTTCTTTGTTTGTTTGCTCTGGGATGTTTGAGTCCATTTCTGTATTTTCTTCTTCTTCTGATTGCACATTATTTTGTTCCAGTATGTGTTGTACTTGTTGTTTGATGTTTTCTAATTCTGACTGGGGTATCCTGTAATTATTGATTATTACATGGATCTGATCAGCTAGTCGTTGTTCTGTTAAAAATTTTAATTCTGGGTATCTGGTAATAAATTTTGTGTATACTTGTGATCTGTATCCAGTTGTGCTGATTCCTTAGTTTGTTGCTTGGTAATAACAGAACATGAAGTATCGGTTAACTGCATGTGACCATCTCATCCTCTCTCTTTGTTTTCCTTCTAGACTGGTTGCAGAAAGCATATCCTGCAAAACACCTCTATTTGGATTTAAATCATTTTCCGTGTGGCTAGTAGTGTCGTTACCATTGTGGACGGGCATAGAGTTCAAGCATCGTCCCCGACCATGACAGTGATTGTCCGAGGCTTCATTAGTTCTGTCCTGAACCAACTAATCACACTAAAGGGGGGTTAGCCCTATTAGTGGTTTGTTGTTTTCGTCACCTTTTACGACTGGCAGAACATACCGAAGGCCTATTCTTTCCCCGGGCCTCCATGGGGTTTATTATTGTTACTCTTTCCTTTCGCAGACGTTATGTCTGGTCAAAAATGGAAAGTGACGTGGATCTTCATCAGGCATGACATCCTTTTAACAGTATGGTATATGTTACATTGCATTTAGGAACTTTCGGGTAATTGAACATGTATCAATAATTACAGATTTCTGCAGTTGTATATATAAATTTGGATGTAGTTGTATTGCGTTGATGTACTGGTGTATATTGTGTGTAGTTGATAGTATAATTGGTGCAATGTCAACTTTATCCTGATTCCACATGCCCTTGACTTCCTCAGCCAGTTGGATGTATTTTTCAATTTTTTCTCTCGTTTTCTTTTGTATATTTGTTGTATTCAGTATGGATATTTCCGTTAGTTGTGTTAATTTCTTCTTTTTATTGGTGAGTGTGATATCAGGTTTGTTAAGTGGTGTTGTTTTATCTCTTACAATGGTTCTGTTCCAGTATAATTTGTATTCATCATTCTCCAGTACATTTTGTGGTGCATACTTCTATGTGAGAACATGTTGTTTTATAAGTTTATATTGTAAGGCCAGCTGTTGGTGTATTATTTTTGCTACATTGTCATGTCATCTGGGGTATTCTGTATTTGCTAGTATTGTACATCCGCTTGTGATGTGATCTACTGTTTCTATTTGTTGTTTGCAAAGTCTGCATTTATCTGTTGTGGTATTGGGATCTTTAATAATATGGTTGCTGTAATATCTGGTGTTTATTGTTTGATCCTGTATTGCAATCATGAATCCTTTCGTCTCACTGTATATATTGCCTTTTCTTACCTATGTGTTGTATGCGTCTTGATCGATGTGTGGCTGTGTTAGATGATACGGGTGCTTGCCATGTAGTGTTTTCTTTTTCCAATTTACTTTCTTCGTATCTGTTGGTATTATGTGATCTAAAGGGTTGTAGAAGTGGTTATGAAATTGCAATGGTGTAGCCTATGTATTTATATGAGTGATTGCTTTGTATTTTGCTAGTTTCTGCTCGTTCTAGAGAGCATTTCTTGAATTGTCTACCTGTCCATAATTTAGATTTTTTTATGTCGATAAATCCCCTTCCTCCTTCCTTTCTGCTTAATTTGAATCTTTCTCTTGCTGAATGTATGTGATGTATTCTTTATTTGTGGCATTGTGACCGTGTAAGTGTATTGAGTGCTTCTAGGTCTGTGTTACTCCATTTCACTACTCCAAATGAGTAGGTCAGTATTGGTAAAGCGTAGGTATTTATAGCTTTTGTCTTGTTTCTTGCTGTCAATTCTGTTTTCAGTATTTTTGTTAGTCTTAGTCTATATTTTTCTTTTAGTTCTTCTTTAATATTTGTATTATCTATTCCTATTTTTTGTCTGTATCCTAGATATTTATAGGCATCTGTTTTTTATTATTATCATTATTATTATTATTATTACTATTATTATTCTATCGATGGTATTGTGGAAACATCACGTCTATTACCGTTAAGGAAACAGTATGATTTGAAACTAAACAGTTCACAATTAGCGGTGCTGCGATGAATCATGCAGAACAATATCTATCAGAGAGGTAATGCACATTACGTGGAATAGCGCGGGCTTGATGGCGTGCTTATACTATACGCACTGTCCACCATTGAGGGACTAGTTATGAGTGGAGTAATGTGCCCAAGACAGACTCCAGTATACATGGGTAGATGTATCGAATTTTCTCATTGTAAACCTCTAAACCAGTGTGGCAGACATATGGCATAAAGAAGCGATGAATATGTGGATATTCTTCTGGTCGCTGATGCATCTGATTACTGGGTTGGTGTTGCCACTCCTTAATATGCTGCTAGATATCCTTGTCGATTCCATCTAGAGAAAAATGTGTTTCGTTGTCTGGAGCTGCACCTTCAGGATTCAGGTTCTCTCGTTCCACCATCGTTGTGACGGAGGTTGTCCACGGACTCGCCGTACTCCAGCTACTGAAGAAGCTATCTGGAGGTCATACACCAAGAACCTCAGCGAAGTGCACATAGCGTAGCAAGGCAGCTGCGTGTCTCGCTACGCACTGTCATTAACATGCTGCACGAGAATGGGCTACACCCCAATCATTATACGTTCAAGCAACACTTGCATCCTGCAGAACGCCATCAGTGGATGCAATTCTGTGAATGGTTCCAACAACAACACGAAGCTAAGATGAGCAGTGTGATATGGTCAGATAAAGCAGCATTCGCTCGTGAGTTGTCTTCAATATGCACAATGTCCATCGTTGTTTTCAGGTTAACCCGCACGTCACCTGCAACCGTGGATATCAAGTTCCCTTTGGTAAAAATGTTTGGGCTGGAATATTGGGCGACAGATGTTTGACCCCTACATGTCGCCTGACCGGTTGACTGCACAAAGGTATCATGCATTCCTCTCAAACTATCTGCCTGATGCCATGGAAGATGTTCCATTACCTCTTCGGCAAAGGATATGGTACCAACAAGATGGTGCACCTCCACACTCTGTAATTAATGAGGGAACATTTCCAGGGAACTAGGTCGGACGCAGAGGTCCCGTTGAATGGCCACCGCTTTCACCTGACGTAAATCCCCAGGATTTCGTCCTGTGGGGACACCTCAAGGTGCATGTGTACTCTACTCCGCCGACCAATATGTAAGAATTGGTAGTGCGTGTTCATGCTGCTCTCGTTACTGTGGACGCAGCTTTCCTGTGAAGGGCCAAGAGCTGTATGATCCGGCTGGTTGCGCAATGTCTGGACGGGCAAAAAGGTCGTTTTGGGCATGTGTTGTTCTGAGGACAACGTATTCTGTTGTGAAGGTTCCGCGGTCATTAATATTGAAATTATTACTGTCACTGGTTGCTAATGGGCGACATCTGAGCGGTCGTATTACATGTAGTATAGATGACAAGTATATTTTGTGTTATTTTACTGTGCTGTCATCTTTAGCATCTCAAAAATTTATATTGTTTTTGTAGTTATTCTGTCCTATTACAGCTCGTTTGTGTCAACTGCCTATTTCTTATTTGTTACGTCCAGCGTCATAAAATATTGTAAACATAGGACACATGTGACCTAAGAACAGATGTATATTATATTATAATATGATTTGTCTGAATGGATTAGCAAATTAAAAAAAAAAAAAAGGAAACTGCGTCCTAATCCAGGATCGAATCTCCGTCCTTCTGTATGTTAACTCGAAGTTCTGTCCACTGCACCATCTACACAAGACGATGAATGATAGTTGTCGGCGATATTTAGTGTACATGTGGTTACAGTGTTGCCAGATTGCCACTTTTTAGCGTACTTTTTCTGCCAGATGCACTCGCCGTACGAAATTTTGTGACAGACATTTTTTTTAACACTGGCATGTGATTAGTCAGGCTGCGAAGTTTTTAAAGGCACATTTCCAGGATGGGCGTATACATATTGCAAAAACGTTTGTGTAAGTACAGAATATAAATAAAGAATTACTTAAAATATTAATTAATTTAAGCACTAGTATCGACTGTGGCGTGCAGCCGCTGAAATAGTAGCATAATTACGCATTTTTGTTCTTGAAGCGGTCTGGATCGGACGCATTTTTACCATCGTTGCAGGTAATTATACGTCACACCGCCATTATTCTGCTTTACTGAGACGCAATCTCGCTAGGCATACTCATAGTTACGCACAGCAAAAGAATTAATGTGTCTATGTAATTTAGCTTAGTATAATATTACGTGAATACAGTGATATTATTCAATCTTGTGTTTCTTTTGTCTTGCAAGATATTGTTCCAATTAAGCGGCGTCATTGCATCGCTAAAGGTCTCGTGTTATAACGTCTGTGAATGGTCCAGCACGAACCAACGCTTTGGAATTATTCAATCTATGAAGTCCTATAAAGAAATATTTTCAGAAGAGTCACTCACGGTCAAACTTGCTATGAACGGGCCTTACGTGAAAAGCCACTGTCAAGCGGCCAAGGTTGCTATAAAGCACAGTTAAAAATTTATACTCTGACCACATACTACTATCATTACTTAGTATTATTGGTCTCTTCTCTGATATTCTGAAACCAGATCGGAAAAGCTGATAAATCGGACTGCCGACTTCGCGTCTGAACCTTTTATTGTATTTGGTACGTTGTTTCTCTTTGTTGCATGGATAATGGGCTCATATCCGACGAGCTATTGCCACTGAATATATTTGCAAAGACCAAACAAAAAGATGAAGTATTGAAATTGTTGATGAAACCTTCAATCTACATTACATACTTTGATCCGAGAAAAGGCATCACATTTTTACATTAGAACGCTAGTCCCAGCGCTTTCTGTGATTCAGTAACTGTAGCTTGTTTCCTAGCTTTTTCTAAATTTTCAGTGACCATAGCAGTCTGTTTTGCACAAGATCGCCTATTCCAAATTATTTTTGTCACACAGTTTAATACAAAAATACAGTCAAACCATTCCTCAAAATGGCCGAATTGTGTCATGAGCACCGCAAAATGGCAAGCAGCCGTTAATGGTACTTATTCCACCATTAATTGCAATTCTTGTTCAGTTAAGGCAACATTGGTGACAGACGAAATTAATTTCATAAATTCATTCTCAGAAGAGTTTAAAGATATTTCTTGCAATATACGGTACATTAACTGTAGAATGGTTGTAACACGTAAACAATTAGCAAAAGTGGAACACGACAGACAACAGATGCAGACCGAATCCGACTTGGACATTGAACAAAATAGTGACAATGACTCCAGAGTTGACTCCAATAGTAACGAACACAGCAGTTAACATGCTAAGTGACGGAAATTTCACAAATATACCGGCCACTAGGCAAATAGCTAAATCCAGTTCTGAGCCCATTCTTGTCCGTGACGTCACGTCAAACGACGTGGCGAGGGCAGAGCAGTTTCAGCTGACAAATATTGCTACTATGTTTGACGCTATTATCAAGCAAATGACTGAAAACAAAATAGACATTGACGAACACATGACAGTTTTAAAAACGCGACATGACGAGATTAAGTCTGAATTAAGAGCACTAAAGACTTGTAATGCTACTTTGTGTGAAAGAGTAGACGAGATTAATACGAGACTGAGCGGACGAGGGTCCGAACTAGACTCAACATTTTCCGAACTGAACTTACCGCAGGAAATAACCACAAAAGACATAAAAGATATTCAGACAGAAGTCAACCATTTAACTGATACAAGCGAAGCTGTTCCCAATCAAGTCAAATCTTAACCGTCAGGTCATCACTCAATAAAAACGTGCATTACTGTAATTGAAGGCAAAGTTAACACTATGGATAAATAACTTACGGACAAACTGCATTTACACACCGATAATCATTTCGAAAACATAAATAAAGAATTTCATGACTGGATGTCAGAAAAATAAATATTTTGAGCAACGTTTAGAGGAAAAATTACCAACGGTTGTGCACGAAACCGTAGACGAATTTGTCAAAAATAATAAACATGTCATAGCTGAGGCAGCTCAATCCAACGATGACATACGTCAGGCGTGTAGTAATTCTAACAGTCAAAATGCTCGTTTTTGTAATGAAAAGAGATACATGAATGACACATACCCACCCGTACACATGACACCTAAATACAATAGTGACATTATTGGCAGTACATTCCTTTTCATTCTCCAGCCGATCACTACAATAATTACTGTGAAAGCAATCGACATTACTGTGGCAAAGAAGAAGAAAGTCTTATTAAACATGGGCAATTTCAATCTTTCATCCGAGAAAGTGTGTAGAAACGCATTCGCAAGAGAATGGAGTGGCCGAAAGAGAATTTCTTACGCTAATGTCTGGGAATATAATGAAGCCGACAGATGCTTGACATATGAGCAATTTGAAAGAGCTTTCTTCGCCAAATTTTGGTCTCAGTCGGTACAAGAATGTTTTAAGAAACAGCTTGGGGATCCACAGCCTTTCAGTACTAAACATGACAGTTTGCACTGATATTTTGAGGAAAACTTGAATATGGGACACTTCCTTGATGAACGTGTATCTACGTGCCGATATACTCAGCGCACTGAAAGCCAGACTGCTTTTTAACATTGAAGAGAAGTTTCTGCACATTCTACGCAATTATGCAGAATGTTTTCCGACTGTGCTTGATTCTGTTGATACAGTATGTTATGTGAGAATCAACGTTCCGCGCGGCAAAACAGCTGCCACAATGCTTACGTCGGTGGCATGCAAAACGCGCAGGCTAGCTAACTTAATGCTGTCGGGCCGGTGCTGTCGTTTTCGTACCGCAGCTGAATCAACAGCTTTATTCCGCAAACAAGTACACGTACCAAAATCGGCAGGCACGCCCCATTATGAACAATAAACATAACATATCATACACAGCAAGGGGTAACCCACACAAGAGGGGACGCAATAATAGTAATATAAATAACAGAAACGGAAACAACAAAAACAGAATCAACTATCAGCTTGTACCAAATCAACAGCAAAACTGAAACTGTAACTACGGTAATGCGTACCAAAATACTGGTCCACCACCTCAGTACAACATCGACATAGATCCGTGGCAAATGACGCCACAGCCTCTACAAAATAAAAATTGGACTTTACCCACTAATCAGCAGGTAAGTGAAAGTGCTCAACCACAAAAACCACAACAGATTGGAGAGTGGAATTCACAATACCCTAATTAAGCATAACGGAAGCGTCATGTGAAACTCCACCTCTGCCTGTATCATTACCTGCACCAATTACGGCGACGTCAAACTAAAGACAGTCACTATTGTGCCCCGGGTCGTGGCTGAAAAATGTTTTGCGGGCAACTTCAATGTCAAATCATTGTTTGATACACCCACTGATGAACAACACAATGAGTATGTAGCAAATAGTTTTAACCAGCAACCACTGTCATTCATACGCTACAATCATGATGAGAGCTTATCTGATGAACTATTTCAAGAAAATACTTAATGTCGTTCATCTAGCAACGAAATAGTTCTAGCTACAACTACTGGTACAATAGGAGGTATTCCAACCACTGTTGTCTTGGTCACAGGTGCGGCTGTGAGTGTTTTGCCGTATAATTTATACAAGAGAATGACTGAATTTGGACCTGTAACAGTGTTTCCTGTTGAAAAGTGTAAGATTATAACTGCCGTAGGTAATAAGTGTGGTGGAGATACGAAAGTTCCTGGGACCATGGGTATAGGCAATGGAATAGATCAACGGCCATTCCTCGTGGTCCAGAATCTAGTTACTTGTTGTTTGTAGCTTTAGATATGTGAGAAGGATAGTATTATTGACTTCTCGAAAAATAAATGTTTCCTTGGGCGCAAGGGCAGTGAAATCACGATTTACTTGGATACCAGGTCTCTCAAACATGACAAGTATTTTGCTGCGTACAAAATTCAATTTTTGCAAGAGAGCGACGAAACAAACACAGACACTCGAATCTGATATAGAATATGATGATTTGAAAACACTGACGAGCCGTAAACTAAGTGAAACCATCGCCGTTACTGGTGATGAACACTATCAGCTTTATCACGTACTATATAAGTATATACAGGTCTTTACTAAACGACCAGGTGTCACAACTGAAGTCCAGTATCACCAAATTTTCTATCACAAACGTGCAACGTAACACCATCTCAATGACCTAAGGTGTGGCAAGTATTTAAACAGATGTTACAGTGGAAGTTCATCGTACCTTCCACATCTCTCTACGGTAGTCCATTACTTGTCAAAATCCCTAACGGAAATATTAGACTGGTGTTGGACGCTCGTGCCATAAATGAAATTATACTACCTGTACGCAATAATCCAGAAAATTTATAAGAAAAATTACGCACAGTTAAAATTTTATACTGTGACCACATACTACTATCATTACATATAATTATTTGTCTGTTCTGATATTTTAAAAACCAGTCCGGAAAAACCGATAAATGAAAAGTCTGAGTGCTGGAATTTCGCTTCACTCTGTGTGTATGTAGGGTGAGGAACGTAAGAGGTAATACTCCTTTTATTTCATGATCGGTTATACATATCGAAACAGGGTTTCCGGTATATGTTAGAAAGTCGAGATGCACGTACATTTTGGTTTATGTTTTTAGCGCTGGTATCAACTCTGAGATACTGAAATAAGTACGTTTTTTAATGACGTGTATAATTTTTATATTTGCATTCGATAGCTCTTGAGGAGACAATTACAATGCAGTAGAGTTTGTTCATGCTAATGTAGAAACCTGTCGTAAAAAATTTCGAGAAAATTCCTAGAATATTAGAGCGCGATGGGCGGAAACGGCATTTCCGGTGCAAGCATTGCCAAGCAGGCCTCTCTGACTGGGCTGTGTAGTTGTATACCGTAAGGTAGGACTGTATTACAAGAAAAAGGCCTTATTTCCCATTGAGCCTACTTATGACCTACGTATATGCAGATTCACCTACGAATGTTGTACATGGAAGTACGACATAGGGTAGAGTCTACCGAACGACAAAGGGCTTAAGAAAACCGTTTCACATTTGTACATCCTCACATAATTACGTTAGCTGAAACAGAGATATCAACCGTTCATGCTTCAAAAATAAGGAGGTCTTATTCGCTGCAAAAAGCAACTATTGTATTAAATATCTACATGTTAGAATAAGGATTTGACCTCTCTTTTTCTATACGTGTTTGTGGCTTCTTGGAGGTAAAATATATGCTGTCTCTATCTACACCACTCTAAATTATATCATATGGGTACACTGGATTGAACCAAACATTTTACTAAAAATACTTTGGTGATCACCTGTATACCGCAAAACAAATGTTCTTGTTGACGAAAAGTCGTTTCACACCGAAAAAAGATAAGCACGTAATAACGAAATGTACGTGTATCTCGACTCTCTAACATATACCGGAAACCCAGTTTCGATATGTGTAACCGATCATGAAATAAAAGGAGTATTACCTCTTACGTGCCTCACCCTACATACAAACAGGGTGAAGCGAAATTCCTGCATTCTACGCTATCGATTTATTTGACATTGGAATGCAATTCCGTAAATATGTAAATGAAATAAAAAATTACTAACAATGATTAGGTAACCAACGAAATCACATAACATTAATTTTGTCTTCCAAATAAATGATTTTATCCTTAATTTAATCATCCGCTCAAACTGTTAGTCACGAGGTATATTTACAGCAGGCATTCGAAAGAACGAGGAACAGGCGTAATTACAGTGGACGATGTGGTGGAGCACGCACTGGCGAATGGACGACCCATGTCGTTTCTTCGTCATAGACTGCATCTTTGACTGTTCACCAAAATAATATATCGAGAAGAGTCAAATCTGGGAACCTCGTAGGCCAGCTGACAACAGAATTTCATCCCATCCAGTGTCAATGAAAAGTTCTCATTCAGCATTTGCTTTGCGACAGGGGACTTGTGAGCTGGACTACCATCGCGTTGCAGCCACGTACACTGCAAATATCTAGTGGCACTTCTTCTAGAGATATAAGCAGAATGTTCGTGAGGAAATGTGCTTACGAATGTCAATTTAAAACGCCTGAATTGAAGTAAGGGCAGCAGTGTAATTCCTATGAGTGTGCTACATACGTTTATGCTGCAAGACGGTTGATGTTGCGCCTGCCAAAGCCAGTGTTTATTTTCGTCTGCCCAGTACATCATATTACGATAATTTACATTAGTAAACGTTGCTTCATCGGGAAGGGGCACCCGTTGGTAAAACCTACGGTCGTCTCTCAGTTGCAGAAGAACAAACCGACAAAATTCTGTACGACGCTCGATATCACGGTCGTCGAGTGCCAGATGTAGTGACAGACGAAAGGGATGGAAATTCTGCCGATGCAAGATGCGAATGGCACTTGTCTGGCTGATTCCACATTCCTTGGAAAATCATCTCGTATCACTGTGCGGATTCATTAGCGTCGTAGCCAGAACAGCTTCTTCCTGTTTGCTGTCAGTTTCAGTCTACTTTCTTGTCCTCTTTTTGACGTTCAAGCAGCCTGCACGCAGTAGCGTCTTAATAACAAATCTGTCTGCGTGGCCATCCTCAGCAGCATGCAGAGAAATACTTGTTTTGTAAATAAAATCGCCTTTCTTGCTACAAAGCAGATGTCAACAAACTGTAGGTAATTAATTACTTACATAAATAAACGCGACGTGAATTGCTTTATAACTTAGAAATAACAAAACTGTATCGTTCTAGATCCCAATGAAGATTCGTTAGAGTAATAAAAAGGCGAAACACGTCTGGGAAAATTGAATTAAGCTGCAGCAAGAAAAGGTCGTTTAATTTTCAAAACAAGCATCTTAATAATTCGTGCAATTGCCTAACGCGTGAGATATTGCGATCTGGATGATAACCCTGTATCGCTGTGCTGTTTTTACGGCATTTCTTTTACATTCACCGTATAAAAGTAGTATATTCAACTCCTCGTTATAGAATACATGTCGGCCAACAACGAATGTTAATCCAGAAATAAGCCGCAAACAGTGCAGAAAAGTAAACGGGTAAATGTGTTGGCATTCTGACACAGCGTAGCAGGAGAGCTCTGCTTGGCGGTGTTTGCACCGCTAATGCCGATTCCGGCTACCGTGCTAAGAAATTCTACTGCAGCTCTAGAATTTTTATTTTTTTTGCTGCAGGTTTCAACGTCAACATTAAAAAAACGCTATATCATTGTAACTGTCTTCTCAAAACCCGATTTTAGGATGAACTAGTTTCGCCTAGGTCAAACTCGTTCACCCTGTTACCTATAGGATAAAACATTATAGCCTAGGTCGAATCGGACTATCATAGTTAAAATTTACATGCTTTAGGATAAACTGGTACGTCCTAGTCTAAGCTAGTTTTGCCTGTACGAACGGGCTCACCCCTCACGCCTCTCAACCGTTCTTCGCTCGCACTGTTCTTCGTTTTGAACGGCATTTTGTATCGACGAGTGCGCGTGTTAAGTTACTAGTTGCATTTAAAAGATTTTATTATAATCCTAGTATAATTAATGTGAGGCGTTTAATCATAGATGAGACTTCCTGTAGTAGACAAGCCAATCAAAAGCTGTGGAGAGAAACGTTTCTGGAGGAAATTTTGCAGAGTGGAAACAAAAAGTCTTCTCATTATAATGTGTTACCAGTAGAGGACTATGCGGGGTTGGTTAAACAAGTAATAGACGCGGAAAAGTTGGTACAAAGTACGTCATTACAAAAAAGAAGACTGAAACGATTTGCTGTTTTGATAATTGGTGATGTGAAAAAACTCATTGCACGGTGTGAAGGGCATATAAAATACTTTGTTCCAGCGATGAACCTTATGTTGTGATTGACGTAGCTCATGTAGCTGTAGGTCATGGCGGTCACGATAGGATGTTAGCAGAGACTTCAAAAAAATAAGTCAATTTCACAAAGGAAATGATATGCCTCTATTTATCAATGTGTGATTTTTGTCAACAAAAGAAGACAAAAAAGAAAAGAGGGCTAGTTTCCAAGCCAATTCTCAATTAGGAAATGGATAGCAGATGCCAAGTCGATTTGATTGATTCCCAAACACAACCAGATAGGAATTTAAAATTCATTCTAGTTTACCAAGACCATCTCCCAAAATTTGTTCTCCTTCGTGCATTAACATGAAAGAGGGCTGAAGAAGTGGGTTATCATGTGAATGACATATTCCTAACTGTCGAGGCGCAGTGTATTCTTCAATTTGATAATGGCAGAGAATTTGTCAATAATGTTATAAGTGAACTCGCAAAACTAGGCTCAGAACTGATTATATGTGCATGGTAAACAAAGGCACAGCCAAAGTAAAGGTTCTGTTGAACGTGCCAGCAAGACATGGAAAATGTAATAAGTTCTAAAGGACAGCAATTCGACGAAGTAGTCGGAAGGATTATGGTATGTCCAACTC